>NW_022990238.1:1601108-2088608 GCF_902827175.1 Gymnodraco acuticeps
AAGACAGATCTGTGACTCTGTTGTGCATTAGACCTTTACTGCACAGTGCCGTGTGTTAGATGAAGAGGAAACAGGATACTTAAAAAACCAACGTGTGCTTTTCTTCCTCTGCTCCAGACAAAAACTAAGTGTTGCCATAAGAGTCAGAGTCACTTATAAAAGTACTTTAAACCCTTTTTCAAAGCAGAGAAAACTGAGTAGAGGTACAGCAGGATTTGCACACATGCGTCATGTTCAATGCTTTTATTCATGCAACTAGATCATGTTTAAATCCTAAAAGTTGCCTTCCATATGGGCCAGCCTGACTTAATGTCAGTTGAGTCGAACTTAAACCACTAAGGGGATGTTCATGAGTAAATGTAATGTGCCATCTGATATTCAAGGAGGCTAAACTCAACAAGGGCCCTCTGTGTTCACTGACCTTTTTGTCAAGGATGAAACACACACACACACACTATATGTCTATACAGTAAAGTCGAGTCCCCATACAGAAGCCAGAAGTCTTTTAATCTCCCCATCAGCTTCTCAAAGCAGTTACTGAGCCGTAGTGAGCTGGACTGCTAATGCATGACAGAGTGTGAAGCGTACGTTTGTCAAAACAGAGAAAACACACTTTTTAACAGAGGTGAGTCGCACACCTCTACCAAACATATCTCTGGTAAAACTAACAGAGCCAACAAAAACAATTAGTTTTCTTCTAGTCATTGGTGTTGCATCTTAAAGGAAAAGTTAACATTTTGATAAGCCAGTGAGCCAGTTAGAATAGCTTTGCACAAAGAGTGTTACAGAGGAAAACAACTCGCTTGTCTCTGTCTGGAGGCCACAAAATAATCCACCAACTATAGCAGAAGTTTAACTTTTTCATAAAATAAACTAAATGTAAAAACAAAGCCCAGACACCCACTCCAGTTTAACTATTCCTTTAAGCGGTAATACACAAATGTATCAATCAAAGTGAATGTCTTTTCACATGGCAGGTTAGCAGAGGTCAGTCCTGTGGTTACAATTATGAAACCCCTCGGGTCAGGGAAATGGAGCGCACTCACAAGTTGCAGGAAGTAGGTAGGTCATGTTTTTGTTTTCCTTCTGTAGCCTTAAGCCATTAAATAAAAACAACTTGTCCATTGGATATGCTATAGTACAAAGCAAAAATGTATCTGCCAAACCTACCTGAATTCAACAGACAGTTGACAAAAAAGAAGACAGAAAACTGCACTCAGGTATTAAAACCTTTATACTGTCAATGCCACATGATTTACCCTCAAATGTGAGTGACCAGACTTTCTTTGTGGAGGTAAGTTTTGCATAGGGCCTCAGTTGCATGTCCCTCTGGTGCTCCCATCTTCCTCAGGGGCCCTCAGGTGCTTCACCGTCACACAGACTGCATACAGATCCTTGCTGCCTCAGGCTTGAAGTAAACATACATAGCCACAACTCTCTGTAGATACACTGAGGGACCCCTCTTGAAAAAGTATATGGACAAAGGCACCTATAAGATGAATACGCTAGAATGCTCCTCTCTTACCCACCTGACAGTGTGTTAGCTGTGTGGGAAAAGACAGCAGCTGCAAATCACCTCCAAAGACAAAAACACAAATCCTAAACGTAGCAGGAAGCTGGAGAGAATGTCCTGCGGCCGGCAGCTGAATGTCTCTAAAATCTCAAAGCCGAACTGGTGGTGCGCATCTCTCCTGGCCTGAGTTAGGCTACAGTGTGCCTTGACCTCACAAACCACACACACAGAAGTTCCAAGATGAAATGGCTGGTTTTCACAGTGTGCAAATGAAGCGGTCTGCAGCCAAACTCACAAGCCGTCACAAGACGTGTTATGAAGCGAGTGTTGAGAATAAATGCTCTGATTCTTTACATATGGACATATGGAAGTCTCTATTGACGATGTGCACACAGATCACAGCTCATCTAACAAAGGTTACAGAGAAGCAGAGATACAGTAGGTGTTCATTTGATGGACTGTCAAACTCAGTAATGCAGAACCAGAATGTGTTACAGTAAGCCGCACTCCATCAGACAGGCTTCACTGTAAGCAAACCTTTGTGGGCTGCTGCTGGCCTATTGTCCATTCAGCGAATGGGCAGTACGCTGACTGTGGTTGCAGAAAAGTAACTGATCTAAAACATTTGGACAATCGAGACAGGAAAATCCAACAAAGAGAAAGAAAAGAAGCAAGACTAAGGATTTGTTCAGACTACCAGCCCAAATCCATTGTTTGACATGACCACATTTGAAAATGGTTTGAAATGTGGTTTGAAATGTGATTCCAATCGATTTCTACAGATGTGTACGCTCTGGTCACTCAAATTAGATTTCAAAGTGTCTTCTTGTGTTGGAAAGAAGCGTCACTAGTGTAGCATCGTAGTACCTGACACTTAGGTCGTCACAAAATAAACCATGCAGATAGGTTGGCCATCTTGAACACACATCATTTTTCCAACAAAAAGAAGAGTTCAAGCTTGTGAAAATAAAATTAATTAATTAATTATGACAGAAAATAAGGGCTTTCCTTGAAGAGAAACTCCTATAACACACTGGAGAACTGATTCACAAAGAATATTTAGTCCATCATTGTCCCTCGCAGTCTCTCACTGGCCACACTCCAGATTTCTTTGGCCCTTTTCCAACTTGCTCTGGCACTTCATGCCGCCCCCCTTATCCCCTCCACACACAGCTCCTGTCTCGCTCTCTCATTCCCTCTCAGACATCTCACCATCGCTGCTACTACGACTGTGTCTCACTCTTACTCTTCAATCACACGTTATTTCCTTCCCCACGCTTTTCTCGCGGTCTGTTCTCCATCTGAAACCTCCGTATCTCACTCTGGCCACCTCTCTCCCTCTCACTTGACTTGTGGCCTGGCAAAATCTGTGTTTCTCTTTGTGAGATATTGAACTTTCTCAACCAACCAACCAACCACACAGAGTAGATCCATGTATGTAAAACCCATATGTTTTATTGCTTATCTACTCCCCCCCCCCCTCCGTGAGCCCAACTCTGCTGTGGGTTAATGTGTGGGTGTTAAGTTGTTCTAATAAAAAGTAACAATTTGTGGAAAGTGTTCTCCACCATTTACCACAAAACTAACCACCAAAATAATAATAACTGGAATTCTGCAGCCTCTCTTTTCTGCAGCATTCTTTTTATTTCCAGATGAGAGCGCAGACTGTGGCATAAATCACACACATACACTTATAATTCTACGTCATGATCCATCCATCTATCTTCACAGCAAACAGTACCAAAGGGAGAAGGGTGAAATGTAATTTGTGTGAGTGTCAGTGTCAGCATGCAGCTGTGAATATACAGTGTTTGCAAGTCAATGTGTGTGTGTGCGCGTGCGTGCGTGCGTGCGTGTGTGTTATATGCTCCCGGCTGTTGCCAGTTATCCCTGGTCGGCATCACAGCACCATATGCCTGTCTGTGGGACTATGCTGATGTGTGGCACCGCTGGAGGCCCGGCCAGCCGCAAACAGCACAATGACAGCTTTATGCCCGATGCAATGCATTGCAATGCTAAATAATCACATCTGCAGCTCTCCCAGCAGTAAGCATGGGAATAACACTGACTGAGGTGAGACATCAGTAATGGTTTCTCACCTGCAGGAAACAGTTTATGATTAGAGGCTTAGTAGAGGTTGCTGAACCAGGGGCAAGGCTAAAACCCCCCTCAAATCTGATTGACCCCACTAGTTGACTTGTTGGTAGTATCATGGTCGGACTACTGAATATGCCCATTGGCTACAGGCCCAGTGGCTCATTCTCCAGAACCTCTTTATGAAGAGACATTATCAGTAACAGTTGATTGTTGTAAAAGCCATGAAAGGACCACAAATGTGCACAAAAATGACTACAAAGAAATGCAAAATGACCACATGACTCTGTGAGAGTCTGGGTTTCTTGCTCAGTGACCGTTTACATATATGTGTCCAGGTGACTGTTGTCTTATCAACTGTGAATGGCTGTAGGCTGTTTAGAGTAAAAAAAATAGCTTCTTTCAATTGATAAAAGTACAGTTTAGAATATTTCAAGTTGGCTTCCATAGTTACACTGAATAAACAAGGCAGCTAGAAATAGTGGCATTAGTATTGCCACAAACCAGTCTCAACACATTTCACTTTAAAAGTTTCTAAACCTGCCACTTCTGAACTATGTGCTTTGGATGTGGTGTGCAGGCTCCTGTTGCAGTGACGCATCTGTGCCAACACTTAGGTCATGAGTCCATAAATGAATCCGTGTCTCCTGGCTATGCTTTGTTGACAGTGAGAGGACCTGTTGGACCAGAATAACACCAGCGACCATCCCACGGCTAGATAAACACAAGTTTACCGGCCACAGCATAAATATGAAAGTTATATGTACAGTGTTCATGCTGATTCCTTCAAGCATGATCTTAACCTGGTTTAGTCTTATTCCTCATCCCGCCAGGTAGGTTCACATCTAGCACATAAGGCATGCTCGTAAAAATATCATAACACAACATGACTGAGGGAGTTCTGTCACTCATCTAAGAAAATGCTAATGTGGAATAGAAGACTGTTTGAGGACATATAAGATCAATGTGCTGCATGTACCTGGAATGACACGTGAAAAAGTGAATGTCTAGTCTAAAATCACAACAAAAATATAGGCCAAGAATTAGTATCAATAACACTATCTTTAATTGTATTATTATAGCAGCAGGCTAAATAGGGACATGTCTCCTGACTGTTAGTACTGAAACAGCTACCATTCATTGGTCTGAATTGCATTGATGAATCATACCTTGGTTGTCCTCTTCCATGTTTGCAGCCTATAAATGAAAGATCCTCCAAAAATCGGTCAGAGAAACTTCCGTTGTGCAGGGTGGAAAAGGGGATCTGATATACAGCAAATACGCGAATTAATTTCCAGGACGCATTTGGGACACAGGTCGTTTTGCGGGCAGCGTCTTTCTTTTGAGAAATGTTGTGTCCATTTACGCCTCACAGTGGTGAGGCAGTCCCCCCGGTTCCCGTCAGTCAGTGCGCGCTGTGTGTCTGTAGCAGCAGCCGCGTCTTTTGCCCACAGTGGACGAGCGTGTTATCCTTATCCCTACAACTACGCCTTCACTCCACTAGTATCGGGAGAGTAGTTTACATGGCTGCGTAAAGCCATCCATCACACCTGGTGGCAATATCGGAAGTATACGTAAGTGTACCTTCAAAATAAAAGATTGCCACAAGGTTTATAAAGAGCTTTCTTTTATTTTGGAACTAAAATCAGGAAGTGCGGGGGCTGTTTCATGTGAATCGATGCTACTTGTTAATCACATCCCAGCTCACACAGCCAGTGCTGCGCGTCATCAGTCATCACCAATCATCGATCACGTGACTCCAGGCAATAGTGACATTATACCCAGCAAAAATATACCTCTATATTTTTGCATTGATTATACAAAATGGTTTGATGCTGCTATGGCATTGGGAGCTATGTCAGCCACCTAATTCAACTGATTAATTAATGGAAAATTACTAGAAAAGATTGAAAGAATGTTTTATATGTATTGGGGGCGAATATTACACTATATGTGGTGGACGAATTATGATTAGAAATAAGAAAATACAAAAATTACTTAATTACAATTCAGAATTATGGATTAAAACATATTAGGTAAAAATACAGATGTGTTATCAGCTAAATGTACACTAATGTAAGATTAATGATTGCTTTAAAACACTCCTTTCAGAGGGTTACATTATGAACAATAATCTAAGATACTGTATAGAGCACTGGTTAGTTTAAATGTAAATCACTGCATCATATTGCATAAGCCTCTTATAGGTTGTTAAAATGTAGTCTTAGCCATACTTGTGTAAATGTTTTGCTTTTAGCATTGCAAACTATTATTTTCCTAATTTGATTATTTTGTCAGAATAGGATTTTTAAAAAATGAATATGATAATTTGATCATCCTTTTCCACACACTATTGCCAGTCTGTTAGGTACAATTAAACTAAAACGAAGCATTATATTCTACAGGAGAAATTATTTATTGCAGGACTTTTGTATGTACACGGGACACTAGGATTGAACCTACCTGTACAGCACACAGAAGATACTGAGGCTGACATCTGCAGGTTTTCTTTCATACCTCTCAAAGTTTCATTGGTGCAAAACACTTTATAGATTAACCTGGCCACTAACCAAGCATTGTGACAATTAACCCCACAGCAGAAATTATTTGAAAGAAGTACACAGCAGCTCAAAATGAAATAAATTAAAATCAATACTCCACTGGAAAAAACTAGCAATCTGAAACAGATCGGACTATGAGAGCTTGTGGAAAAGACTTACATAAGCAAAAATAGGCATCAGGTTGACACACACACACTCAGACACACAGAAAAAGAGAGAAAAAGCTTGTTTTTACACACGTGTTTTCAATTATAGCATTCCTGCCTCCACAGAGAAGGAGGGGGTCTCACTTCCTGTGCATTACTCCAATGGTCAAGCATGAACAGATGTTTTAACGTATTCATTCATTTGTTTATTCATAAGTGTCTCTTTTGGAGAAATGTTTCATTCTCAGTCCTCTGTCCTAAACAAAGTGACACTTTCCAGACATAACACAAACAGTTATCCTGGTTTCTCAGGCTCGTGAGGTCTAGGCCTCTTGAAATCTAATCAGATCGGTTTGACTGGTTACTGACACTCTAAGCATGTGTTAAACTGCACACCACATCCTTGTGAATGTGTCCTTTTCACAGGCTGATATTCTGATAGCTGTATATCAGATATACCTTAAGTTTGCTTCACCATCTTCTAAAAAGGTAGTGGTTTAGGAACTGAACAGAAACTGAGAGGCTAAAGTGAGTCATTTTCTAACAAAATCACATCATTACACAATCCAGTAAACCCCCTCGATCCGGCACGATCCAGTCTGTTGCAGTGTGGTGCCGGATGACAAGAGAACGGAAAACTGGAAGCCTAAACACAGAGACCCTGAAGTAACACCTGCATAAACGCGCTGCTCATACTGCCCTAGGTGTTGGTGAATATATCAGATATTTGGGTAAATGCATCCAGACAGAGTTTCAGACATTCATAATGTGCACAAATTAGGAGAGTGGAAAACACAAAAGAAAACAGGAACGGTGGAGTGTTAGGCAAGGGGAAAAAGAAACCACTCTGTTTGGGCCCAGCAAGCTTCTTCCTAAGGTTTTACACAACAGGAGGATTGAAGCAAAGACGTCATCACACAGAGCAACCCCTGATTTGAATGTTTTCTCTGCTACAAGTGTAAAATAGGTCATATGCATAATAGCTTTGGGAATATGGTTAAACAAATATGTTGTTGTACGTTGTTGTTACTAGTGTTACTGTCCATTTGTGTCAGTGCTGGACCCGGTTGAGCAGAGCATCCTCATTGAAGATGCTCCATTAAAAGCAATTCCATTCCTGAGTCTGTCTCTCTGGCACACAAACACACTCAGTGCGCTCTACGCCAAATAAATGTCATGCTAATGTGTTTATGAGTCACGAGAGAAACCTCTTGGTGTGGCCCAGTTATTTTAAAGCCTTAAAATCAACAAGATATCAGTTTCGTGTGTGGTGAAAGACTAACGTTTGCAAGGACAAAACCAAAAAAAAAGGTTACAAAGTAATCCTGGAGTAAAGTCTACGGCTTGAACATGTGTGGGGTTTTTAGGGCTCAGTGTGTCCCGTGCCACTCAGGGTGCGTGAATCCCCTCAGGGAGACGCGCGTCTGGCACATTAGGCCGACCATCACGGGAAACGTCTGTGGTCCTCCTGACCGACTTCACGTGACCTGATTGAGCAGTCATACTTCTTCATATGCTCCAGTCACCACGGCGATGCCCGGAGGGTGATCACCTCCTCCATTTAAAACTGCCCAACCCATAATTATACGCACACAGACACATGAGCAACCCCCTTTTTCTATAACTCCCACTCCCCAAAATCACTCCCTTCATAATGTAATCAAGTGGAAATCATTCCAAAGCATAAACCCGCCTGGAGGTATTTGAACAATGCAAATATACTGTAAAAGGCATCAGCGACGAGCACTGTAGTATTTAGAGACAGGAAGTAAATGTATTGCCCAAAACTGTATTATTGTATATGCTTGCTAAGGTTATTTAGTTGAAGCACTGAAGAGATGAGGCAGTGAATTTAATCACATAAATACTTTGATAAAGAAAACTGAGCTCCTTTTTGTGGGGGATTTTATTGGATGTTTTTGCTGAATCAGGGGTGGATTTGTGAGTTTTTGTCCATTTTTCTCTTTGTGTTTATCTCCCGAATCATGGCCTAGACTAGAGACTGTCGTAAACCGGGGATGTGACAGGGGTTTCACACCTCCTTCCTGGGGTGGAAGGTGAAAGGGTTCATATTTGGCGTGTGTGACAGAAGGTCACAGGATCCAGAGTGCAGCAGGATTTCCTCCTTCCTTCAATGGTTTTATATCCAGCACTGCATCGCGACCGCCATCTGATCGAAGGGCAAAGTTGAGTTCATTTTCTGCACCCAAGGACGCATATGAGTAGAGTCTTTATTTGGAGTCTGTCTGACGGGCACAAAGGCAGCAGTGTGTGCCCGAGAACTTGTAGGTGAAGCTGTGTGTGAGAGAATGTGTGTGTGTGTGTGTGTGTGTGTGTGTGTGTGTGTGTGTGTGTGTGTGCGTGTGCGCGTGTGCGTGTGTGTGTGTGTGTGTGTGTGTGTGTGTGTGTGTGTGTGTGTGTGTGTGTGTGTGTGTGTGTGTGCGTGTGTGTGTCCACATTAAAAATACAATCCTCCAAGACCTGCTGTGGTTATATAACAAGCTGCAAAGGTTATTCCTCGTAGAAGTTTCACTACTGAGCTCAATACAAGGGTTTGCATGCCTACACTCCAAAGTGAGGTGAAAAAGCACAAACTATACCATAGCTCATCAGTAACCCAAGCATGTTAACATATCATTCTATGTGGTATATTGATGGTGCAAGAATGAAAATTAGGTCAAGTCAATTTGCTGTTTTTGTGAGAACACAATGCTTGAAATTATTACAAGGCATAATGCAAAGCAAACAATCATTTCAAATACTTCTTAATGCTTTGTTCAATATAAAACTGAATGTGTCCAACAAATGAATATAAATGACAATATAAAAATATCAAACTTACACTTCCTCATATTAATGCTCTTTTAGTTTATGGCCTATTTTAATCCCACAATATGATTAAAGCCCACATCCCCCCTTCAATGCTCCCTTCTTTGCCTCCTCCTTTCCTCTTCTCCTCCCCCATCCCTCACTCACTCCTTTGATTCAGTTTTAAGGTCAGCATGGAGCTCATCTCCGCACCTGATCTCATCCTGTTTAACGCTTGGCATATGCCTGTCGTCCCCCGGTCAACAGCATTCAAACTGAGGGGTAACTCAGGTCTATTTAATTAAACCACACAGAGGTGGATACTCACATAAATGCCAGATTCTCAAACTGAGGGTGAAAGGGATCAGCATACATCACAGTGTAAAAGACTAAAAGCATCAGGATTAATGTTTGATTACATTTAGCATCTGTAATCCATTCACTATGCATGGATGTGATGTATTAATGGGTGTAAATTAAAATGGTTCATGAAGTGCTGATGGACATCATGTCACAATATAAAAGTTGTTTGTTAACAACGGAGGAAAAAAATTATTTGACATGAGTCACTTTAGAAACATGTGGAGTTTAATCGTCTTTTCCTCATTTGGGTATCGACAGTAAGTTCCTCCAACTGTAATAATAAATAAATAATAAAAACAAGGCATTGCTTCCTGTTTGTGTTCAAAGCACAACATCGATGGCAGACAAAGACTTTTCAAAATGAAGTGTAACAGAGCCGTGATCTAGATGTGACAACATGTGGCAAGGGGGATGTCATTGTGGTGGTTAAACTTTATAGGGACAATACAAAAAACAATGTTTTTATTAATAAATGATAGGGTGGATTTGTTGATCAAAGGACATGTTTGTGTGAAATGTTTAATTAAAGAAGTGTCTAGGTCTTCCACAATGTTTCAGTGTTAGTTTCACCTGGTATGGAGACCCAGAAACTAAGGGATATACTTTCTGTTCCCAAGGTAGTTGTATATTTTAAAGGAATAGTTTGACCTGATCTGGTTAAGAATTGAATGATAAGAAGATATCATATATTTTAACTCTCTGCAAGATAAGCGGAAAAGGATATTTTCAAAAATATGTCAAACTAGTTCTTTAAGGTATAAGGAACAAAACTAAATTGATACATTTACTCTGAAAAACTGGTTTTAAAATGATGAAGTAGAACATTTAAAATCTCACAAAGTCTCAAGATCCCACACAAATAAATTGTTTAAGGTTTATGAATGATGTGTATGGAATTAAATATACTGCATTGCAGCTTTGATTTGAATCCCTGCTGCCATTTCCATTTTCAGTGTTATCACTCTTTCACACTCACTCAAATAAAACACATGTGAGCTGCTGCAGATGCCAAATCTTTATTCCACAAACCCTTTTTCTGAGGGTACAAATGGTGGTTGGCAAAAACAGAGTAAAGATAACCCGACTTATCCTCCATCTATAGACCCCCCCCCCTGCTCTATGATAACCCTATTAACATATTTTCCTCTGGCAAATCCCTGAGAAATAAATCCTCTTTTTTTCAAGAGAAAGGGGGTGGGTTTGTGTGTCACATGGAGGAATACAGTTGCCTTGGAAACGCCAGATGAATTTACTCTGCAGCCTGGCATCAGAGCGACTGGCGAGGAGAAGTTTGCTGCCCATGTGAGGGTGTCAGCAGTTTAAAACATCTACTTAAAACAAGTGCACCTTCAAGAAAGATGCCAAATGGGTCTGCTGGCTAAGGCTCAAATGCTCAGTGTTTCTTTAAAGATGGATCACAGAGGGTCTTTTAATTGATGTAGATCAAAGAGAGAAGAAGCAAATACTCCTGAGTGTAAGCTGAGTTCACTTTTCCTTTCCAGCAGTAGAGTTATGGCTGACATTTATTTTTAAAAAGTGTGTTAGAGTAAAACCAATAGACAGATAAAGTTCTTGTTAATCAACAGCTTTGGTGTCTGTGTAATCGCTCCTGTATCAGCCAGTGCATCCTCTTTACAGATGTTACAGCTTGTGATGTCTGTTTTCATGCACAAGGAGGGAGGTGCAGTGCTGTGGAAGGCTGCCTCCCCCCTGTGGACAGAGATGGTGCTGCAATAGTTCATGCTAGATGGATTTATTATTGAAATGTCATAGTTATATACTGTATGTCAAGGGGGCTGACAATAATAGAAAAAGGTAAAGGGGTGGAGACTGAGAGCCTAAATTGAAACTTGGATAGTTTTGAGGGGAAATGTCCACAGAAGAATGGAGGAGAGCTTGTGTTAACACCATAGTGTTTATATTTAAAAGGAGAACGTTCTTCAATTAACTGGATGATAACTTGTGCATTTCTGATATTTGTTTTAATGTAAAAAAAAGTTTTTCATCATAAAAGGGCTGCATTGTTAAAGGTCCCATCATACGCTTTTCCGGTTATTACACGTCCCCTTGTGTGTTATGTAGCTTTTTCTGCATGTAAACGGTCTGCAAAGTCACAAACCCTCAAAGAGTACACCCTGTAGCGAGTAAAACTCTAACACAGAAAAGACGTGTCCATGCTGCCCCAGAACGCCTCGTTGTACATTGTTTTCTTCCCGGGGCCTATTGACGTCACTCAGTCCAAATGGACCGATTGGTCCAAATGGACCAATCCGCACACACTCACTCAGCCTGAGCTCAGCGGAACTCAGACCCCACGCAGCAACCAGGAAACGACACCAGCAAGCCAGCTCACACTGTCCGCTCCGCGAGCCTCAAAGGGTGGAACAGCGAGCCCCGCAACGTCCCGCCAACACGGCACCCAGACCCCACACAGCATTCTCATCTGTTTGTCATTACTGGTGTCATTTTCTGGTTGCTAACAAACGCCATTGTAACACCTAAACACTGATGTTCAGCTGTAACGTTAGTTGACTAATCAGAACAGAGTGGGCTCATAAGGGGGGGGGGGGCAGGAGCACCAACAAGGCGTGTAGGACAGAGTGAATACACATACTTTACAGAGATGCTGTATGAGAAACCAATGTGATTTTGGAACATTGAACAATGTAAATCTATTCTAGTGGACCTCAACAATGGAATTATGATCAGTAGAAATGGCCAAGACATGGGACCTTTAAACGTTTTGAAAAGATTTGACACTTTTGTCTTGTCTTGTTGAAAATATAAGTACAAGGGTTTATAGAAAAAAAAACACAATTTAAACATCCATGGTGATGTTGGGAAATGTCTCATGCATGAAGTGAAATGGTATCAAGAACCAAACGTTTTTTTAATTATTATTATTATTATATTCTCTTTGTTTCTCTGGGTGTGAAGTGGGGACAATGTTTGACGTTTCCCCTTTTTACATTACAATACAAACTCTGTCTATATTGTATTATGTAACAGGTGATACAAGAACATGAAGGGTTTGAAGGTGTCATATTTTGCTATGTATGTTGTCTCAAGACATGCATTAACAGGAATGCATGTATAAATGTTGATTTGTGTTGTTTTTTAAAGAGGAGCACTTTGGTGTATTCTTTGACAGCTAAGAAACTCCAATACAACATTAAAAAGTGTAAAAGTCTTGGGATGGACTAGCTGTGTTTTAAAAAGGCAGTTTTGCAAACCTAAAAAAGAAAATCAGAAAAAGGCTGAAAATTGTGATTTCATTAATTTATTACTTTCCAAATTCAATCATCCTTAGCCTCAATTATGTGAATTCCAACCAGACGCCCACATTTTCACAGAAATAAAAACAAAAGCAGCTAAAAAAAAGTTTTAATTTAAAGGTAACATTTTCACCACGCCACCTTTCCACTGCCACTGATATGCAGAAATAACAATGAGTGAGACGACGTGTGTGCAAACAGAAAGAACCATGCAGTGATTCCCTTTGACACTGCACTTTATAACGTTTCCAGTAGAGGCAGCTGTACTGTTCTGCTACAACAAAGATGTACCGCTTATACAGCCAACCCCAAATAAAGCACCCCGAGCCACAGCATGCTTGTTTGTGTCATGCGGTGCAGATATTTACTTTTTTAATTAATGTGAGATGTTGACACTGAGCACTGATCAGTTGTTATGTCAGACAATGAAGAGAAGCTAAAAAGTACCAGAGTAACAATCATTCATTTTTTATTCCAGGCCAAAGTCCTCGATATCCAGAGATAAAAGGAAGTGTCAAAATCCACCAGTCATCTGACGTTATCTCCTCAGACAGGCAGGCGGCTCCTGGTTGTCAGGTGGCGAGTTAAAAGGGTTAACGTGAGGAATTGTTTCCCCCTCCAGCCTCCACCCTCACTCATCACCGTTCATCCTGGCTCTTTTTTGCTGACTTTCCTGCTGTCCTTCTTCTGCAAAGGCACTGGGCTTGTGTGGCGAGGGCTGACCGTGACGACCAGCTGTGTGTGTCACTTTGATGCATCGTCACACAGAATTAAGTGTCCACTTTCCTTCAAATTGCTGTATAGTGCCACACAGTTCCTTTAAGAGGGCTACAGCACGGCATTGGCCACGATCCATCGATTTCATTCCAAATATAGGGTTGAAGATTCAGTGAATTTCAATGTGCACCTGTCAAGAGATGAGGAGGCTGTAAGTCAACATATAAAATGAATGGATAACACACTCATCTATTTAAACAAATATGTTAACACACTTTTGTAATCGACTTTAAGATCAGCATCACATGCTTAGCTGCCAGTTTATTAGGCATTAGATTAATTTGGAAGGCAATTTGTGGTTGTAAACAATAGATGAAAGAATTGTAAGTGTAATTATTGACAGCAATTAAAATGTCAGTAACAGTTAGTTAAATATAATATTTTAAAGTATTCTAACTTTAATTTAACTGTTTTAGTTGTTGTATTATTAGAATATCTGATAAATATTCATTTGAATCCTGGTTGTAGTGCCTTAAATGTGATTTTTTTAATATAATAATAAATAGACACTTGTGATGGATGGTACAGTATATCTAATATATCAACTTAGTTACATCGTTTTCTGCACATTTTCAAATACATTTATGTTATTTTTATTAAAGATAATTTAGAAACTGCCCACCAGAAAGCACTGACATATGATTTTTCAACTTTAAAATATCTCCATCAAGTATCTTAATTTCAATTTAAAAAATGCATATTATTCTAAAAAACATGTAGGGGAAACTTTATTGATATCAAAATCTACTGCAAAAGTCCATGTAATAATAAAAATAATAATAATAATAAATAATATCAAAAATAAAGTCTAACCTAATTGATGTGAGTGGGGATGACAACATATTAGAAACGCCTTACTATAACTCAACAGGAGTCAGTACCATACACTGCAGAAACCAAATTGACCATAACATTTAAACAACGCCGATTTACAACGATGTCAACCAAAAGAGTGCACTGATAGTGATCTTTATGAAGTGGGGGTGTATTGCAGAACTGGTGTACTATGCAATAAATTGAAGCCGGTTTTAAATGGAGGTACAATTAATCTACCATCTATCTTGAAGAACACATTTAAACAACACCAAAACGACCAGACAGGAAATACACGTATTGTCATGACTTCAGACACTTTAACGGAAGAGTGTTTGCATAATTACCTGTAATCTGACATTAAACATCATCGAAGCGACCAGGTAGATATAAGGGAATCTGATTCGCAATCGCCATGCGAGATCAAAAAATATCAACAAAGTCCTAGTCAAGCCTTTGGAAAACACTCCGTAAGTCCGACCAGCGGAGCCCGAAAACCGGAGCACTAAATAAGACAGACCCGCCATACAGGCGAAGTCAGCCCGGGCGGTTAATTACTACGGTTACTGTATCAGTTAGTGAGGCTAACCGACGAGTAAAGTGCTGACTGTTGAGTGACAGCTCATATTTTTATCCCTTACAGGCACCGAGCTCCATTTTTATTGTGCTGGTTGTGTTGGCAGAGCTACTCCACCCCAACAGCGTCTCTACCGACCATTCGACGGGAGGACTCATATCGATGTGACACAAGGAAGATGAAAGTGTAATGTTTACTTTTTGCCCTGACTTTAGACACTCAGGCTGATTATTAATAGTTTGTTTAAATTGTCAGAAGAATAACTTTTTTAAAACATATATTCCAACAAACAAACAAGTAGTTTTAATTGATAATTATACCAACAACAAAAAAACATTATAGTGAAATATTGAATTATGGTGCCATATTCAAATGGTTTTTGGCATTCATTTCCATATTCACTTGGTTCTAAGGGATGTGGACATAATAAACAAATACTCTTATTTAAGACAAATCCATCCGTTTTAGGACTGCAACGATTTTTTTTTTTTATCCTGAAGTTCAACATCATGTTAAAGTGTTACAGTGACAATAGGTTTTTGTTCCTGCGCCCCTCAGACTTTTATATGCATAAGTGATGCCAGGCAGGATTTATTTATGGCATAGAAAACATATATCTGTGACTCATGAACTTGTTTATTACATTGTACAATACTTTTATTTCAATATAATCATGGATCATCAATGTTGTACACATATGGATTTGATATATGTATGGACACAAATATTAAAATCTACACAGATATGAATCTAGAGCTAACTTAATTCACATGTGTTAATTAACTAGAAGGGAAGTAAATATGTTAACTAAAACAAAGATAAACGTCCTATATTATTTAAAAGCGGAATGTCTCTGAAACACCTGGAAGGCAGAGTTCAGGGCGGACATCCCCATGAAAGAACGCAATTTCCGCAATCGGTGTCACACTCTGCATGTTCCGTCTTATTTGTTATTTTCTCTTATCTTATTAAGTGGCCATGTACAAATGTAATTAAAATGGCTTACCAACAGACAGACTTGTTCTGGTTACATTACATTCCCTGACTTCATAAAACGCAGTGGGTTACCAGCTGATTGTTCCGAAGGCGTTTCCCATCGTTAAACTTGCTGTGGGCGTTTCATCCCAGCACTTCACCGGATGCACCATCTGGTGGTGGCTAGCTTCTTTTTTTTTCTCTGAGGGGTGGTGGCCGCTGTTTTGCTTCATAGCGTCCGATCAGACCACGAAAGCATGGGAATGTTGCAAGGGGATTTCTGAGTGAACTTGTGTTAAAGTGCTAGATAAGTTACTCTAACTTCCTCACAAGCTCTTTCACACCGCAGGAGCTCCGCTGTACCACCGAAGGCCGGTAGCAAAGCGCTGTTTGGACGTTTCTCCGGCGAGCAATCCCGGACAAAGGAAAGAGACTTGTGAGCTAACGTTAGCTGCGGGCTAACTTAGCATTCCTCTAGTTGCGGCGCAATGCAGGCCATAAAGTGTGTCGTTGTCGGAGATGGGTAAGTCATAACGTAATCGAGCTTACTTTTAGTTTGTGCTTCCCGACTAATATTTAACTTTAATAACAAAGTGTAACATTAGCTTAAAAGGCTGTCAGCAGACCAGCTAGCGTTAAAGCACTTTGCTTCCGTTATTCCAAACGGGTAAAGTTAGCTAACAAGCTTTAACTTTAATTACTGGTTTATGCTCTATGGGCAGCTAACTTGTATCTTTAGCCAATTTAACTTATTCAGGTTTAATATATGTAATTATGTTGATGTGACAAACAAATGTATTACAAAAAACTAGTATGCAAGTGGTTGGCTAATCTTAAGATTTAAGTGATTTAGTTGCAGTGTTTCCTCCCTCACGGGTGAGTCAGAAATCACAAGGCAGATATCCTCCTAACCACACTTTAAGTTGGGCAACATTGACTTATCAAATGAGACATTTGAAGAGTAAAGCACCATGTTTGTGTGTTAGTTGTTGTGTTATCACTGTGACGTTAAACAAGAAGCGTTTTAACTTATTTCTTATTTATTTCAACACTTATTAAAAAACAATACAATACTTTTTAAGGTTAGATTGCAACAGCTAGAGATTAGTCAATGATTACAGAATGAGCTGTGACTGAGATTCATATGGGTAACATCATGTGGGAGGTAAACATACTCATAACTGCTGTTTCAGGGTGTGGTGAATACCACAGCAGCGGAGTCATTTGTGGACCTTTGACTGCGTTTGATTTATTATTTTCGATTTTGACCAAGAGGAAGCTTGCACTAGTGTTCATACTAAAGGCTACATCATTTAAGTTTCATGCCGGCAAATGTACTTAATCTAGTGTTCTTGTATGCATAGCTTGACAACAAATCAAGTTCACACTATGTACGCATTTTCTCCCAAAGTGTGGGACTCAACCCGTATCTGTTTTTGACTTGACAAAACCACAGAAATTAAAAGCATTTTTATAAGCAAAAATGCCAGTTACAAGTTATAGCATCTCAAATGTTTACATTTGTTTAGTGTGGTTGTTAAATGTAAAATATCTATGGGTTGTGGACCATATGTTGGAAAAACACAACTTTGGAATATAATTAACTGTATGACAGACATGTATCAGTATTGTATGACATTTTGTTCCTCCAAATACAGTTTTTAGAAAAATTATTGATCAATAAATAATGGCAACACAACTGCTCTTCAGCTGTACTAAATAGGAAGCCATTTCAATTCAGAACCAGAGTTGCTTTTTCATCATAAACTGAAAGTGAATCCACCTTTTCTCCCCTCCAGAGCTGTGGGTAAGACCTGCTTGCTCATCAGCTACACCACCAATGCCTTCCCAGGAGAGTACATCCCCACAGTGTGAGTATCTAAAACTGTAGATCTTATTAATTATGTAAGACTAAATGTTGATTGTCATGCTGTGGACTGCAGATAGTTTATTACATTGCATTTAGCTGACGCTTTTATTCAAAGCGACTTACAATAAGCACATTCGACCAGGAAGACACAACCTTGAAGAAAACAGAATCATATAAGTACATCAGGTTTCATAGAGCCAAACATTTCAAGTGCTACTCAACTGGCTTTAGGTAAGCCAGTCCTTTATTAGTATAAAAGTGCTTTGTTAATAAATCTATCGCTCGAAGTGGAGTCGAAAGAGATGAGTTTTCAGTTTGCGCCGGAAGATGTGTAAGCTATCTGCTGTCCTGATGTCAATGGGGAGCTCATTCCACCATCTTGGAGCCAGGACAGCAAACCCACGTGTTTTTGCTGATGGGAACTTGGGTCCCCCTCGCAGCGAGGGTGCAGCGAGTCGTTTGGCTGATGCAGAGCGTAGTGCACGCGCTGGGGTGGGGTTTATAAACAAATGATTCAGGGGAAAAAAATATTCCGGGAAGTTTTGAGGAAACTGCATCACTATCAGTCATTATGGCATATACTGGCTAAGCAGACAGTTGTTAAACAAGAGTATAGCATCAGCAGACTAAAAATAAGACATGAGTCATTTTTAATGGAAAGTAGAAGAAGCTAAAGGTTACAACAGATAATTAAGAGCCTGTTTTGTTTCTATTTCCTGTCACAATGTCTCCATATTAATGTGTTTTTAGGTTTATATGAATCATTCTAACATAATTATTTCTGTCAGGTTCGACAACTACTCTGCCAATGTTATGGTAGATGGGAAGCCGGTGAACCTGGGCCTTTGGGATACAGCAGGACAAGAAGATTACGACAGACTCCGCCCACTTTCCTACCCACAGACGGTATAACAAACAAGCAGACAATGATGTATTATATGTCACTTATTGTGACCTCCTTTCTTGTGTAGTGTTTGCCTTGAAGTTTGTTTTTAAATAGTAGGCACTGTTACATAATGTATTTGGAAAGGAAAGGAAAACCCCCACACCTTTGAGTGTTTAAGGAGGGTTTAATTTGTCCTGTTCCTTACGGGAGATGATTGTTATTGGCTTTCATTGACATTTTTTATTTTTCCCACCAGGACGTGTTTCTAATCTGCTTTTCGCTTGTGAGTCCTGCCTCATTCGAAAACGTCCGTGCCAAGGTGAGTTCACGCAGTGCCCCTGTAATAGAGTGAAGGCTGTAAAGTCGTCTCAGCGGATCCGTTTTTATGACATGGCATGACGAGGAGCATCAAGGTTGACTTTGACTGGCCTTCATTTTTTGTTCACGAATAACTCATAGATTTGTAATGATTATTTCTGACCCATGTGTTTCCTCATGTCTCATTCTTTAAAACCGTATGAACAAAAGCAATAAGTTAATAACACATTGTTTAATAAAAGCACAAACTGACATGTTACTAATTAGTTAAGTGGATTGGCTATTCAATAGAATTATTGACGGAGCTAAGATACCATTGTAAAAATGTTTGGTTTAACCCTGGGGTTTTTGTGTTACGCTGTAGTTAGAGCTAAATATATCAAAGTAGGGTAGTAGTAGTGTTTCCAATTTACACAAGACATTTTCCAACAAAGGATAATAATACATTACATTTATAAAGCGCTTTTCCTGGTGCTCAAAGCGCTTACAAGCAAGTAAAACAAAATAACAACACAAGTAGAAAGTGCTAAGCTAGGAGGAATAAGGGCAAGGGGTTAGTTGATTAGGAGTTGAAGGCAAGAGTGAAAAGGTGAGTTTTGAGGGATTGTTTGAATGATGTGAGAGTGTTGGCGGATCTGACTTGGCTGGGGAGGGAGTTCCAGAGTGTGGGGGAGGCTGCTGCGAAGGCCCTGTCACCCCAGGTCCGGAGCTTTGTCCTGATGGGCTGCAGTAGGTTAGCTTCAGCAGACCTGAGGCGACGGGTGGGGTTGTGTCGTTGGATGAGGTCACAGAGGTAGGGGGGGGGGGCAAGGTTGTTGAGGGCTTTGAAAGTGAAAAGTATTTTTAAAGTCAATGCGGTGTTTGATGGGGAGCCAGTGGAGGTCATGGAGGATAGGGGTGATGTGGTCGGGTGGAGGTGAGCAAGCGGGCAGCTGAGTTTTGGACATATTGAAGTTTTTTTTATTGTGAATGCAGGTGATCCAAAAAGTATGCTGTTGTAGTAATCCAGTCTGGATGTTATAAAGGCATGGATCAGAGTTTCAGCAGCGGTCGATGAGAGGGAGGGTCTAATGCGGGCGATGTTCTTTAAATGGAAGAATGCGTTTTTTGTGACCTGGTTGACCTGAGGGTGGGGTTGAGGATGATGTTACGGATGTGAGTGGAGGGGTTGACAATGGAGCCATCGATGGTAAGAGAAAAATCTTGGGTTGAGCGGGTAAGTGAGTTTGGGCCAATGATTATAAGTTCCGATTTGTCAGTTAAGTTTTAGAAAATTGTTTTGCATCCAAATTTTAATGTCAGTGAGGCAGGTGCTGAGCTGGGAGTGTGTGGTTGGAGAAATTGATTTTGTTGAGAGGTAGAGCTGCGTGTCATCAGCATAACAGTGGAGTTGGTGTTGACGGAGGATTTGTCCAATTGGGAGGATGTATGATGAACAGAAGGGGACCAAGTACAGAACCCTGAGGGATGCCATGATTGACGGGGGATTTGGAGTTGTTAATGGAGATGAATTGATGTCTGTCAGAGAGATAGGATTTAAACCAGGAGAGGTCGGTACCAGTAATGCCAATGGAAAACTGGAGGCGGTTGATTAGGATGGAATGGTTGATCGTGTCAAATTAGGTCAATGAGAATTGAGAGGGAACCAGAGACAGCAGAGAGGAGAATGTCGTTGGTCACCTTGAGTAGGGCAGATTCTGTGCTGTGGCGAGTAGGGAAACCAGATTGAAAAGGTTCATGAAGGTTATTGCAGTCCAGATGGGATTTTAGTTGGGAGTCCACAGTTCGCTCCAGAATTTGACAGGAATGGGAGGTTAGAGATGGGCCGGTAGTTATTGAGGGAATCAGGGTTGAGACCAGGTTTTTTGAGTATGGGAGTGACAGCAGCGAGTTTCAGATCAGGGGGGACGAGTCCAGTGGAGACGAGTCCAGTGGACAGAGTGGAGTTAATGACTGTGGTGATAAGATGGATATATATATAATGTAAGGATATTTGTTGATCACCCTAAGAGCACTCAGTGGACTTCCTGGGTTAAAGCATGTTAGTCCATCACTGCACTTAAGGGGCAGCAACCCTATGTACATTAACTCCTATTACGCTCAGTATTAAGTGCAATTTCTTCCAATTAGCTCCTAATAAATCATAAATACAACATTTCGGTCAGACTTAGCTCACCAGCGCTGATCCCTTTTCTTTAAGCTTAATTTTTCGGTGTGCTTATCTAGATTTATTGTCTCTAGTCATGTCAACAACAATAGTTTTAACAATTTTGATGTGTATTGTTAATTATAGGAATGGATTTTATGATAAAAAGCAGGGCAAGGGGCCTCCATCTTTTTATTTCCAAAATGTGATCTGGACTTTCACATGCAAACGCTAACAATGTATAATATTCTCCACACTTTGAGATTTTGATTGAGAATGTCCTTGTAGTATTCAGTAATGTCTCCATTATAATCAACAGGTTAGCCTTTTTGGTTCCTTAGCCATTGTATGTTTACGATAAGACCGAGCGGTCCCCTAACCTCCAAATGTTGTGTCTCTGTGCAGTGGTACCCCGAGGTGAGACACCATTGTCCCAACACTCCCATCATCCTGGTGGGGACCAAGCTGGATCTGAGAGATGATAAGGACACCATAGAGAAGCTGAAGGAGAAGAAACTCGCTCCAATTACATATCCCCAAGGACTGGCGATGGCCAAAGAGATCGGTAACAACACATTTAAACTTTACTGGCTTTCTGTAAGACGTACCCCTTCTCCCTCGATTAGTCTAATTGGTGGTTGTAGTCAAATTTCAAAGCCTTTGTCTCACGCTGAAATACTTAACATTTCTCTTTACATTGTCAAGGACAGCCATGGTTTTCTGTAAACACTTTTTTGATTATATTTATAGAGACAAATATTTGATGTGTGCTTTTCTCAGGCTCTGTCAAGTACCTGGAGTGCTCAGCCCTGACTCAGCGTGGCCTTAAAACTGTGTTCGACGAGGCCATCCGGGCCGTCCTCTGCCCTCCCCCCGTCAAGAAGAAGGGCAGGAAGTGCTCTCTCCTCTAAGACTTCCTCCACTGGAACGGTTACAGGGGAACATGGCCGCTAGTGGTGAGGGCTGGCAAAAGACACAGTATACACATCAAAACAATGTACTTCAAATTCTTTCCTTCCATAAGTGTAGCTTCAGCAGTTCTACCAACCGTTTCCATGACAAAGTTGTCAGATTTAGGAGACGGGTTAGATCATTATAGACCCTAGCTCTTTCCCAACCACGCATACTGTATAGACAAGACTATGACATTTCTCGAGGCCTTCTAAAATGGATTGGATGTTTTGTAAAAAATGGACCGTGGAATGTTTTCAATTTGTTCTTCCACTTGTTGTCCACATTTTTTTTGTTTACAGTCTGGGTTGTTTGTTTTGAGTGGAATAAATATTGCCAAATACACTCCGTAGATGTGCTGTATTTTAACAGAAAATAAAACCGTTGTCCTATTGTCTCAAACATTTTAAACCTTCATAATGACAGATTCCTGTTGAGTGCTGCTCTTTGTTGAGCTCTAGTCATGGGCGGTTTTATTCATTTTCACTTTGCAAAGATGGTCACACGTCAT
Organism: Gymnodraco acuticeps; assembly: GCF_902827175.1. Classification (NCBI taxonomy): domain Eukaryota; kingdom Metazoa; phylum Chordata; class Actinopteri; order Perciformes; family Bathydraconidae; genus Gymnodraco; species Gymnodraco acuticeps. Next base: position 1,623,693 of record NW_022990238.1, read on the forward strand.
CGCACTGTCGACAAGGAACTTGAAGTAACCACCTGTGAAGTTCTTCTGCTTCAAATTAATACCGCACGCATCTCTGTACAAGTTAGCTAGTGTTCAGTCCTAGCACATGATTCATGTTTATTAATTTGTGTGAATTGAATGACGTTCTATAAATTGGGAACAAATCTTCTGACACCAACTGTGCTATTAAACCCTGACAAATTGAAATGCTCCAGTATTTTACGTGTTTGGCTCCATTCAAGTTTATGGTATTCTTTTCCTTTCTTTGCAATATGCCCTAGAAGTGTGTTTCAACCGTGTCGCTGCCCAGGAGTGCAAGGCTGAACACTTTATTAGATATTGGATCAAAACTGTTTTGGTGGCGGGGAACAAGAGCACCTTTTAATGCTCAGTGGGCATTTATCAAAAACCCTTTGTGCAGCCTATTTGATTCTAACAGCATCACTACTGGCTAAGCAATGTCACTAAAAGAGCATGAATGCCTGCTGATAACAGTAACAATGCTACTGTCAGTTATGGTGTAGTAAACCATGTACTCTTTTTTTGGTTATAATCATGTGATTTGATTGTTATGTATCTTTCTTCACAAAAGTTACACTTCACTCACTGTATTGTTAAACTAACACTATGAATATCCTTTTGTTTATTACCTCTACAGTTAACGCTACCTTAATCTCCCTACAAGCCTAGCTTTTGTAATTAATGCTGATAGCTTGTATGTGCAACATATACTGAAAAAAAAGATTAGAATTGCAAGTTATATTTTTTGCTTATTTACAAAATGTATTTGAACTACTAGATCAGGGGTTAAGTACATGTTGCTCATCTGTATTGTATTCAGATATCAAGCTGTGGTATAATTCAAGCCAATGTTGTGACTCTTTAGTTTTATGGATAAAAGCTATTGTCACTTTTTGAAAAAGCCAATAAATTCAAGTAAAACCGACTATTCTGCTTCTTTGTTGGACAGTGCAACCACAGATTCTCCTTAGTGCGACACTTGGCATTCAGACAAAATAGAAAACACTGACTTGACTTAATGAGTAGTAGAGTGAATACCTTCGCTTGGACTATACTGGGAAATGAAAATGCAAAGGGTTAACAGGAAAATATCACATTATAATCTTTTGCAGAAATTCTTCACGTGACTTCTCAGACTTATTTTTAGCTATTTGGTTTTAAAAAATGTCTTATAAAAGCTTGTCTTGTCAGTCATATCCGTTACATCAGTGACAACTTGTCACATTTAATGGAATGTTACTTAAGAGAATTTTCACCAATATATCCATGAATTTAAAGGCAAAATACATACAATTAGAACATTAATTCAACCTTTACAAATAAATATGTATTGTATGTTTGAAGGGTTGTAAAACTGGACTACATTATATTGAGGTGTTTAATGTTTTGGCCATACTATTTACAAATCTGGGTAGAAGAATATTATAACCGTATAATTGTAATACAATGCAGCTCGACCACCAACTACAACCATAGTGATGTAGTTTAATTAACATATGACAGCTTTACATAATTAAACATGGTAATAGGGACAGTTGTATAAAAGTGCTGATATTCTGTGAACAAAGGTATTAACTCACATGAAGGAAAGAAAATCACTTTTATTTCAAGATAAATCCAAACCTCACAAGGTCATATCAACATAATTGACAATTCATCAACCCACAAGGTTTTAATAAGGCACTTGGCACAGACTTAATCTCTGCAATCTTAAATACATTTGCTAACAGCCCAAGTACAAACGTTTTTATGTTACAATCTTTGTAAATCTTCTGATCTTCAGTCAACCATTGGCACCAATTAAAGCTCTGCTGCTGCCGTTCAGGAATCAACAAATCGCAACAATGTCCCTGAAGTTGTAGGTATGCTGGGAATAAAACAAAGACGTTATTCAGTATATTTAGTAAACAGTGTAGGATAGAATAATAGCCCGAAAATAGTAATAAGAGAAATTGGTCAGTCTTTTTAGATAAAAGTTACAAAACAGGAATGGCATTGAGATTTCAAGCAATCATAGCTGTGTGTTTTTAAATCATTTTTTGTTTACAGGGATCAAACTGGCTGGATTTTGAAGGTTTTGACGAGCACATATTTTAACACCCGAGAGCCAGCCTCTAGCCTGAGGGCTGTTGGTGCAAGTAACAAAAACCCTCAATTACTGAACTGAGAGGACCGTAAATTAGAGAGCAGCTGCATGAAGTGCGGGCTCTTTTCATTTGACAGATGGGTCAACTATCTACTGTAACACTTCTCTAGCATGCAATTTTAAAACAAGCAAATGTTACCTCTCCACTAGCTCTGCACCAACAATGTCATGGATGTGATATTTCATCTGGAATTTCACATGCGAGGTAGTTCTCCGCTCCTCTAGCTCTGTCTTCAAGACTTCACTATATTTGGACTTCTTCACCATGTTGAGCACTGCTTTACGACCTAACAGGGAGAGTGGTGAGATAGTTAGAAAACAAACCGTTCTTAAAGGTGGGGTAGGTAATTTGAGAAACCAGCTCGAGTGCGCTAGAATTTGAAAATACATTTTATTGTGACTCAAAGCATTTAATATATTCATTGCTATCGGGATGTTAAGAGCATTCCATGGAATATAACAAAAAGTGTTTCTGAAATAAATTACATACCCCACCTTTAAATCAACAAAGCACTGTAAAAAAACGGTCAGAACTAGTATTCCACATGTAAAGTAAAATATAGGAGAGAGACTTTTTTTCTCAACTCTCACCTTGGATAAAGTACTTGGTGAATTTGCCTGAGTTGGGAATGGAAAGCCACCAGCTGCCTGCGTCCCTCACAGTCAGGACCCCTGACTTCACCAGCTGACTAGAGGGTAAGAAAATAAAGTATGTACTCATCTTTAAAGAGAGGGTTTCAGAGGCAGTTTTTCATTTTGGGAGAATAAAACTATAATAATTAAAATACACAAGTTACATGGGAGAGTTTCATACGTTATCTCAGAGTCTGTGAAGCGGAACTCCTTGAGCATCTTGTCTTTGCTGAAGCTCAGCTCTGTGCAAAGAGATGGCAACTTCTCCAAAAACTTCTCAACGGTTGCTCTTGTCGCCCTGCCATCCTCTCCTGCCAGCACTTTGGCTTTGTAATCGGAAGCAAAAACCAGTCCGAATGCATCTGCGTCAAACCCGAGCTGGAACATCAGCAGTTCTCCTTGTTCCCGGAGTTTATTCTGTGCACCAAAAGGACCAAACCAAAGGGTTGTATTTTCACATTTAGATGGTTACACATATGACCTTTCTGACACTAAAGAGTTATCTTACCAGCTCCTTGTCCACCAAAGTCTTGTCATTATGAATGCTGTAGAGTTGGTGCTTCATAACAATTTGAGGCAATGAGTCGTTGAAGAGCTTCCTGGGGAATAGTGTCATCAGGGTCTCAAGGGTGGATCTGATGTCAGTCGGCCCTTTGAGGGATGAAGCAAGCAACAAATGGAAAAATAACGTAACATGCTATATAGAGATTACAGCAGAGTTGTATAATATATGTTTAGCAATAACACATACCATCTCCTTTACTGACGGCCCCAAACTTCTGAGTTTCATTTCTAAATCTCTTCACTTTGAAAGCGTCTGAAATTAAAGCCCGTTTCCTGTTCATATCTGGAGGAGAAATTGTGGTAGAGATATCATCACTTGCAGAATTAATCTATTTGCCCATAATGCCCAGACAGCTGATCTCTCACAATAACACAACTAGAAACCACAAACCCAATGTGATGTTATCTGGGCCTTCACAAAGGCTTAAACTTAAACGTATAAAGACCATGTAGTTCTTCTCAAAAATAAAAAATCAGGACGAAAACGAGTCAAATCAGCTTAAGTTAGCTGGCTAATTTCTCCAGGCCATTAACTCTCAGCTCTCCCTATGAAAATACCAACTTCAAGCGTTAGGGTTTTACCCAAATTACAGATCTGAGAAAAAACGCAAGACTTTTTTTGCTTGGTTTTTTTACATTCAATGAGACACGACCCACCGGTTCAGTTACTTGTTTTTGCTCTCTTGTAAACCAAGCCGATGAAGCTAGCTAATCCAGCTCACACGGAGCTCATAATCCATTATTTGACCAGTCAAGGTAGTTAAAGCTCTCACCTGATAGCTACTTATATTATTTATATCAGTATTCATATCGCTTCTGTCCCATTCGAAACAACAGCTCCAACCAACAACTCTAACAGTTATTCCTCTTCTTCTTGTTTAATGGCGGGCGGCCCTTAAGGTTTAAGGTGCAATACCGCCACCTACTGTGCTGGAGTGTGGACCAGAGATCAAGGGAAAGCATTAACCACCACACAATTCTCTTCCTCAATCCAGTATATCCTAAATACTTAAATAAGGCTGTATCATCCTCAACACCTAATACATTCTTGAGATTTAAAAAAAACCCACCCCACATTGTCTCTTAAGCTGTTTTCTTGATTGCTTGCTCTACCGTGCTTTTTGCTATTGTCTTAAACCCTCCCACTTTTCCTGTATTTTTATTAAAATGTAGTCCTTTTTTCCCTTCATCCCACTGCTTTTTGCCATGATTCAATTTTTCAGTTGTATTGCTTCCATTGTTACTCAAAGATATGTGACACAACTGGGCTACCTAAAAATGACACAGGAGCTTGCCCTACCGTTTCGTTCGATGCCCTTATGAGCTGGATGGATTCAACATAAATCTGATTTATTTCTCAGCATGATGTAGTCTGTAAAATGATTAATGTATTTCATGAAGTATAACTCAAACAGTTTTTCTCTTTCACAGTTAATTATTCGAGGTCTGGCCGCTACCACCAAGCGGATGGGAGGAGAAATTACATAGGAAGTAACGTTGAGTTTGTTGTTAGCCTTTGGTGCTATGGTGCTAGTTGTCTACCCAGCTAGCGAGATAAATACAATGTATGTATTCTTTATTCACCTCTTTTGTTAATAGGAACATATGTTATAAAATATAATAGTTGTTTTCACTCAAGGTTATGTGCATTATTGTGACTTAGTGGGCATTAACAGAAACGTAACCTTATCTTAACGTAAGCTAGCTGTTGTTGTGCATGCTGAGTATGAGTATGCTGGGTTACATTCATTCACCTGTCATTTAGTTAAGTAACTAGTTTATTTACAAAGGCAAGTCAACACACGCCTAAGCAAAGTACATACAATAGATTTTTGTAAAACACACAAACGTACTTTTCTACAGAAAATGGTATTATAACATCTGCATCTTAACTTTTTTTAATATGTCTGCATCCACATACTTACACAGATCACGATGTAATCTGCTGAATTGTTGTGCAAATGTTCAGTGTGATACCCTTTGTAGATCACATGTAGCAATATTTTCATAACAAAACAACCACTACTGGGTGTATAAAATAAAATTTCCTTTTCCAATCTTTAAACTGCGTTCTTGATTTTTAGTTTTTGCTCTGCGGTATTTTGTGAAGCGTTCTGTAACTCCTTGGCCAGAAACCACAGATAGCAATATCTGGAATATGGATAAATCTGGCTTTATAAAGTATAGCATGAACACATTACTATATACACATTTCACAAATATCTGTTAGTGTTTTTGTAACAGCATAATAGGTTAGCACTGACTTTCTTGTGTCAACAAAAGTGATAATGAGGCATAACATGTTTCAGCTTTCCTGCAGGAGACCAAGACATTGAAGAAAATATGAATAATCATCAAGGCCATATGTTTGTTTCATTGCTCTTTTCTTCACTAGGTAGCAATGGAGCAGCACAGATCACACAATCCCAACCCTAACCACCAAAACCGCCCGTCAGCATACAAAAGAGAACGAGAGGACAATGGAAGAAATCACTGTGAGAATAAACACTCCAGACCCAACCGCCCCCAGAATCAGTCAGGGCCAAGTCGTGGACAAAACCCACATAGCTCTCTGAGTTTGAGCACCAGAAAGGAGCTATATGAGAGAGACTTTCCTGTGTACAAACAGCCTGTCGAAGTAGGATGTTTTTCCCTCGACTCTGAACGCAGATTCTTCAATGACGGCAGGCAAATGAGATACTATGTGGAACCTGATAGGAGTCCAAATTTGGATCTGAGGGATGGATATAAGGATCGGTTTATTAAGAGAGACGACAGTGTGAAGGAGAAGCTGGACCACATGTTACGCTGGATCTTGGCCAACAGATCAAAGCTCAGCGCAAGGGGGGCAACCGCCTCATCATGGTAAGTGTAACTTTTTTTCTGTCTTATTCAGGTTAACAGGTTGTGATCAGCTAGATCCAGGGATTACCAAGTGTACAGCCCAACACCCAACAAATAAATGTGGGGTCTCCCAGGGACCCAAACTTTGAAAAACACATCATGAATGGCCTTAACATCTCTGTTCCTAAACAACTGTCAAAGAACCCAACAAACATGAATTCAAGAAAACGTAAATGAAAAAAATGAGGCAGAGCAGAAAACCCTCTCTTCCCTTTTAATGCCTCGTAAATGACAGACATGATATTACATTGAAAAATAACGGCTTTTACAAACAGTATCTTAGCTGAACAAACTGTAATTAGAAGTATTGATTCACATCTAATAATATTGATATTCAATTGGCAACCAACAACGAAATGGCCCTGGACCAATTTGGGTCAATACCCTAACTTTTTGAAATATTGCTCTAATCCAACTACATCGGACCAGAACGCTTCTGTCGGACACCTATTATTTTATCAACCTCTGCTCTTTCCAGTGATTTAGATATCGACTTTGTGACATGGCGTGGTCATCTAACCAAGCTGCTGACGGCTCCTTATGAGACGCGGGAGGGCTGGCAGCTGGCCGTCACCAGGTTCAGGGGCACGCTGTACATCAGTGAGGTGGAAACAGAAGCTGCTCGTAGGGATCAAGAGAACCGCACCGAGAGACATGAAGAGATGATGTACTGGGGATACAAGTTCGAGCAATACACATGTGCAGGTATGTAGGTTTATACACTGGATTATTATAGTGAATGCTGTTTATTTTGATTTCTTTCATTTGATGTTCTTCAAGCGTCACACTATAAACATTTGGATTTATGTAGTCATGAAAGCTATTTCTGAATAGCCGAATTTCCGAATATTTGCATTAAATTATTAATTCAACCTAAAAAATCTAAATATACCTCAGAAATGATAATAAAGACATTTTAATATACGAATAGTAAAACACTTTTTTCATAATTTTGAGCTAAGTCTTTTACATTTTTGATAAAAAGTCAGCATTTTTCTATATTTGCCATCATTAATTTCATGTATGCTTTTCTTCCTGGCACAAACGTGCTTCATGCGTCCCAGTTTGTCTTGTTTTATAACATTTGACACCCAAATAACATAAAAGGGTGGTAAGCAAATGTTTGACTAATAACGTTTCACCTTTGTCCTTCCATGTAGATACCGTCCACGGTCGACCTGACCCAGGCGGGGTGCTTAACACCAATGAGGCCTTCTGCACTGTGGTGCAAACGCGGCTCGCAGACCACAGACTCCTGTTCTCCGGAGAGGTGGACTGTCGGGACAAAGATCCCAATGCTCCGGCTGCTCCTGCATGCTACATCGAACTGAAGACCTCTGCGGAGATCTGCACCCCTAAACAGCGCAGCAACTTCCACAGGTAATCTTCTAGGGCTGCAACTCACACATATTATCACCATTGGTTGTCTAGTCTATGAAATGTCAGAAAATTATGAAAATGTGTATCCAAGTTTGATTGTACTAGGCAGTTTTAAAGTTTCATTTTGGTGTTCCTCAGGTTCAAGCTTCTGAAGTGGTGGGCCCAGTCTTTTCTCCCCGGAGTCCCCCGTGTTGTGGCAGGTTTTCGCGATGAAGAAGGCGTGGTCGTTGCTGTGGAAACTTTTCCCATCTCTAAGATTTCCCATCTCATCAAGGTACGGTGACTTATCTAAACATTGACAAATAGATTTTGATCTTCAAGAATAATTTAAAGATTAACTCAATATATTTTCACTTTTTCTGTCTGTTCCTCTGGACAGAATGAACAAAACTGCTGGAAGCCGACAGTCTGTATGAACTTCTGCTCTGACTTCCTGTCTTTTGTAAAGCACATCGCTACTGAAGACAATCCGAGGTAAACTGAATTGCCTTGACAGTCTACTTTGCTAAACTTTTTTTGACATTCAAGCAAATATAATTTATGAAACATTATTATTTCCCTTCCAGTGTGGTGTACCTGCTGTCCTGGGAGCCCCGCAGAGATGTGACCTTCTCCGTCCACAGGGACTCGCCGTACTGCTTCCTGCCACACTGGTTTGTGGAGGAGATGACCAGCAGTCAACCCTCGCATCAGTCCTGATTTACAACCGAGACATGTCTCATGGGAATGTTAATTCAGACCTCCAATGGAGTGTTTTTTTACCAAATGAGTGTATACCTTTTTTCAGTCTCAGAGGGGCTGACTGTCTGTGCAACTGATCACTTCCACATGTATGATCCTCTGTGATTTTTAAAATCTTTTATTTGTTCAGCAGTACAAACTGAACCCGTGTTTTCATCTTGCATGTCGTGATTTTCAATAAAACAGCAGTAATGCATTGATGTCATTTTTTTCTCAAACTTTATTATGTTATTACAATAATTTAAACCCCCCCAAACAGTAGTATTTTAATGGAAAACAAAATTATAAAACAATCTGTTTAAAAAAAAAAAGGTTAGATGAATTCAAGTAAGTATTACATCCACAAACAAAGACGGAAAAATGTCGGTGATTATAAACAGTTCTGAAGGTCATAAATAGGATTAGTGTAGTCTAGTTACTATTGTGCCTTGGCCAATGTTTACTTAAAGTGAGGGATTAACCACCTTTAAACCCTTTATTAACTATAAATAAAGCCATTTGTTTTCCTTCTTGCTCACCTACATCAGTGACATTCTCTTTAGTCAGCACTTTCTACTTTTTCACAAACCCTCTGTTCATTGATTTTGCAGTTTTCTCGAAATACTCGTTCATTTCATGTTGTGAATTTAAAAATAACAATACCAGTCATTGAGTTTGTATATTTGTATATATATATATATATATATATATATATATATATTGGGAGGAACTCATATCTGGTTAATTTCCATTTCTGGTAAATGTAGTGTTCTTACTACTTGAAACTAGCCTTAATTCAATGAAAAGTCAAAGGACTTCCTCTCCTTAATGTAATGTTGCAAAGTTATATTGAGAGCTGCAGCTCTTGTAATGATTACATCTCAAGGTAACAGATTGAACAACAAGTTAAACCAACAAAGTGAATGAACTTTCACATTGGTTATAAGGTAAAAGGCAGCGTAAACGTTGAATCACCAAATCAGAGAAAGAACACTTTGATAAACAAATACTGAAAATCACACATCTAACATGACACGAAGATAAAAAATGGAAGACAGAGTTGACCATGTTCATACTGACCAATAGGAAGACGGTTAATGCATAATGGGTTTGTGTAAATCATCAACAGTCATCACAGCATTTATATCCATTCACAGTGCATATTTAGATATCATTTAGAGGCACTTACTGGAGTATTTTTATAAATATGTAAGTTTAACTGTGTATTGTTTAAGTATTCATTTATAGTCCATTGATATTTAATTAACACATTATAGTTGTTAATATCAAAACCATTCAGATTGTGCACATAAGTCTTTACATATGTATGGGAGGTCTCTCCCTGTCAGTTATTGTTATTACTGCTAATATTTGTGAAATGATAACATGTTAAATCAGTATATTAAAAAAAACATTCATAGGGCGGGATTTGATAACGTTTCTATAACACATGAGACAAGTGTGTGTGAAGTAATAACAGTAGGTAGCTAATATTGTTTTTATCATTTGCAGAAAGCCCTAAAAGTTCAAAGGAAAGTTTGATATTTTGGGGAAAAGGCTTATTTGCTGTCTAGCAGAGATTAGGGTGAAAAGATTGATACCACTCATGTTTGTGACATTTTATACTAACTGCAGCAGTTTATGCTTTAGCATAGCACACATACTGGAAATAGGTAAAGTGCTAGCCTGATAAATGGAAAGTTAAAAGTTAAGAAAGAGACAGTATAATAAGTATCACACCAAGCTCTGGTTATGGTGTATGTCAAGGAATTGGTAGGAATTAATAAAAAGTTCACTAATACATTTCTGTATTCAAGAAGGAGTGTGTTCACTGCTTCAGTCTCTTGTTAATGCCCATGACTTTGAACGTAGCAGCAGTGATTTTCTCGTAAATAACAAACATGAGTGCAGCCGTCAGAACCGTCTGTAGCAGCTTGGCCTCCAGACCTTTGTACAAACCAAGAACACCATACCTCCTGTAATAAACGGAAACAAATGTTTTAATGACAAGCCATTATAACATCTTCCTCAATGTGCTCACTGGTGAAGACGTTATTAACCATATATTATTATATGTTAATATAAATTATGTTAATATATTAAATGTCAGTGAATGTGTTTGTGTTCATAGCTGCACTCACTTGATCCTGGCCATTAGCATGGAGAAAATGTTGGCGAGGCTTCCCACCACGCCGCCCTTCCCATCACCTTTGTGCTGGCCGAACTGATGATAGCAAGAAGAACGTTATCTTTATTTCTTTAGATTTGATGAGAGATTATTTGAGATTGTAATGAGATCTTAAGAGATATTCTGCACAATTTACATCTGTATGGTGTACACTATATAGTTATTACAAAGGGCTTCATTAGAGTTGTCTGTTCAATTCAATTCAAAAGCTTAATTTATTCTGTATTTCTTCATAGAACGTTTCATCAACATAAATGTAACAATAAAGAAATACAAAATCTCATCAGGCCTATCCTTGATAATGGCAACCTCTTGGAAAAGCAAACAAAACGGGGACATTTTATACAACATAGTATTTACCCTGAGGATGGCCTGGACGGTCTGCAGAGGATATGTCGCCGTGGTAGCAACAGCCTTGGCGATGGCTCCAATGAGAAAGATCTCTGCTGAGGATATCTGTGGTAGGAGAGAAATAATGAATTAATTTGGCTATAAAAACAAAGTGACCACTGGCATTATTTACAACTGTAATTTGTATCCACAAAAGAGGCATTTTGTACAGATGTTAATGGTAATTAATTTATGTTGATGGTAATTCACTGCCATTTTTAATCAACAAAATGTGCAACATATCAAAAGTTCAATTGGCTATTCTTTTTTATATTCATATTTTCTTGAGAAATCAGGACTTTGGCTAGTAATGGCTTTCTCAAGAAAACAAGGAGCTAGAAAATCATGACCAATTTAACTTAATCACACAGAAAAATATACAATTATATGAAATCAATGAGTATTTCTGTCATCAGAGCAACAAGTAAAAAAGGCAACAAGTGTAAATAGTTGGTCTTTACCAGCAAAAAACGTAAGACAGAATGTATTTTATATTAGAGCAGGTTCTCCATCCTGTTAAGCAAGTAATTTCCCTTCAATGGGAAGATAGTTGTTTTCATTTGATCAGCGTTGATGTGAGCTCACATTTTCTTGACAGCAGAGTTTTCCAACCCAGTAGAAAAGTAGAAGAGGCCGTTTAATTTGGCTATGGGAATGTATTATTATATATACAAGGCAGTGTATTTCCTGTGTCCTCGCACCTTCTTCCCTCCATTGCCTGCCCTCCTCTTCATGGCCTCATAAATCATGAACTGTACTGCCGGGTTGATCACGAGGATGAGAGAAGGCATGACGCTGTTCCACAGAGTTCCTACTCCCTCATTGGCGATGATCTGTGAGAAAGCATCTGAGAGGGAAAGCCCAAACATGGCAGGGTTTACAAATGCGCAGAAATAAAAATAACTAAACCGTGAAACCATGAGAAACATATATTGTGTTACACACCAAAGATGCCCCTGTACTGGGTCTGCTGGATGTCTTCGTTCCTGAACTTTGCCCCCTGCAGCTTCAGTCGAGTGTTGACCACCCACATGGGAGTGGTCAGGATCACATTCACCACCCCTGCAGGAACAGTAGATATTTAGGTTGCTTGAAACTTTTAGTACTTGATAATTTCCATCAGGTCATGAAGAAGTTCAACTCTACGTGTGTTTACCTGATACCACACCCATGAGCAGGTCTTTCCCCGGTCTGGACGTCCCTTGGCCAGATGCTGCCAGCTTCTTCAGCGTGTTGAAGGTGTAGAAGTACACGAAGTTGGAGCAGCAGAGGCTGGAGATGACTGGTAACCATCCTCTGTACAGAGACAGACTGCGAGAAGACATAGAGAGTCAGATTTATAAAACAAAACAGTATATATCACATTAAAGAAGCTGGACCCAAATAATATATTGGCATTTATGATTGTAAAAGTAACTGCTTTAGAGACATTTTACTTGAAATTCCAAGCAAACAGCATGTATTTTATAAAAAAATAAGCCATGTCTTGGTGTCATTTGTAACCAGCATAAAATCTATTCTTACAGGCCTTCTTCCTTTGCTATCTCAGCCAGGATGACAGGGGTAGAGTTAGACTTTCTCTTCTCATCAACTGAAAAACAAATATAAACAGGGAAATGTTTAGAATAGTTCACTTGACAGAAAAAGTACTACTTATCCTCAATAGTATGTTTCTGCGGCACTAAAGAAGCTTTCTCAAATCTGAAATTAACAAACCAGTTTTACCTTGATTTAGGGTTTGAGATTTTAAATGTACAATAGTGACAAACATGGGGGATACAAGGATGTTTACAAGTTATGTGGGGTATCAAGAAAGAGGAAAGTAAGTACAATTTGAATAGATTTTTTTTATAAAGCAATCAAAAATAAGGACAAAACTACCTACATACACAAAATAAATTAACAAAAGTTGCAGAAAGGCCAGACTAAAAGAGTGAGACAAAATTGAGGATTTAAGTTCAGTATAGCTAGGTCTAACGCTATACATAATTAGTTTACTGCTTCTTCACATCTTTGCCGTGCAGGTATAGTTAATGCATGATTAAGTTAACCTTCACACCTTACTCATTCAACGCTGTTTAGAGTCGCTTCTATCGGGTAACCTCTGTACAACATGATAAGACCTCAAACTCACCCTGCAGTCTGCTCTTCGCTGTGTCCAAAGGAAAGAAGACTGTCATTGCTGTCACACTCCCCTAAAAGACAACGCATTGTAATGGGAAAGCATGCCTAAACAAAGTGACAAAAGGCTCATTCACTTCATTTTCAGTTGTTTCTTCAATAGATTCTTCAACAGATTGGGAAATTATTTTTGTTACAGCAGCAGCAATGGGTTCAGGCATTAAAATCCTTAAAAAAGGTAGAAAAAAAGTCTAAACATAATAAATACAATACAATTAAAACAATAAACAGCAGCAAGTCTATATACATACTGTATAAGGACACGAACCATAACGAATATTCAATATACAATGCTATAGATAGTTCTATAAAATACCAATATATTACAGTAGCAGAAACATACACAGAAGTGGGAGGAGTACTCAGATCTTGTAATTAAGTAAAAGAGTGTAGGAATACTTTGTTGTAAGTAAAAGTCCTAAGAACAGTGAGTAAATGCACTTAATTCCACCTGTGTACAGTACACTATCTAAATTACAGCTGTGTAAAGTAGCTGTTGTGTTAAATGTTTATGGTTATGGATAGGGAGAAGCTAAAAACATGCACAGCCAACATTAAACTAGTAACACACAGACCAGGCTATGTCCTTCACATTATTGCATTACTTGTATTGCACTTTATCTCTGCTCACCATTGCACCTGCCACAGCGTGAACCAGCGTCTCGTAAGACAGAAGGCCAACAGCAGAGCCACCGTTGTCGGACATCTCTGTAGCCTCTCCCGGTCTGACCACAAAACACCGGAAAGTAACCGCGGAGTGACCCGAAGAGAGAGAGCCGGTGGTCGGTCTGTTTTTCTAGCTGCGGGGAAACTGTCTCTGCTCTGACTCCATAGTGTTTAAAAGCTTTGAGGCAGACAGATTAGAAAGGGGAAAGTGACGCGCAGTGTTTCCTCCATGGGTTTCCTCCCAGAGCCCATTCATTGGTTGTCAACTTGTTTTATTCTTCTGTTGGCGTTTGGAAAGCCTCAAAGACGCACGACAGCCACCTACTGAAGTGGAGGGTGCAGTGGTGTATTAAAACAATACCAAATAAAAGAAACTACATACAATAATAATACAATAATTCCGTTTGGAGCACAGAGGAAGCGAAATAACCATGTAAATAGTAAGCAGTGAGAATATCGTTTCTTTTTTACTTTTGTCTTGCTTTTTCTTGACTTTTGCAGTATAGTATTTGCATTTGTTGAATGTTTAATAAGATCTTTACTTGATTAAAAGTAGGCTATGTATGCCACACTGTGGACATATTTCACTAGAAATTAAAGTCTTGCATTCAAAAGTACTAAAGCTTTATCAGCAAAATGCACTTAACCCTTCTCTTGCGTTTCGGGTCAAAAGTGACCGAGTGACTTTGTTTTTTATCATAGATATTATGTTTTTCATCCAATTGCCTCAAGACCTTATGTTATCCTCCACACTAGGCCTCTGAACATATACAGTAGGCTACAATTGATGATCACCACTTGCATTGAATTTTTAGTGATTTATTCAACAGTGAAACACCCATGATGTTTTCACTCAGAATTTACCGCCATAGGAAATGAATGGGTATGAGTGTATTATGTTCATCCTGCAGATGGAAAACATCTCACACACACACACACACACACACACACACACACACACAATACTTTATTTGGTTCCACAAATTATATTACATAAGACAGGGAATCAAATATATCGGGGCTAAGCAGCACAGAACACTTAGGGGAAGACATAGCATCCCCTTCTCCACACGGCTAAGCAGCAGCCTTAAGGGAACACATGAACACATAGCATCTCCTTCTCCACACGGCTAAGCAGCAGCCTTAAGGGAACACATGAACACATAGCATCTCCTTCTCCACACGACTAAGCAGCCAATAATAGCTGAAACAGAGCAATATTTAGCAATTTGTTTGGCTTTTCTCTTTGACATTCCAGCAATTCTCAGACCAATCATGGTGCATTTATATACATGGCCAAGACTTCCGAATATGAGTATGCTGTATCTACACTTGTACCCAAAGCTGGTTATCACATCGAGCAGTGGTTGGTATTTGATATACTTGTCCTGGAAAGCCTGGTCCATGTACAGGTCAAAGGTACAGCCTACTTCTAATATTAGCACCTCCCTGTGGTTGGTGTCAACAAAAACAACATCAGGTGTATTTGGGATGTTAGCAAAGACATCATTGGTAAAAACCAAACCATTCTGGTAACACAGTGTGCTTGTACATTGCTGCACTATGGTAAGATGTTTCCCCCACACACACACACACACACACACACACACACACAAAAAAACAATTTACAGTCAGTGCTTCTCAGTGTGGTCCGCGAGCGCCCCCTAGTGGTCCGTGAGTATATTGGTAACATTTCACATTTGAAATTAATTAAGTAATTTAAGTTTTTCGCACTCTCGCGGAAATATCTCCGCAATGGAGCAAGCTTAAGTTTCACTTTCGATTGCATGATATAGCCCAGATAAACACCTTCATCACACATGTTGCCACTTGTTGGTACCATTTTCAGGCGATTTTTAAAAAACGATATGTTTTTGGATATTTGTGGAGTTAGGTGGTCCTCGAGTGTTTTTTTATTGGTTAAGTGGTCCTTGGTATGAAAAAGTTTGAGAAACACTGCTCTAAGTTATGGGAACCTCTCACTTTCTCGCGCTGATACAATGTATCATACCTTCTCACAGGTGCGAGCTCTGTGCCCCTCGAAAACGAAAAACCTCTCACTTTCTCGCAGTAAATGGCCCTCCATTAATGTCTCTCATGCAGTTATATTTGTGCCTTGCTCACATTTGACTCATTGACCAATGAGTAGGCGACCGATTAGGCGATTTTCTGTCAGAGAGGCTCTGGACAAATGTTTTGAACCAGATGAAGAGGACATTGAACCAGACATAGAGGACGATGTCTCAGAAATGGAAGACAACAGCGATCCAGACGAGCCTGACCAACAGTCAACAGACCAGGAAGAGGCCCCTGAGGGAGAGAAGCCCTGCATATTTTTTTTTCTCTAAATATTTATTGAGGAAAACAGTATCAGTGTCTTATTTTATATTCATCACAGTGAATGCAGTGAATGCTGAACTTGATGGGCCCACCGGTGGGTCCGGACCATATACTGTAGTTGAAAGTACACAATGAAACACTGACTTGCTTGTATCAAATCAATACATCCCATACATCATTGGAACAGGTAGAATCTCAGCTACAACACCAACTCAAGAATTTCCATCTCCAGTAAAGAAAGTCTACATGGCAAGCATTTTTATAATATACAGTAATGTACAGTAAGCACTCTCTTTGCACCACCAAACACATGCACTACTGCACAATTATAACGTAAAATTCACCCCTGGTGTCATTATGTCTGTCACCCCTTGATCCTACTTGCTTTGACTGTTCAAACGAGATGTCAACCATCAAAATCGGATAAGGGGTTCCAGAGATATGACTGTGCAAAACACACCGGTACATTTTGACCGAAAATAGTATGGGGGGGTATGACCTAACGCAAGAGAGGGGTTAAAATATGAAAGAATACTCGTTATGTAATAACATTTTCCTTGAAGTATTATACTATTATATGGATTCATTCTAATATTGAATTAATGTGTATATTTTGTTCCAATGCTAGTGAAACACAAGTAGGCAATAAAGATGCATACAATGGAAATATTCAATTGAAACTTCTGTACTTTTACTTTAGTTTAAATATGAATGAAATGTTTACGGTTTTAAAAGATAACCATACAATGACAATGATAACAAAATCTAAATGTAACGTAAAAAATGATCAAGTATAGTGTTATAATCAAAAAGTCTTCCATATAAAATTGTACTTCAGTATAAAAAAAATGGTTATGTTAAGTTAAGTTGTGGAAGTTATATTATTATAAACTATGTTTGTGGGATGATCACTGTACGAACAGTTTTTCTTTAGATGAGAAAATGATAAGGCCATACTGGAAATATTTGCTGTGACCACACTGTACAATGCATCTTAAACACACCTTAATGATGATCTCAAGCAGCAGAAGATTATGTGCCTGACAGCAGTGAACTGGACTTTGCTTTTCTTTTATGGCTCTGATCTGCTGATTCGTTGACGCCCAGTGAGCACTTTGTTTGCTCTGTGTGTGCAGTTCAGTCAGTGTGTGCATCTGACAGGAGAGTGGGGGGAAAAGTGAAAAAAGAGACGTTTCTGTTCTTGTGAAGAGATGTCTAGGTACCACAAAGCAGCGATTGATGGATACTTGGACCTCTTGAAGGAGGCCACGAGGAAGGACTTGAACTCTACGGATGAGGATGGCATGACTCCCACTTTACTGGCTGCTTTCCACGGACATGTTGATGTTCTTCAGCTCATATGCAGCCGAGAGTAAGCATGATGCACTCCTCTCTATCATCTAGGCGTAATTTTGCATATATAGCCAGCTTAATCTCATTTATGGTTAATGAAAAGGCTTGGTAAATTGGCTGAATTGTTACATTTTTAGAAAACCATACATTTTAAAGCAATTTCTGCTGAAATTCTTGATGTATTATGCACATTATAACTAAACTAAGATACAGTCAATGTTCAGTGAGCACATTGTAGCATGTTGTCCAATAAACTTACTATAATATGTAATTGTATACAGCTAATCAGTTATTTAGGACTGCATCTATGTTTTTTCTTCATGTGTTGGTTTTAAACATGTCTCTGAAGATAACAAGCTAAAACTTAATTCCACTCCCATGAGCTGAGCCAAATGTTTAATCAACCAAAAACCTCCTGTGAAACAAAAGAGCCCTTTATCTGTAACCACAACCCCCACCGAATCATTTGTTCAACATAACAAAACAGAGGCTTCAATCTAGAACAGCATTCTTACTGAAAAAATATGATTCTGGGACAGCCTATTCAGCAGGGCGTAACACGCACCTCACCCTGCTACGTGGAAAGAAGTAATTACATCTCTTCTACTTTGGTCATTGGTTTTTATGACACTGTATTGCAGGAATACAGCAATAAAGACTTTTATGGCTGTGACAATGAGGCGCAGCGCAAGAGGACTTTAAGTCTTAATAGTTTACCAATTCACTTCGCTGTGTTTGGTATTATGAAGTTATATGTCATCAGTTTTTGTTTGACATGAAAGACGTTAATTCTAACCTTAAATGTAAAGGGTTAGGAAATTAATATTTGCTCTCTTGCTAAGAGTCAGATTAGAAGATTGTCTGACACCTGTAGCTTCTTAGCTAACTTAGCTTAGTGTCCGAAGACTGTACAAATATTTTTTAAAAGCTAGCCTTGCTCTGTCCAAAATCTACTTACCAGCTCCTCTAAATGTCACTGATATCCTATGTATATCTATTTCTAGTCCAACCCATATAAGAGTTGCAGATTATTACTTTAAAATAAATATGTTTTTGTTTCAAACAGAGGAGACCCCAACAAGAGTGACATCTGGGGAAATACACCTCTGCACCACGCTGCTGCTAATGGCCACATGCACATCCTTAGCTTTCTCGTCAACTTCGGTGTTAACCTTTTTGCACTGGACAATGAATCCCACACAGCTATGGACGTTGCTGCTTCTCGCGACCGCATGGACTGCGTGCGCTTCCTAGATGCTGCTTCATCGCAGCAGACCAACCAAAATCCAAAGAAGGTTGCCAATCTAAAGAAAGAGGCCATCAAAGAAGCAGAGAAACGTATAAAACTCTGTGAGAAAGTGAAGAAGAAACACCAGAGCAAGATGGATAAAATGCAACATAGAGCGGATAATACTGGATCTGTCTCAGAGGCCAGCATGGCATCAGCGTTCTCAGAGGGTGGCACCATGTCCGGCATCAACGAGCAGTTCTCCAAGCTGATTGCTGCGGATAAATCTGGGTCCCTCACAGCCAGGGTTAAAGGCACGCTCCAGAAGAAGCTCAGTAAAAAAGATAAAGGCACTCTGCAGAGAACAGGAGGGGATGGGAACGTCATTTTCCTGAAACAGGATAGTGCAGCGACTGATCAGCCAGAGTTTCTGGATGTCTTCAACGAGCAGGATGAGAGCATGCTAGACAAGGAAGGCTTTGAAGACTATTATGACGACGAACCAGGCGAAATCAAACAGTCCATCTTCAACCGGCCTGGCCTTGGAGGTCTGATTTTCATGAAGAAGATGGGACTTGATTCAGAAGACATCCCCAGTGGGAACAATGAAAGTTTGGGCTACCTTGTTCAGAACGAGATGTTTGATGCAGAGGAAGATGCTGCTGGCTTTGATGGAATTGATGCTGATCTGCCCTGGGATCAGGAAGACCTGGGACTGGATGATAATGAAGATGAGGAGACTTCTCCTTTGGATGGATTCTTGTCTGCCATCTCTTTGCCAGAGTTTGCCCCTGCATTCAGCAGAGAGCACCTAGACCTGGAGGCGCTGATGCTTTGCTCTGATGAAGATCTGAAAGGCATCCGCATCCAGCTGGGTCCCAGGAAGAAGATCCTGGAAGCTGTTGCTCACAGAAAGAAAGCACTGGAGAGTCCAGGCACCATGACAGACAGCTGCTTGTAATCTCAAATAACACATGAACGGTACATTATAATCCTATTTAAGGCTTAAAGAGTGTTTTTTTGTAAATAGAGGCAAAAGTTTGATTTTCCAAATACAAGAAAATGTTTTCCTCGAAACTGAATTTGACTGTACTATACCTACAATATCAAGAAAAGCATTGATACATCTGGTTGAGAAAGACAAGAAAATTGTATTACAAATCCACAGATGTTTCTCATGAATCGTTGATTTCCACAAATAACAATCGTTGGACGATGTGCTGTTGCTTTTACTTTTGACTTGAAAATATAATTGTCAAATAAATCAAATATAATAAACAATGTCTCCTAATTAGTGATGGGTGTATATATATATATATTTGCTTGTGTGTGTCTACTTGTTCCCTGGTTTTGGGAACATAGGTTTATTCATACAGTCACATTGTGAGGACTCACATTCCATTTTGGACAAAAAGTTGGTCCCAATAAAGTATGTTATGACAGTATATTGTGGCCAAAAGAGCATAACTGCAAGTGAACAAAATACAAATAAAGAAAATAATAGACTAATTTTAAAGTTTGCGTAGAGCCTAAATAATTGGGCTGACCAGGTTTGGATCTTATTGTTCTAAAGTTAAAATGCCCCAACCTGATAACTTGAGAAGTTAACCAGAGATGTAACAGGAAGTCAAAGATCCAGGGAATTATTTTTTGAAAAAAAAGATCTGATGAACCCACCTGAAACCAAATAGCCAGTGAACACAGTATGTTGGGTAAAAAATATAGTTTTTGGACTGAATAATTCCTTGCATTGTTCCATGTGTGCTTGATGTATAAACAACTAATATAAGGTAAAGCAAAATGCATAATTAATAAAAAAAAACATTCATGAGTGACAGTTTATATTACTTATTTTGTGTTTATTAGTTTCGGTGTCCTATTCTTTAAACATGCTGCATGTATAAGGCCTATGTGGAATCTACTACAAGTCTGGATAATAAAAAAGGTTTTGAATAATTTAATGTTTTCATTTATACACTCAGTTTTGATATTATGACTAGTTTTACACAATGTAAGATGATCCTTCTAGTCTTAAAGTAACGTATTGCATATAATAGTAAAACAAATACTTTGGCCTCACAAACAACTTTGGTGCAAACATTACACTTTTTTCTCAGCTTGGGAATTTACACAAAGCCGGAAGTACTTGGGGGTGATTGCTCTTGAGCTGTGGGCGGGACTTCCGGTGAGAGGCTTTAAAGCCCTGTCGTTACCGTTTGACGGTAGTCTGTGACTGCAGAGGGTGGGCTCGTACTGTTGTGGTCACGATCGTGTCTAACAGGTATTATGTTTTACAACTGCTGAATGCTTTATATCCCCTGCCTGTGCCTTGTATGTATTCTGCTGAAACGAAGGATAGCATATCACTAGAGAGAGATATCGGCTGTGATTCGCTAAACCTAATTAGTCCGCTAACTAACAGGTAATCTCAGGTCCTCTCTCCGTCGTGTTGCTTCTCCTGCGACTTTTACACATGGCAATTTTGAACAGCAATTAACTTACTGAAAATAAGTGATGACCGGCTAATCTTTAAACTGTCGGTTTTATCTAACACGTGAATTGACAGTCAAGGTGTTCCAACTGTGCTGTCTGTTTGTCTCTCCACTACAAAGTGAGAAATGGCTGAAATAATCGCCGTCCACGCCGTGTTGCCCTCGCCGTCCACTATAAACGGCACCTTCCCGATCCAGGAGGACACAGCTGCAGCCGCCCCCCCGGCCTCGGTGAGCAGCGAGGAGGACTACCTGTTTGTGGAGGCCAGGCACCCCAACACCGTCCTGCAGGGCCTCAACAGCCTGAGGCTCAACAACGCCTTCTGTGATGTGACCCTGTGCTGCGGAGGCAAGGAGTTCCCCTGCCATCGCATTGTGCTGGCCTCCTTTAGCTCTTACTTCCAGGTAAACACAGCTCTCCGTCACCAGTCATGGCAGTGACACACTCAATCAATCACTCCATCAATCACTCAATTTCTGTTAAAGTGAAGAAACCCAATACACTTGACAATTACGAAGATTGCATGGAATGTGATGCATCATACAGTGCATAAAAGTAAACAAAAAAAGAGACAAAAATTGCAATGTCAATGGGATAGATCGGATTCTTTGAAGTGTAGTTGGATGAGGTTCTTATAGGTTCTTATGTGAGTAGATGGACAAGCTGACTAGAGGACCAGCACAGAAGTACTACAGAATAACAGTGTAGTGCTGTGGACAAAAAATCCCTCCCAAAAAGGTTTATGTATTATACTTTAAATATTTTCACAGCTCTACCTTGCTGTCAGACAGCCCTTTCCGACAGGGATCTGAAGCAACTGAAGGAATGACTAGCATCAAGAGAGTGACAGTTTACAGCAGAGGTGGGAGTAAGTCCTACATGTGCAAGTCTCAAGTCTTGACCTACAAGTATCAAGCAAGTCCCAAGTCACTGTGGTGAGAGTCAAGCAAGACAAGTCATTGCTCAGGTCAAGCAAGTCAAGTCAAGTCATACGAAATTCTGATGAATAAGCCCAGTTTCCGCATTTCCGCATCAGTTAAAAGACAGTGGTTATGAACATGGATTCAACCCACACTATGATCTTCATTACATACACAGTTAATCATTTGAAATCTAATTTAGACCGATGACAATCATATTAGATTAATATTAACCCTAGAACTGCAGACAATATAGCTAGGACTCAAAAAGTCTGTTCAAAAAGGCAGAATCCCAGGTAAGAAAATCATATATGGCATTTGCCATTACACATATTTAATTTAAATGTTTGTTAACACTAGAACCGCCATCTACGGAGCCCCCTAGGGGACATGGAGAAGAAAAAAAAATGTATTTGAAAAAAAAAAAAAAAATGTTTTGCGAGATCTCGCAATACTTTTGCGAGATCTCGCAATACTTTTCATTTAGCTCAATGTACTTCCTGGTCAGTTCGGCTGCTACGGCAACACAGAAACCACAACAATGGAGCGGTTCATCGATTTTACTTTGAGCTTGGCCTTAAATATAAAGATATAACATCAGTGCTTGGCAATAGGCACGGGTTTCACACATAGACTGTATATATAAAGGGTTTCACATAAGTGAAGACACCTCAAGAGAACACTAAGAGCCATGCACGTCCCTCTGCGCTGAGTTATTGACAGATTCGAATTTCGCGGATCAATAACTCATGAACATAACGTTGTAAAAATACAAACAATCATAGCAAGGTAGACAACGAGCTACAGAGTCGTTTCTATCAGAACAGTTCGATACGCGCCGTCATCCGAGCTAAACATCAATAATTGGTCACAATCTGCAGCTTGAGGAGGGAGAGGAGTGCTTAGGGACCGTCTACAAACTGCAACGGGGTTTTGCGATATCTCGCAAAACATTTTTTTTTTTTTTCAAAGACATTTTTTTTCCTTCTCCATGTCCCCTAGGGTGCTCCGTAGCCATCAGCGTCAGCACCTACATAGATATCATTTTCAAATCATTTAATTTGTTCCTCTTCATAATTTCCTTATAAACTAAGTAGGACGATTTTAAATCTCAGTTAATTGGGTTAATTTAGACATTGGCCCTGTCTCAGGTCGACTATTTTCATTTCCTCGCTCCTCGGTCTCACCGGAAGTTGATTTGTCTGCGCCATCTTGAGTACCGTCCCATGGCTCTTATTTCTGCCGGAGGACCGAGGATCGAGGAGCGATAATGGAGGAGCGATAACCGAGGAACCACCAGACCATCCTTCGATGAAATCCTCAGACACTCGCCCCGCCCCCTTACTGTGTATCGCTCACTGATTGGACGATGCAGTGCATGCACTGATCTGATGCTTCTTGACATGAGAGCAGTTTCCCAGCGGAGTGAAGAAAACACATGAAACTCGAGAGTCACTCCTCAGTTTATACCGTGTTTTGTTTCAATTCATGTATCATTTAGTTACAAATATGTGATATATCTGAACAACAAAGTGGTCAAATTAATTTATTGGAAATATTTTCATGATCGCTTTTTTCGTTTTACATTTTCATTTATTGTCATTTCCATTCAGTCAGTCATTAAGTGCTATTAAAATGTTAATGTGCTACATATCCACACAAACAAACAAAGTGTGCAATCCAATGAATGTTAATCTAACTGGGTTTTGATAGATAACATATCTCTTTTTCTTCTCTCAATTATTTTATTTCTATTGTGCACTCTAATCAATATTAATCTAACTATTGTTCGTTTATACATTCTAAGAATGGCGTTTATCTTTTTTGAGAATTAGTTCTTATTTTATTTATTGGGGTCTACAACAGATGATACAAATGTTTGTGTCAGTAAATGTGTACTAACAGAGGCGGGGGTGTTTGTGAAAACAACGGGGACAGAGCTGCTGTCAGACAAACAGCTGTGCTGCGTCGTCACAAACAGATGTCGCTTCACGTGACGCTCCGGAGGAAAGGACGTCCCATTGCTCTTAAAACTCATTTCCCTACTTCTCGTGGTTTCCTTGCGTCTCTCCATGCTTCCCTGGAGGGAGGGATTAGACGCAGGGAAACTACGCAAGTGAGGGAAGCAAGGATTTAATTTAACCGACCTGAGACGGGGCCATTGCTTCAGTTTATCATCATGACGGATCAAAAAGTTCAGATTCATTTAACAATAAATCAAAGAATGATGCACTTATACAAACAAACAACATAATTAAAACATTTAAACAAACTACTAAAAGTAGATGAACTACATTATTCAAAAGTTTACAGTAACTTCTGATAATAACACAGGGGAAATAAATGAGGCATCTCTCTCTCTCTCTCCTGACAGCCCGTCAGTATCGGGGTTAGTCAAAATGAATCCCTTGGCGGTTCTAGTGTTAATTTACCGTTTTGTCCTCTCCTTGCAATGCTTAATCGATTTGAAACCAAGTCTAATGTAACTTACACTTAACGTTAGCTTTCTAGCCAACACATTCACGCACCTTTCTTTGTGGGTTTTTTTGTAGTGACGAATGAAGTTGGATGTTCTGGTGGTCGTGTCACTGATCTTTATACTGCAGACCCTGCATACCACTGTCCTTTTCTTATTAGCGTCATCGACAACATAATCCTTGAATCCAAACTTCACTATTTTTGGAGTAAAGCTAGCCGCTGCCATGTTAACTGACACTCCTGCCTTCTAGTGGGTTGCCGGGTTTGCGCGCATGGCGCTATAATCACGTTTTTCGAAAAAACTAAACGTAATATCTCACTACAAAAACAAACGCAAATATTTAATTTTAAACAGTCAAGTCCTTTCAAGTCATCTATCTCAAGCTTAAGTCAAATCTCAAGTCATGAATACCAAGTCAAAGTCAAGTCTTTTATCAATGTTAGTCAAGCAAGTCTCAAGTAAAAAAATATGTGACTCGAGTCAAGTCGTCTGACTCGAGTCAAGTCGTCTGACTCGAGTCAAGTCGTCTGACTCGAGTCCCCACCTCTGGTTTACAGTATGGCTTTATTAGATGGAGTAGAGTAGACCATGCATGGCCTTGTAGCATGGCCTTGTAACCACTATGGATAGGCCAACATGTTATATGGTAAAACTTTCTAGTTTTTGTCACGTTTCTACTAGCTTCATAATGTTGGACTGCTGAAACTGAACAGTTCTAGTGTCAGAATTGGACAGACCAGAGAAAAGGACATTACAATGATCAAGCCTGGAAGATATAAATGCATGGATTACGGTTTCAGCACATCTAACTTTGGCAATATTAGTCTAAAAAAACATTCAATGTTAACAGTCAAGTTCTCACAAGGTCCCACATTTCTTTGGACCAACAACTCAAGGAGATGTTCATACGCTACAAATTCATGTAAACAGTTTGGATTTTTGGGTGTTTCCTCCATCTCTCCAGGCAATGTTTTCCACTGACCTGATAGAGTCCAAACAGGAACGGGTTGCCATTAATGGAGTTGAGCCTCAGATGATTGGCATGCTGGTGAGCTACGCCTACACCTCAGAGGTCTACATTTCTAAAGCAAATGTGCAGGTAAAGTATCAGCCATTCTTTCTTCTTCACTGGCACCCTTCCTCTAAAGAATCTGTGCTGAAAAACAACAACATTTGTTCCAGGCTCTGCTGGCAGCAGCCAACCTGTTGGACGTGATGGCCGTTCGAGAGGCCTGTTGTCGCTTTATGGAGCGTCAGATGGACGAGATGAACTGTGTGGGGATTCACTGCTTCGCTGAGGCCCATTCTTGTAAGGTGTTGGAAAAACGCAGCATGGAGTACATTCATGAGCAATTCAGCAACGTTTCTCAGCAGGTGAGAAACGCTGATCAAACCTTTTCAGTCTACATGCTGATACCTGGGGCTTGGGTATCTGCTCTGTTTAGTTAATAAGCATGTATGGAAGTGAATGGGAGCGTTCTTTAACATGTAAGGCAACATCAGGTTTGAACTAAACATTGCTTTCAAAACTTTAAAAAACAAAATGTAACAAATAATTGTATAGTTCTAACTTTACTGAATAGTTTTTCACTTAAGTCAGTCAACTTTAATGTCAATCTTTCAGTTTGTGTGTACAGACAGAGAGATCGAAATGACGTTTCCAACAATCCCGAATACAAAAATACAATTATACAATACACAGATATGTATACAAATTAGGGCTGTCCCGAATACCATTTTTCGGGCTCCGGATATTCGGTAGTAATCAGCAGCGAATATTCCAATATTTGTTCCGTGCGGGGGGGGGGGATGCGTAGGAGAGAGCCTATTAAATTGAGCACCAGCAACTATGCAAAACAAATCCTGAACTGGAATTAAAATACATGAATAAAACTGCATACAATTCTACTGCTTATTGGGAATTTGATATTCTTTAGGTTTTGCATTGATGGGCAGATTTAACAAGCAATCAAGAGGCAAAGTTACAGACTAAGAAATCGCGAGGGACATTTCTTCACTAATTGTATAGATAACAAGTATGGGTCATTCTACAGAAAAGGTGGAAGTACTGTCACTTACTTTTGCAGACACCAAAATACATGACGTTGACCTAATAAATAGAGTTGAATAAATAGAGATTGCCTTTGCAATGGTACTAAATTAAAAAAAAATTGTTTTATACCTAAATTGCTATTTATTTAAAATGCCAAGTTCAAGGAACTGCCTTGTCACTTTGATCATACATGGAAGTGGAGCCTATAGTTTTCATTTAAAATATAAATAATAAATATAAATAAATCTCATTCATATTTACATACATTAAATATATAACACTGAAATGGTAACAAAAAAACACATATTATTAATAATATCCAATAAATGTTAGTCACCCAAAATTACGTCATTGGTGTTACTGCTACACAAAACGCTTTTATTTTGAAGTAATGTACTGTCTCTGAAGTGTCTCCTGTAACAAGAGATCATTTGAGGCAGTAGACAAAGACATAAGGAAAGTTAGATACTTTGTTTGTTAAAGGTGTGATTTTATCTTCTAATTTTACGTGCGTCTTTCAAGTCTGTCATTAGTGTTACTCATTGCATAGCTTTAGGGGTGAACATTTGAATGGGGAAATGTATTGTATTGAAGAGTTAAACGATTTTGATATTGACTGAAGCCATATTTGGTCTGACACATTGCAGCCATTTTGTTAAAATGGTAGTGTTTTCTCCAAATTGTCACTGGTGTTACTCTTCTTCCTGGTAACACCAGTGACGTTCCTATATAAATAAGCTTTGTATAAAAATACTTTAAGCTCTACTTGTTGTGGATTCATCAAGTTAAGAGTTAGTTATTGCTATTCAATAGGTTTTAGATGTGTTTAGAAGGAATATATTTCAGCAGATTTGTATCACCCAGATTCCACCTTTTCTGTAGAATGACTCGTTTACATGATTTAATGGAGAAAATGATTGTTAGTTAAATCCATTTATATTTTGTCCTAATACAAAACGGGTTAAGATTTATTTTTTTCACAGTTTCATGTGTCGTTTTTTTCTCACTAGGAGGAGTTCCTGTCTCTATGTGTGGACAAACTGACAGAAATCATCGCTAGTGATTATCTCAATGTGCCTAAAGAGGAGCTGGTGTTTGAGGCCGCCATGTCCTGGTTGAACAAATGTGCCACTCGAAAACAGAGCTTTGAAAAGGTCAGTTTACACAACCTCCGATAGAGGAATGCCTGTATAATGTTTTATTGTTCATGTATACATTTGAAGTATAGTATTGAGCAGTAGGCATCTCTTTATATGGTGAGTCACAGTGCTGAGCAGCTGTTAGTCTTTAAGACATTCATAAATGAAGGATGACATGCCACCTCTGGAGAACGCTGTCTGTTGTCATTGTTGCCTTCTTTTCCTTTGAGGTATTTTGCACTCTTTGTTTTACCATGCTGGAGATGAAGACAGATATACTTAATAATTTCCAAACATTACATTCTACGGAAGGTCGAAAGAAACCATCAAAGGAAACCTGTGAGGAGTGTTCAAGCTGAGCTATGTCTCTAAAAGTATAAATTAAACTGGTCGTGCTGTCATGAGGGGTTATGTACTGTACCAGACTAATCATTTTCTAACATCTTATCCGGTGAGTGTGCTTAGCTAAAGAGTTCCTGGCTTCATTTTTTGCATTTTTTAACTCCTGTGACTTTCCAACCAGCAGTGATAACCGTGGCAGTTCCTTAGAGTTCTCTTTTTCTAATCCTTCCTCAAAGGTCCTTGAACACATCCGCCTGTCTCTCATCAGCCCGTACTACCTCCACGATGTGATCGAGTCTCTGGATGTGGTGAAGGAGAACCAGGCCTGCCAGAAGCTCATCTCCGAGGCCAAGGACTACCTGCTGCTGAAGGACCGCCGCGGAGAGCTCTACTGTCCCCGAGCGAGGCCGCGCAGGTCCACAGGTCCACATGTTCACTTTCTATAGCTATTCCTGAATAAACATCATATAAGTGACTGTGACATACTTTGAATCTTATCGACTCATCTACTGCAATTCCAGAAAATGGTCCAGCACGGCCTCACAAACAAGCAATCTTTTTAGGGGCTTTACAAGCGATTGTGGGATTACTATAGGATATTTGACAGCTTTTGCATCTGGTTTCAGCAATTCTCTCCGTTAGGTGCACACAAACTTCTACATCTGACACGATTTAGAAGATTGATCGATCAGTCAATAAAGGTTTATCAGCAACTATTGTAATCATTGATTTAATAAAGTCATGTTTTGAGCAAAAATGCCACAAATTCATAGGTTCCAGCTTCTCAAAAGTAAATATTTGCTGGATTTAATCAAACCAAAATTATGTTTCGGTTTGGGGGCATCATAACGGGCAAAAACCAAACATTTAGATCTGTCAATTTGCACAGAAATTGTAAAGGCAGTCTATGGACCAAAAAAGAATCGACCAAACAGATTAAGATACTGTATGATTTAAAATAATCCCAACAACAGTCACAGCCCTGTATACGACCACATCGTATCCTACAGGGATTAGATGAATATCTATCCAAAGGCAAGTGTGCCTCGGCTCACGTCTCTCTGTTCTTCTACTACTGTTACCATGGCAACAGGGACAGCTGAAGTGATAGTGACAGTTGGCGGGGAGGACGATAAGGTGGTGCTGCGCAGCGTGGAGAGCTTTGATCCTCTGACCAATCAGTGGAAGAATCTGGCCTGCCTGCCCTTCGCCGTGAGCAAACACGGGCTGGTCGTGTCCGGTGAGATCAATTCAAAACTCCATATTGTGTCCCCCTCTCTCTGAAATGAGCAGCAGCTAAGTGACACGTCTTTTTCCTCCGCTCCTCCTCTGCAGACTCCACTCTGTATTTGGCAGGAGGAGAGTTTCCTGACGGCTCAGCCAGCAGGGAGATGTGGCGCTACGACCCCTGCTTTGACTCCTGGATGGAGATGGCTCCCATGAATGTTGCTCGCTCTGAGTTAGGTGAGGCACTCTCACTACAACAACACATAGGACCTGATTAGGCCTTTCAGTGATTTAAAACTCATTTATAAGATGTGATAAATCTGTCTGTTGGCTAATCATTTTTGATTATAGCCAAGTTTTAGTTGAAAGAGTAGAATAGGGTAATGTTCACATTTGAACTATTAACCAATGGGTCCTTTTGAGGCTATTTTACTGTCTCTTTATTTAAAGTGGACCTATCATGCTATATTTGAACAATATATTGTAGGGCCATACCTATGTAAAGTATATAAATATAGTTGTTTTTTTCAAAATACCAAACAGATCATGCATTTTAGCCATGCCTCATTTTGCTCTATTTGCTTTTTCCAGCCCTGTTTTTGCAGGGGCTGATTCTGTGATGTAGCTTTAATGCAAATGAGCTGCAGCTGACCACGCCTCCCTGCAGGAGAGGGGAGCTTGCTTTGAGAGCAGCTGCTGGTCTGTCAGAAGAGGGAGAGAAAAAGAGATCTCCATCCTCCGTGTTTTATTCTTATATGATTATAGAGTCGTTATTCATTTGTTTTAAAGCTCAATAAATAACAAAGAAGACCTTTGACCGGCACTTTTCTAATTTTGTCCGGAAGATTTCAACTTTAACGGACATGTTGACCGGCGAAAAAAAATCTAACTGAAACTCTGCCGCACGGTCCCCTCATCCCTTGTAAGAGGCGGAGAGGTGGGTGTTTGTCATCTGCTGGTGGCAAACCGGAGAGAATTACAGTGCTTGCTTCGACGGGGAGGGATTGCATTGAATTACAGCAGCAGGAGGTGCAAACGCTTGCCTCAAGGAGGGATAAAAAGAGCCACAGCGGAGAATAAACAGAAGGGCAACCATGGAAACCATGCGAGGGAAGTCTTCTTCGCTGCTTTTGTGGCAGACTACAGCACCACTTACAGGCCTAGCATATGTACTACAGCGTCTCCAGCGCTTTCGAGCAGCATTGGCCGGCCGTGGCCCAACCCCACATTCCCCTGACGGCCCGTCCACACAGCGGCGTGCGATGAAGCTTGCCGGCGGGCGTGTCTGAAACAACCAATCACATGAATCTCCCGCCCCTGACACACAAGCAGCGGTTTGATTGGCTAAAGCTTGTACTGGCATATGATTAGATTGGCTGACGCTTCTGCCGAGGCTTCAAAAGTTGAACATTGCTCAACTTTTGCAGCGAGCCACGCCAGCAAAACTCCGCGTCGCTTCCCACGATGCAGTTCGTCACCCCATTCAAAGTGAATGGTGAAGCTTTCAACGCACGCCGCTGTGTGGATGGGCCGTGATAGGTGGAGAGTTGGCCATATAATAATAATACATTTTATTTATATAGCGCTTTTCACAAGTATGAGGGAGGATAGACAAACAAGGACAGGCAAATACATAAATATAGTAAAATAAACAAAAAAAAGGCAATCAAGAGGAAGTTGATTGAGAGGGGGGGGGGGGCTTATGGGTTAGAGTTCTAGGTTATATAGGCGGAGCTCCTCGTCCCTGACGTCAGAGAATTTTCAAATCTGTATCATCCGTTGCAGCCCCGTTTTTAGAGATTTGGGTATGGAGGAAAAGAGAGGGTTGTGTTTTCTGACACTTGGTGAGTTCCCTGACACACCGGGGACACATATTCATGTATAAAAGACGAACAAAAGTGCATTTTGCATGATAGGTCCCCTTTAAGAAAATGTCATTTCAGTTCCAAACTTCTAAATACATCACACAAAGTAAACCCCTTCCCTATCTTCCTCTCGAATCTCACTACTACCTTCAGCCTGTCACTTGTGTATAATGTGAGAATGCCAGCTTTGCATTTTGTGTACAAGTGTTGTATTGAGTTTGTATGTCGAGTATGGAATATGTTACCAGACTTGGAACCACTGTGGGATGCGGTTACCTCGACTCTCTGTGTATGGAACAATCTACACCTCTTTCTCTTTTCCTCTGCCAGCACATTAAACACGACACTGAGGTGCGGTATGGCTGCAGATCATATACTCTGCCTCCCAGGCACTAAAATTTGGCTCCATTTGAATAGATATGTAACACAGTCGATAGAGTTCGGAACCCAACCCTAAAAGATAAGAATTGTTTTTTACCCTGTAGAAACAGACTGCACGCATAAGTTTTGTTTCCGCCGCTGAGCCAGGACACATCGAAGCTCTTAGCTAAGTTAACTCTAACATGTGGGGGTAAATATCTGTCATGTTTAGATAAAACGTGATTACTGATTTGGTTAATCTTGCCCTCAGGCCTGGTGATGCTGGATGGCTTTGTGTATGCAGTGGGGGGGTGGGAGGGGGGGTCCCGCCTGGACTCTGTGGAGTGCTACAACCCTCACACCAACTCCTGGCAGTTCACTGAGTCGGTGAAGATGGCCGTCACAAGCCCCGCTGTGGTGGCCCTGGACGGACTGCTCTACGTTACTGGTAGGAAACACAGGCTACACATGTGAACGTTTTTCCTGAGGTTGTGCTTTTTGACTAAAATATTTGCAGTTTTACCACTTATTATGCTTGTGTCAACCTGTCCTGGTAGGTGGAGCCGTTCTAGAGGATGGTGACGGCTCAGACCTCGCTCAGGTGTACAACCCTAAACGCTCGATGTGGACCGAGGTTGCCCCCATGCAGATCGCCCGCTCCGGTTCAGCTGCTTGCACACTCAAAGGAAAGATTTATGTTATAGGTATGTAACACACTTTACAGCAGCTATTCCCCATCATTGTGCCTCAGAGCATTATTTAGTGGGAGTGCAACATTTAATACAAAATAAAATGTTGATAAAATACTAAGCAAGTTTTTGGATAAATGTGCGCAATAAGAAGTTATTTCTAGGGCCGGGACTTTAACGCGTTAATTAAGATTAATTAATTACACAAAAATTAACGCGTTAAAAAAATTAACGCATTTTAATCGCACTTATTTTTGTACCGCGGAACGTTTCTCACTGGATGAGTTTCAGGCGTATCGATTATACTGGAGCACCAACTAACGTTCATGACTTCAGACAACAACAAACCACAGTGAACAACAGTGGGAAATGTTGTTTTAAAAAACGGACGGATGGAAGCGTCGATAAGAGCACGGTTGTGTGCAAATTATGCAAAAAGGAATTCGCATATCACCGCAGCACATCAAGCCTCAAGTATCACCTCAATGCAAAACATATAGCAGCTAGCGTGGACGTTAGCCTCTTTTATCGCGTTCACACCAAAAAGAGCCGGTGCTAAAATGAGTTCATGAGAACCTTTTTACCTCCACGAAAGTCCCTGCTAGAGAGCAGAGAGCTGCTAGAGAGCAGGGACTTTCGTACGGCTCTCTTGTGAGAAAATAGCTATATTTCTGATTGGCTGGGCGGATTGCAAACCACGCCCCGTAAAACTCCCAAAAAGTGTTGTGAAGCCGCCATTTTATTATCCTCGCATTAGCATTATTAGCATTAGCCCAGCGCAGAAACGCAGAGAGACTAACTTATGGCAACACAAAATAAAACATGGGAGCGGTGGAGATGAGGAGGTGTCGGCGTTCTGGCGATTTACTCGGAAGGCTGCTGGGACTCCCAGCAGCTTCTACTGAAGCCAGTCCCCAACTCCAGGGACTTCCGGCCGGGGACTTTGGGCGGCAGTATACGCCGTGAAGTGGTTTGCGGCCTGCCAGTAAACCCAAAGCAGAAGAAGAAGAAGTGACGTCAGCGGCTTCATTTGCCTAATCCACCCCCAGGTTCAAAGAGTTCTCATGAACTAAATTCTCATGAACCTTTGTGGGAAAAGTACTGCGGTGTGAATGCGCCTAATGGTATACTAAAATCCATGTGAAAAAAATTGCTTCTCACTGTTCTCAGGTCAAATATTTATATGTGATTAAAAATGCGATTAATTTCGATTAATTAATTACAAAGCCTCTAATTAATTAGATTAATTTTTTTAATCGAGTCCCGGCCCTAGTTATTTCGACACACTAACATGTAATGCCCATGTTGGCCACTGTTTACATCTGATGTACTAATATAAAATGATATATTTTTTAGAAACTAAAACATCATGAGGGAGATGACTCGTAGCACTAAGCAAAGTACAAAGTATGTGGTAATGAAATATGAGCTTGAATAATTTACATTTATATTTAGATAATTTATTGAAATCATTACTGCTGACAGTGGCAAGACATTTTCAGCCCAGATTCTTTTTTCTCTTTTTTGTCAGGTTACATATTTTTGTTTGGCTGAAATGTTTAAACAATCAGAAATGGGCACTAACTTACAAAAGTTACAATCTTCTTTTATAGCACCCGACAACAACACAGCAAGACCTTTTTATATACATTGAAATCAAACAAGATCATGACGATCTCTTGTTTGTTCTCACAGGAGGATGGCAGGCCTCAACAGAGAACACAGATAAGGTGGAGTGTTACAATCCAAAGACCAACAAGTGGACCATGTGCGCCCCCATGAAAGAACGACGGTACCGGCCAGGGGCGGCAGTGGTGGATGGAAAGATCTACGTCCTGGGAGGAGAAGAGGGCTGGGACAGGTGAGGGGCTCATCTGGAACATTTTGAAAAGTTGCTTGTCAATGTAATGTCATCTGATCCCAGCAGGAACTTCTGCATGAGTCCAGGATTTGACAATAAATTAGGGCTCAACAGTTGATGATAATTGAATGTTATCACCATCACAAGATGGACTATTGCAATATCCAAATCCGAGGAAGGCAAATATGTGAAAAATTCCATTCATTTGTTTTTTTAAACTCTGTTTTTAAGAAGATCCTCATGAAAAACATTACAGCACGATCATTTCAAATGTTTAAATGAAATAAGAATAATGATACAAAAATTATTATTTTCTTCCATTATCATGAGGCGTATCACAATATCAGCCACAATAATCCCAGTAAGATATTGTATTTATTTAAAAAAAAGAATGAACTGCTCTTATGCAGTTCGAATGTGAAGTGGCTTTTTTTTCTTGCATTAAAACCAAAAGACATTTACAGCCTTCCTACTCCTAATGCTCCTTCCCCTGTACATGCAGATATCACGACACGATCGAGAAGTACTGTGATGAGACTGACGCGTGGGAGATCGTCGGGGAGATGCCCACCAGTCGCAGCTGGCTCAGCTGTGTATCTCTCCAGCTCAGGAAGGACATCCACATGTGCTGCTTACCCGGGACGACAAACGACATTTGAGCGACAGTGTCTGAATATTTCGTGGTTGTTCATTGCACCCTCATTAGGGGACAGTGCCCTACAAAGCTCAGAGCTGTGGAGAGCAGCTGACTGAGATGGGATGCCGGGATCTGGCATGGCGCTGATTGAGCTGTTACCGGCGGCAAAGAGTAGTCGGTTTTTGATCGACGTCTGCTTGTGGAATGAGTCACAATTGTGTCCCATTTTTGCCTTGATGACAAAAGATATATGGTACACAGATATTAAGTTACTGATTGACGATCGAGTCAGCAGTCTGATCTGGCTCTCTGTATGTTTACGGTACTGTTTTGATGTCCGAACACCTCAAATCTGTGAAAAGCCAACATAGTGTATTTTTGTACCGTTATAATGATGTGATGTATTTATTGTGGTGTAATTAGCTGTGAGAAAGATATTTTAAAAAATGTAAACAGTTTACAAAAGATTCTCTATGGGCCAAATAATCTTTCTGTGAATATTTCTGAAGGTCACCCGTGAAAAAGTTGTCTATATGTGAGCTGTGTTTTTGTAAGTAATGCTTTGTAAGTTCTGAATTATGGTCTTTACTACCTGTAATATGTTGATTCTATTTTTGTAATGTGTGTCATGCATTGTAGTGACTTTTAATGGAGTGGGTTCTAATAAATAGTTTAAATTATGTATTGCGAATGCAATTTTTATTTTGTTGTTGCTATTTCAGAACGGCCTTAAACCACTTGAAACGTTTTGCAAATGTGTATATTTAAGCAAAGCCAGTGGAAAATGTCCACTATAAAGTAAAGAGATATTAGACCAAGCTACGTATTGTTTTTATTTATTACATTTCATTTTGACTCAATATGAAGCCCTGATATATGAAAGGCTACTTCATAATTTAGCTTTTATTGTTCAAGCTTCACTCACGTCATTTAAAATCTCATACTCATTTTTCTTGGCAGTAATGGGATTCCCTCCTAAACTAGACATAATTAGGGAAAACATCTTAGTATGAATATCTTTATGTATACTATCAATTTATTTATTGACCACAAAACGAAGTTTATAATAGTTTTGGTAACTTTGAACCTCCTGCAAAAGTTTATCTTGAAGTCCTATATAATCTTTGATCGTCTGCTAGCTGCAGTGGATTCTGGGTAATACGACGCCAGCCGCCATATCTGTCTTTCTGTACCGGTTGAAGGAGACTGGAGTCATGAGAGGAATCCGATCCCTCCACAATATCCCCGTGAGTCCCGTTTTTCTCAGTTTGATATAAGCCGTGTAACAGTCAGGAGTTCAACTCATTGTGATTCTGGAGCTGCTTGAGAGGGGAATTAAGCTCCAGTTAGCCTGCTGGCTAGTTGGCTTGCTAGGTGGCTAGCTAATGCAGGTTTATCTAACATTAGGCTTGTTTTCATGGTTTCATAATCACACCCTGAAGTCAGTCACATGTACAGAAAGCCCAGTTTAACGTTACGTTTCCAGTAAAACAGTTTATGAAATACTTATAGCTGTGTAGCTTGTTTTTGGTTAGATTCCTGCAACCTGAAGGTCATGTCAGAAGCCAGGTAAGGTTTTCCCAAATATTTTGGTTGAGGTGTCTCCAAACGAAAAACACCCCTTAATGTGGTCATAGCTGAGTGACAACCAGATATTTTACGGCCACAGGATTTGTTTAAACGTTACAGGAAACATGTGCAATGTTATTTGTGTTTATACTGTAATGTTAGTAAAGTTACACGGGTTATTTCGGGACAACCTAACATTACACTGACACACCAGCTCTGCTTTATGACCGGCTGTCAGTGACAAGCCAGAGGTGGAAACTATCATTACTTATTTGTGCCCAATACAAATGTTCAAGTCTTTTAGGCTTTGTCATGCTGTATTTGATCTTTGGGCACATGGTACTACTTACAAATATGTTGTATTATATATAGAACAACACGGAGGAGGTCCCATACGCAAAGGCTAATAATTATAGTACACAAATGGCTGTTTCTCAAAAACTACATGGGGCATGTTGAATATCAAAGGTCTGTAAACATGCACACAGAATACAAATATTGCATTTGAAATACATCTTAAAAACACAATGTTTTTCCTGACTTAGACAATGTGTAATACAAAGTGTAATAATCAAACTTGATAATACTACAAATATCATCATATAGTGCATACACCTGTTGCTTACCTGTTGTTAGTGATATGATCCGACCCCTCAGATTTACTTTGGAGGAGGGGCAGGGAAACACAAATGTATCTCTTAAGCCCTCGTGTACTTGTATCAGAGGTTGATAGGTGACGGCTGCTGTAAGGAAACATTAGAGGTCATATTACTCTTCGTGGGCCAGATTGTCTGATAGGGGATCCTATCCATAGTCAGTGTATTACTAACAGTAAATATCGCTCCAGTTTTTAGAAACATACCAGCTCCTGGGCTGTGGACTGGGGCCTAAGCGAAACATATTTTAGCCACCTTAAAGCTGGTTTAATTTGTTGCTATATTTAGTTTATTTTGACAGCTTTACCTCGCTGTCAGACAGTCCCTTTCCAATGCTAATGCTGTCAGTAAAGACAACTCATCTTTAGGTTTCACAGGATACCAGTCTTTGGTTAAACTTATTTTTCTTTAATCCTTATGTTGAGTCTGTACCCCTTTTTAACTGGAAAACACAAGTCAAGAGCAGTGAAAGAAAACAAGATGCTTGTGTTAAATCGTGTGTCTCCTCTTCCTACAGAAACGCTGCTATGCGGCTGCCAGGAGGAGTCCAGCTCTCACTGAACCCCTCGCTCTGCCGTCCTTAGCTAAACCTCTCCCTCCCCAAAATGTCCAGGTAGGCACTGCTCACATATAAATACCCATATCTGTTTCAGCCTACAATCACGCTGGACATTGTTTGATTGCAAGTTCCCAGTAACAATTGTTTTTGCTGCTTCAGGTGTCTAAACTTCCCAACGGTCTGGTGATAGCATCGCTGGAGAACAACTCCCCGCTGTCCAGTGTCAGTGTGTTTGTGAAAGCTGGGAGTCGCTATGAGACTGTGGAGAACCAAGGCGTCTCTCATGTGCTGCGACTGGCAGCAAACCTGGTAACTTGTGGTTGTGTGTTCTGTAGCTGCGTACTGTGTACTTCTCCTGAGTAAATGTACTTTGATAAGCAGTATCTCAGCCATTGGACTGTTATATCTTAACCTGTTTATCACCCACGTGCTGTAAAAAGTTGTTGAAACACTTTGTGTTGTGTTTTAGACCACTAAGGGTGCATCTGCCTTCAAGATCTGTCGTGGTTTGGAGGCACTGGGGGGCAGCCTGAGGTCAGTGATGGTACTCTCTGCACATGCACACACTGACAGTCTAAAAATAAATACCAGTGTTACCTTATAGCCCCATTGATACATCTGTGTTGTCACCTGTTTACTTTCAGTGTGACATCATCAAGGGAGACCACCGTCTACACGGCAGGATGCATGAGAGACAACATGTAAGTGCTGCTTTCTTTATGTCAAGCCTTTAATGCTGTTCTACTCCCATGTTGATGACTATGTAAGTGTTAACATGACTGTATCTGTGTGTGCAGAGATTTATTATTTGAGTATCTGGTCAACGTGATCACAGCTCAGGACTTTCGGCCGTGGGAGGTGTCCGGACTGACGTCAAGAGTGAAGATCGACAAGGCTCTGGCTCAGCAGTGTCCTCAGATAGGTCGGTAGCAACAGTTCAGCTCTGAACATCCTGCTTTCTCACTGTGGTAATGGAGTCAGTCTGTCATTATGTTGAGTCGAAGGAGAGCAATTGTACTCAAAGGACTTTAGGTTCAAGGCTATCAGAAACATTTGGTAAAAGGTAACGGCTGCACACTTAGTCCATGCCACCAACGTTCTTTAAATGACTCCATTAGATTAATTATTCCACTACTTTACACTTCATTTTATTCTATTTTACAAGTACACATTTGACTTATTCCTTCCTTTACTTGCACAGTTATGTCTCCTGCACCATTATGTTGCACTATTTCATTCTTTATTTATTTTATGTCTTAAGTTTCATTGTATGTTCAGCGGTTCCTGGGACTTTAGATTGTCATGGTCACTGTGTATGCCTGCCGCTGTAACTATTGAGCATTTGACAATGAAGCCTTTAAATCTTTGAAGCCTTTAAATCTTTGAATCAATTCTTCAGTAGGATTGGCTCATCACAGGGTCTCATTAGATTTACATTTAATGTTAAAAATGCTCAAAGACCTAGTAAAAAAAACGTGAAATTCTGTGTTGGTGGTTTATCCATCTCGTGACATTTTAAATACTTATTAAAAAAATCCCCCTTTAAAAATGCAGTTAAGGGAGACAGAGAGGGGAGGTGAGGAGACATTTGTCACATTACGGAAACTAAACACACTGAATGGAAAACAAGATGTAATGTATGGAGCATGCTAACTACAGTTCTCTAAGTTTCTACTTTCTTCCGCAGGTGTTATTGAGAAGTTGCATGAAGCAGCGTACAAAAATACCCTGTCCAACTCTCTGTACTGCCCGGACTACATGGTCGGCCATGTCTCTTCTGCACAGGTATGAATCTTATTTATTAAAACATATGAATATATCTGACATAAGCTTTTTTTATTTTGCTCTAACACACGTTTCTTCTCCTTATCGCCCCCTTGTAGCTGCATTCATTTGTTGCGGACAATTTCACCACTGGGAGAATGGCTCTTGTAGGACTAGGTGAGTGTCACAGCTGATTTTTACAATCCTCAAATGTAGCCTCAGCCCAAACACAGGGGTAGAAACATATAGGCCAACAGAGATACTAATGTAGTTTAGTTGAACATGTAATGAATAAAACATGTGTCAGCATGCCTGAAGTGATTACACATACAGTGGGGCAAAAAAGTATTTAGTCAGCCACCAATTGTGCAAGTTCTCCCACTTAAAAAGATGAGAGGCCTGTAATTTTCATCCTAGATACACTTCAACTATGAGAGACAAAATGAGAAGAAAAAAAAAAAATCACATTGTCTGATTTTTAAAGAATTTATTTGCAAATCATGGTGGAAAATAAGTATTTGGTCAATAACAAAAGTTCATCTCAATACTTTGTTATATACCCTTTGTTGGCAATGACAGAGGTCAAACGTTTTCTGTAAGTCTTCACAAGGTTTTCACACACTGTTGCTGGTATTTTGGCCCATTCCTCCATGCAGATCTCCTCTAGAGCAGTGATGTTTTGGGGCTGTCGCTGGGCAACACGGACTTTCAACTCCCTCCAAAGATTTTCTATGGGGTTGAGATCTAGAGACTGGCTAGGCCACTCCATACCAGGACCTTGAAATGCTTCTTACGAAGCCACTCCTTCGTTGCCCGGGCGGTGTGTTTGGGATCATTGTCATGCTGAAAGACCCAGCTACGTTTCATCTTCAATGCCCTTGCTGATGGAAGGAGGTTGTCACTCAAAATCTCACGATACATGGCCCCATTCATTCTTTCCTTTACACGGATCAGTCGTCCTGGTCCCTTTGCAGAAAAACAGCCCCAAAGCATGATGTTTCCACCCCCATGTTTCACAGTAGGTATGGTGTTCTTTGGATGCAACTCAGCATTCTTTCTCCTCCAAACACGTCTAGTTGAGTTTTTACCAAAAAGTTCTATTTTGGTTTCATCTGACCATATGACATTCTCCCAATCCTCTTCTGGATCATCTAAATGCTCTCTAGCAAACTTCAGACGAGCCTGGACATGTACTGGCTTAAGCAGGGGGACACGTCTGGCACTGCAGGATTTGAGTCCCTGGCGGCGTAGTGTGTTACTGATGGTAGCCTTTGTTACTTTGGTCCCAGCTCTCTGCAGGTCATTGACTAGGTCCCCCCGTGTGGTTCTGGGATTTTTGCTCACGTTCTTGTGATCATTTTGACCCCACGGGGTGAGATCTTGCGTGGAGCCCCAGATCGAGGGAGATTATCAGTGGTCTTATATGTCTTCCATTTTCTAATAATTGCTCCCACAGTTGATTTCTTCACACCAAGCTGCTTACCTATTGCAGATTCAGTCTTCCCAGCCTGGTGCAGGTCTACAATTTTGTTTCTGGTGTCCTATGACAGCTCTTTGGTCTTGGCCATAGTGGAGTTTGGAGTGTGACTGTTTGAGGTTGTGGACAGGTGTCTTTTATACTGATAACGAGTTCAAACAGGTGCCATTAATACAGTTAACGAGTGGAGGACAGAGGAGGCTCTCAAAGAAGAAGTTACAGGTCTGTGAGAGCCAGAAATCTTGTTTGTTTGTAGGTGACCAAATACTTATTTTACCGAGGAATTTACCAATTAATTCATTAAAAATCCTACAATGTGATTTCCTGGATTATTTCCCCCCATTCTGTCTCTCATAGTTGAAGTGTACCTAGGATGAAAATTACAGGCCTCTCATCTTTTTAAGTCAGAGAACTTGCACAATTGGTGGCTGACTAAATACTTTTTTGCCCCACTGTACACTTTTATGGATGTTTTTCTATCCCGGGAATGTAAGCTGTTTTTCAGTTTGTGTGTGCTCTGTTCCACTTAATTTTCATGTTAACGTTAGTTTTGTCTGATTCCTGCGTGCAGGTGTGAAGCACTCTGTCCTAAGGCAGTTGGGCGAGGGGCTCCTGAGTGAGCGCAGCGGGGCGGGAGCGCCTGTGGCTCAGGCTGTGTACCGCGGAGGTGAAGCTTCAGTTTAATAACACATTTATCCATTTATCACTGGAACATTGTCATAATGCTATTGTTTTTTACAGGTGAGCTGCGGGTGCAGAACACCGATGACCTGGTCCACGCCCTGATTACCAGCGAGGGCGGT
Organism: Gymnodraco acuticeps; assembly: GCF_902827175.1. Classification (NCBI taxonomy): domain Eukaryota; kingdom Metazoa; phylum Chordata; class Actinopteri; order Perciformes; family Bathydraconidae; genus Gymnodraco; species Gymnodraco acuticeps. The sequence continues at coordinate 1,665,300 of NW_022990238.1, forward strand.
GTGACAGGAAGCGCAGAGGCTAATGCCTTCACCGTGCTGCAGAGGATCCTGGGAGCTGGGCCACATATTAAGAGAGGCTCCAACATCACCAGCAAGCTGAGCCAGGGTATTGCCAAAGCCACCACACAGCCATTTGATGTAAGTTAAAAAAGGATATTATTTGGTGTTGTTTAGTTGTAGTCTTACTGTGTTTGCATTAGTTCTAAACGTGCTGTCTTTCAGGCCACAGCCTTCAATGCCTCATACACCGACTCCGGCCTGTTTGGCATATATACCATTGCACAAGCTGACTCAGCAGGAGAGGTGATTGACTAATATACTAATTCAAAGATAAATGTTATCCGATCTCAAATCTGCATTGATGCCTGAGTCTACATTTCTCTAAACTGCTGCTTGTGCTCTGTGTAGGTGATCCAAGCTGCCGTTGCTCAGGTGAGCGGTGTGGCAGAGGGAAATGTATCGGAGGAGGACGTCATCAGAGCAAAGTGAGTTCACTGAGTAACGTTAGACAGACGAAGGTGAAGCCTTCTTTGTACCAGAACAATATGATTGACTTCTCTGCTTAGGAACCAGGTGAAGGCAGAGTACCTGATGTCAATAGAGAGCGCCGAGAGTCTGATGGAGGAGATCGGGGCTCAGGCTCTGAGCACTGCAGCGTACCAGCTCCCTGACGCCATCCTCCAGGCCATAGATGGTGTCACCCATGACGAAGTGGTCAAGGTGAGAGTCTCTACTGGTGATGCTGTTTGTCAAAAGTGAATAATTAAGTTTTGATTTTTTATCAGACAATGTATTATTATCAGTTTTTAAAAAGCTATTTCTTGCAGAAAAAAAACAGAAGGTGTCTTCAGATCTTACTTTCGGTTAAACAAAATACTTGAATTTAAAACATGAGGAAATCATCTCAGCATTTATTTATTGAGAACGATTAACATAACAAAAACCCAAAAAGTTGCACTACCGATAAATGCAGAAAGATAATATAATGTGACAATTGTTATTAATTAATTAAATAGAGTTGTATTGGAGTTGTAATTGACCACTTAAGAAAATGCTTTAAATTAAAGCGTTTCCTCTGACCTTTACTTGACAGGCTGCGAACAAATTTGTGGATGGCAAGAAGACCATGGCATCTTGTGGACAGCTGTTGAATACACCTTTCGTTGATGAATTATGAAGATAAATCATAAGAACGGTTGGTTTTATTTCTGGCTCGCTGTGCCGGGATGCTTCAAAGGGAAAGAGGACATTAAAGCCTCCTGCAACAATTCATCTGATGTCACCAATCATGTGTCTGTCCTGCAGTAAGTGCACCAACAAGGACCTGGAGAATCATAATGCAATATCTTTTTTGTTTTCTGTCAATTGAACTGTATATCTATGTAAATTAAAGAATATGATAACCACTGGCTGTTGCTTGTATTTGTATCTTGGAATGAATCCAGATGTACTTAAGGTTCATGTTTTATCAGGAGAGTTGAGGCATCTCTGTTAGGGCTGTTCAGGCAGCTGGTATTTTCAGCATTTCGAGATGTTGTTCCATTCTTCAACCAATGGAGGGACACAAAGGCACAAACATGACTAAGCAGGATTTAACGTTGCCAATGCTGAACATCCTACGTTACATTTTTAGCAGTCCTGTTTTCACTTCTAATTATGTTTGCAGCATTGTTAAGTATAATTCACTAAAGAGAAAAGTAAAACCAGAATGATATACATAAAGAATACAAATAAAAGTACTTTAATCATAAGACTGCATTATCTTGTGTTTTCTGAGTAAAATGTTTGTCTGCTTTCTGGCTCATTGCTATAGCTAAGATAAACACATTTAATTAGTTATTTAAGCATAAAATGACAAGTGTAAACTACAGTCAATGCAAGTAGAAGTAGTACAATGTTAACATTTTAAATGCTGGAACTTGTCAAAAGTTTACTTGAATGATGAATTGGTTATTCAAATTGTTGGCAATTTTTTTTTTCCTCTAATTTGAGCTGTATTTCAACCACACTTTTACTTTTGCCTCGTGAGAATGTATTATTGTATATAAAAGGACAATTTACAAAATATTAAATTGAACATCAAAAAAGTGCATAAGAGCATAAAGCATAATGAAGAAAAGAAAACTAGAAGGTTATTAGGTAATCCATCCAAAAAAAGGACATGGTACAGTGTTATTTTGACATGAAAATGCATAATAACATTTCAAAGACATGTTTAAATAAACTAGAAATACATTAGAATATTCTCATGGACCACTGCATGAACAGCCTTAGTTCATATTGTACTTAAATGGTTCAAATTCCCAACATTCACAGCACCCCTGTAGCAATCACCGACCCCACCAAAAAACTGCCTCCCAGGGCGACTCAGGTCACCCTGAATCCCGTTTCTGCGTAGTATCGCGAGAAGACAGTGAGTTGTGTCGCTGCGTGGGGGTGTTCGCCTGATGTCATTAGGCAGAAAGGGAGGCTGAGATAACGGTGGGCACGGGTGGAAAGCAAAACAATAACGCTTTACCGGTCACACAGGGAATAATAACGGCTGTTTAGGGGTTAATTACGCTGCGTTAAATACATTCTCCTCAGTGTTGTCCGTAGAGGAAGAGGAGGAGGAAGAGGAAGTTAACGGACAGAAGGACCAGATGCTATTCCAGCGGAGAACGGGCTCGAATAAGCAAGACACGGTGATGGGTTCTCCTGACGGCTAACCTTCGCTTGAAACACGGACACTGCGAAGAGAGGGGGACCTGTTTGCTTCTTCTCCACCTCGCTGTGTGTGTGTGTGTGTGTGTGTTTGACATTGTGTCTGAAATGCTAGCACAGTTGCGGTGTCGGCCGTCGAGCAGCTTCTGGGCCGCAGCTCGGCACACCGAGCCCGAATCTGGGAACTAGCTAGCTAGCTCTGTGCTAGCCGCAGCTGTACCCGATGCTGCTGTTGCTGCTGCTGCTAAACGGATCCACACAAGAGGTTCGGGGCCCCGGCGCTGAGTGAGCTATTGTTTTATCTTACTGGACTACAGCGGGCATTTGAGATGTGATGCTTTTGTGCGTCGTTTTTGAGCCGTTTGTAGCTGGAGGCTCTCGCTTGCTTGAGGAGCTAACGTTGCTGCAAAATGCAGAGCAGAACCACGGGCTCCTGTTGAAGGGGGCGAGGTTAGACTGATAACAGCCCACCCTGTGTCTCTCTACACTCGGGGTCACATTTGGACAACGACCACATTTTCTCCACGTCATTCACTGCTTCCTCAGCTGGAGATATGGATAAACTCACGATCATTTCAGGGTGCCTCTTTTTGGCAGCAGATATCTTTGCAATAGCCAGCATTGCAAACCCAGACTGGATCAACACTGGTGAATCAGCAGGTAATGAAGCAGGCCACAACTGTCATTAAGAACCACTGTGATGTTCTGTGATTTAAGCAGGACTTCTCGCCACATCTCCCCCCCCCCCCCCCCCCCCCCCCCCCACGCTGCAGGAGCCTTTAGCGTCAGATAATCTCCATAACAAAGATATGCTCTATTGTGTGGAGGCTTTCATGTGCATCAACACCTTCTGTCCGGCTCAGCAGTGTTTGTTGCTTCTTACTGACTTAAACCAGTACTTACAATTTCATACCTGAGTGATCAGCATCATAAACCTCTGTTGCTTTAGGGCTGCAACAAAACTATTGTTTCCATATGACTTTTGATAAATAGGTGAATTGCTAGTAACTCTTCAAATAGCTTGCTTTGATTAACAGTAACACAAAGAAAACACATTTTAAATGACTAAGGATGTATAATGAAAAAGAGCTGTACATTTGGAGACTCTCTTCCTTCAAAATAGTGCTGAAATCTTTAGTTGAATAATACATTGTCGGGTATTTATTCGAAGTGATGAATCAACATTTTATCAAGCATTAAAATGCCTTTCTCTTATACAAAACTGTGTGAATAGAATATGTTTGGGGTTTTACACAAAACAACCAGTTAAATCATGTGTCAGTGAGTTAAAGGGACATTATGTAGACTACAGTCGACTTATGGAAAAATAAATCAATCATGAAATAATCACTGAAGCCTTTTTTCTGCCCACTTTCTAATTGATTAAGCGGCCTATCATTTTGGCCCTAAAAGTAAATGCTATGCTCTTCTTCTATGGTGACCTGACGTTTGAAGTCACCTCCATGTGACCAATCAGCTGTCACTTGAGGAACCAAAGCAGGTGTTCATGTGTGGTGTCCCTGCTGATTTTGGACAGAAGCACGTGCTGTTCGTACCCTGCTTTATTTGTGTCAGTCCTGAAAACACATTCAGGCTATTGATAGACAGCTGCTCCTCTCTTTGTTCCCTCTGCAGGATGACAGCTTAGTAACTGGGTCAGGAAGGGTCCATCACACACACACACACACACACACACACACACACACATCCAGGCTGTATTAGCTCCACAGAATCTGTACAAAAGTAATAACTGAAATGAAATGAGGGCATCGTCTACAATGCTTGCCATTTGGTTGTATTGTAGAGTTCCCGTCTAAAGTTAGTGAAGTAGAGCCGAAACGTGGACAGCTACATCCCATTAACCCTTCCTTACAGATACCCTGCTGTAGGGCTGCTCGATTATTTAGGTCAATAATTGATATCACAATTATTAAAAACGATTATCCATTTACTTTGAAAACATCAATTTATTGTAAAAAAAAAAAACGGAACAGTATGTTTTTAACAGCTGATTACCCTGAACTTTAAGAATACTTCAACTGAAAAACCAATAAAAAAAAGTAATAATGATACAAAAATAATCGTTTTATTTCGATTACGTTGTTTTCGTAATCGTTGCAAGCCATAATCGTAATTGAGCAGCCCTACCCTGCAGTGTTGAGAGTGGGTGTCGTGTTGTAGGTTTCATACAGCCACCGACTTCCACCTCCCTGTCACTCTTCTCACTTCCCCTCACAGCTTTCACAGCACTCTTTGATGATCGTGATGTGACCTGTCTTGGATGGGTTTATGAGACATGAAGGTGATGGAGCACGGACACACATCCCTCTCTTGCTGTATTCAAATACATGATTGTAAACTAGGTTTGAAATCTAGTCAATATTCTGTAGTGTTCCTAGGTTTGGAAAGATAGTTATTATGCTTGTAAAATATATTTTGACTATAATTTCACCTTGAGAATTTGTTTATTTTGTCTCCACATTGGTAGGGCATGAGGTGCAATGTAGTCTTATTTCCCTAGTTTATTTTGTCAATGTGAAAATGAATGCATGTTGCTATTATACAGCTGCACATAACCCAGAAATCCATCCTTATGTGCACCTTGCGACAGATCTTAAATGGTCACCCTATGGGTTGAGTGTGTGATCTCACCCTCAAACTTTTGTATTTGTTAAGCTTAATATTAAACCATAATATTGTATAGATGACAACCACACATCACCTTTTGAGGGCACTAAAAAGTGGAAGCTGGTGCAAAAAGAACAAAGTGATCTATAAATGTACATTAATCACACTGCACGTAAAAAGGACTTTCAATTTAGGTAACAAAATGAATTCTGCTCACACGGCTATAAAGTTGGAATACATTTACTTTGTGTGTAATGGGTGTCATGTGCCAGCTCCCCTGCATATTCCCTACTTTTACATTTCTTAGTTTCAACCTGTGACCTTGGCTTCTCTTTGTCTGTACAGCTCGTCAGTTTTTGTCCCGTTATGTCTGGACTTTAATCATGGTCTAGTCTGCATCCTAAATATTGTACAGTTCATATTTAGGGCTCTGCTACAGACTTTAGTTTGATACGTATGCCTCTATTCGCGCTGACATGCTGCTAAATGGCATTCAACCTAATGAAAGTCACATTTCTTGCAGTTATTGTGCATTTGAGTGAAGTAGCCTTTCATGTTTCATAAGCTTGAGTTGTCTACCTCATTCCACAGACTTGTGTATCGTCTGAAGTTCTTATGAAGTAAGGCCCCCTCATTTTGTTATCTCTTATCGGCTTTGTTGTCTTGTCAGATGGGCTCAGCTTTTGTCGACTTGCCCTTGTTGGACCTCATTGTGCCGTGGAGAAACAGACATGTTCTTCTGGGTAGTAAGCTAAAATAAAAGCTGACTTTGCTTCTTGAGTGTAAGGCATTTGTTCCTGTTTCGGTCAAGTGATTTGATCAAAGCATTTCTTGAGAACAACTCATAGAAGTACACAAACGGAATCATCTTATATATCTAGAAATGACACAGAAAGAGCCATACCTCAGTGAGAAAGTGCACATGGCGCAGGAAGGAGTAGTAGCATAGCACTGCTGTAACTCAACACAAAAGACAAAGCATGTATCCATGACACTGTCCTCCCTTCAGTGTGATATCCTCGGGCTGTAACAGCTGAAGTTGATTTCCTGTGCCGCGCTTCAAGACAAAAGCCACTGTGGCTGTAGTGTCAGGCTCGGCACCCAACTGCCCTCCTGCAGATACTTGGCATCAGAGTGGATGTCCTCCTGCAGACCCTGAATAACCAGGGCTGAACCAAACGGTTTAAAACAAAATATGAATCTGCTATTGAAGATTAAATATATTTTGTCTTATTTTACGACGTCATCACTAGGGATTTCACTGTACCAGGAACTGAATAACTGATACCAATACTATTATGACAGTACAATTCTCATACACTATTTTTAAAAGCATTGTAATGTCAGTCAATAAGGCAGTGGAATAATGGACTACCGTTTCCCATTATGTTGATTTATCTTCACTGGACTTTGTGTTTAGCCCTCCACCATGATCCCCATGGTTAAAGCTCAACCTTCTTTACCAACATAAACTATGAACACTTAAAGCTCCTACTTAGCCTAAAAGTTATATCACTTTGCAAAGCCTTTTTTTGTACAGTGTGCTGCTGAATAAAAGAATACTGTTGATAGAGATCGTAAGCCTCGTGATAATCGTGACAGTAAAATGCCACCCTTTTTAAGCACGTGGTTTTTCAAATATAACAGAATACCTTTTGAGCATCTCTTCATCAATGGCTATAAATAATCTCCAACCAGAATTGCTGCCCTTAGAGTGAATGCTGTTCGGTAATACTTGTGTGATAATGAACAGCCACGTTTATTTTCCACTAAGTACTAAAGAGCAGCATGAGCTCCAATATGCTGCTACAGGTTGTGTTGGAGACGGAGTTCTGATTGTGCCCATAAACTCAGGCATTGTAATCAATGACACTGTTTGAGTTAGTTGCTAGATTATAAGTCTATGTTTAGCAAACAAACAACATTAAGACTATACATTGTACAGTTGTACAAAAATAACATTGTACAAAATGCGTGAATAAACTAAAAGGCCCAGGAACAGTTTTGTGTTTACAATCTGATGTCAAAAATATGAATTGGAGGATATGAAATGGTGTTATTGTAGATTTCTCTTTTAGAACACACACAGTGGCATTGATGCAAAGCAACTGAATCAGATCCAGACAATAATATCCAGATCGTCAGCGGTTACACTTCTACACTTATTTCCAACCTTGGTCACCAACAAGAAAAGACAAAAACATCAGCATCGGTTCCGAACCGCAAATGTGACTGTTCTCAAATGTAGTTTTGTGTGTTCGATGTAAAGCCTTGAACTTGCTCACACACAGAAAACTGCAGCTTTAACACGTTTTTTAACACATGCCTGCAGGTGGCCCAAATCGCAGAAGCTAGGCCAATACTGATGTTTCCTGTAGTTTGAGGCACTCTAACTCTCTACTCACTCTTTGCTTTCACATCAGCGCCGTAGGTTGTAGATTCGATTATTTTAGATTTATCATTAAACACTTAGGTTGAGTGAATGCTATTCTCTCGTGGGTTGGTCTAACATGTTTTGTATGGAAGCTTTTGCCGTTCACAGCATCTGTGTTCCAGTGTGCCAACAATGCAAGTGGGCGCTGTAACAGCCTCCAGCAGCATTGGCAGAAGGCGCAGCTGTTGGCTGCTTTAACTTGCCTACTTGCCGCCCACCACAGTTCAGAGGCCTGTTTGACTCATCCCTCTAGAGCTTTTAAAAAGCACCCCCCCCTATACTCCGCTAATGACAGCATCATCATGCTGAAGATGAGCAGACACAGACCTCATTTCCTCTCATTCAGACCGAGACATGGTGAGATGAGGATTTTGATCATAGCTGACCTGACTGCAGGGCACAATGGGGGCGAGCAAATGAGCAGGGCTCGAAATATAGTATGGGCCCATTAATTTCTACATGTGAGAGTCGAAGAAAACAATAAGATGTTTTTTAAGCTAAAGACAATCCAGTTTTGCTTTTTCTAGCAGGCACAATGTATAGTGTCACTTGCTCCGTCTCCAGTTTACTTCAATTAAAGCCCATGTACCAGATGAGGTCATGTACTGTCTCCTGTAATGGTGGGCTTGTCAGTCAGAGTTCACCTTAACGTTGAACCTGCAGATGTGCATGTTGGCCAACAGCAAAAAAACGAATGTGGTGTGTTTGGAAATGCTCATTATTCTAGAGATGCACCAACACCTTGTTAAGAACAATATCACTTCCAGACAACCAGCAGAGACTCCAGTAATGGCGCTTTTGCACTGGTCCCAATCAGGAAGTAGTAAACAGATAATTTAATTAAAGGTGCTGGTTGGTGGGTTTGTTACCTTCAGAAAGAGCCTAGCTCACGTTTCCAGTCTTTTTGCTAAGCTAGCTTTATTTGTATTAGACATAACTGAGATTGGTGATCTTTGGTGAGCCAGCCATACAAAATAAATGTGCTTCATAAAATGTCAAACTATTCCTGTAATATATCCTAATGCATTGTCTTGGCTTACACAGCCCAAGTCTGTAAGCTTTTGTGTGTCAGCTGAAAAGCAGACTCCCATCTTAAAATAAGTATGTATAACAACCACACTGTTGCTGTTTGAGTCCGACAGACTTTCTCATGAGTTGTTTACCTGTATCCCTGTACCATAGCGTGCCTGCCTGTTGTAAGGCAGGAATTCCACAGAGCCAGTGAAACAGCAGGAGGCCAGAGGATCCAGAGAAAATGGCCATAAACTGGTGCCATTAACTGCAGCGTTCAAACCTTTGCTTCATGTTCTTCTGTTCCCAGCCGCAGTCTCTGCTTCCTTTGCCTCTCTCACCTCTCGTTCTTTCATTTCTTCAAGGTTACTCTGCACTCAGGGAAAAGCCTGAGAGCCATTCAGTTGCCACTTTAGTCATGAGCCATGACCTCCATCTTTTTCTTTTTACTGTTAAGTTATGGCACAAGTGTTCTGCGCAGTGAGATATAAATTGCCAGAGCAGTGATGCAAACGATACGAGAAAAGCATAGATGGAGAACATCTGCTTTATTTGTAACTTGTCTGTAATGAAATGAGCCCTTATGACAGCATTACTGAGTGTTACATTGGACAATGTTTACCAAATTGTCACAGATGTCCCCAGTGAAACATCAGTTACTATAATATACATTTAGAATTTAAAATGTGGGAATTGTTATGTGTATCAACGACGGCCCTGCGCTGACTGTGCGTGGTGTGAAGGGTTGGTGTTCCTGCTGTCGAGTAAATGTAAAGCCCTCTGTTCTGCAGCTCCATATATAGCTTACTCTTACTTCAACATCTACTCACTCCTAAGGTGTTTCTTTTGAACCTTTGCATTGTGTGTGTGGGCTGTTACTGTAAAAGCAGTTATTTCACCGGGTGTTATGAAAGAGACAGGATTTCCTCTGGACTGCCTGCAAAACACGACCGCACCCACGGGGAACAAGAACACCTTCCCACAGTCTTTGTTATTCTGTTTGTACGAAAGTGCTTTGGACATAATGGGGTTATTAGCAGCTTGATACGTTGTATAGAAAGGGTTATAGCAGACGCCGGGTTATCTGAAATGTTGCCAGACAGAGCAAGTAACGCGCCTGACCTTCTGTAGTTGCTTGTCTCATGCAAGCGTCCGCCCACCTGCTGAGCCCCTGTTGAACTTTTGTGATGTCGCCCACACAGACTGCCTTTCAGTCAATTAATTATATTGTGGTCAGTAACAGAGTGTTTACCACTAGATCATTTTTCTTCTTTCAGACTATGCATCAAACATGTAGAGGAAATACATTCTCTGAGAAGACAGCCTTGCTTTAGAGTTAGCTTAGCCAGAGTTAGCTTTGTATATCTTTGGCAGTAACTAGAAGGACAACGTTTATTTACAGCTTCCCTGTGGAGATTTTGACCTTTTGTGGTACTATGGAGTTGTTTATCCACGTGTGGGTGTTAATCGTGTGCATGCCCGGTCGGATGCACACGCCAATGGTCTTTGACAGGTGAATCTAATGAGCCACGATATGCAGGCGAAACAGGCAAGAAAAAGACCGCTAGCAAGTTAACATGGATGTTAAAAATACAGGATATAAAATACTTGAAATATACACTTTGCAATTTATTTATCTTTAATGAGGAATGACTAAAAGTACACATTAACTTTATTTGTTTACAGGAACACTCCAAAGGCACCTTTTTAAGTAGAAATGTGTTACATTTACTTAAGTTAAGTATGTTCTTCAAGTGTGGTATTAATAATCACATGTAGTGTGTTTTCGAGACTCAGCTTTCAGAATGAGAACATTGCCGTGCAGTGTTGCTTCAGATCCTCAAGTGTAGGTACCAAGTGTCTTCTCAAAATGACGGATGGAGCTGCATTTTTTTTTATGCAGTGTTGTTGCCACAGTCCAACATCTTTCTGTTATTTGTACCAGAGCATTGGCATTCACCACAGCTCATCTGAAAACATAATAATATACACCATTAAATTGTGCTTAAGCCTCTTTTATTTCTCAAATCAACTCCTCACTAGTCCATCATTATCAGTGACGTGCGGTGAGGTTCATGGCTGGTGAGGCACTGACTCTTTTAGAGTCAGATTTACAAATATTATATTCTGACCTTAATCGAAATATTCTGTTATTTTCAAAAGCTTTTTTGGTCTGATGCTTCGATTCATGTTATACAGACCGTTCAACAAAAGGATACCCACAATCTAAATATTGGATTGTTCTTTCTTAGTAAGATTCCATTTTCATTACCAATGTGGTCTTACCTTGACTTGAAGATGAAGTCCATGCTATCCTTCTGGACAACAATCTCTTACTTTTTTGTAAAAGTCCTCCTTATCTTCCTCTAGTTTCAAAAGTCTAGTTTGTTGTTCGCGTCTATACCGTCCCTGCGTAGAATAACAGTAGCAACAAGAACCTGTGGGCTCACGTGCGCCCCCTTCAGTGCGGCAGAGGTTATGGCTGCCTCCCCTGGTGCTTTTTTCATTGCCGTTGTACGGCGAGCCTAAATATCATATACGTGAAATAAGTTATTTAGAGACTATGGATGGCGAGGATAAATGTAATAAAGGGATCTACAAACATTACATTGGTGACCTACAGTGAGATGGTAAAAGGCATGCGCTTAGGGCCCGCTTTCCAGCCAGTTTCTGTGAGGTGACGCATTTTGAGGTGAGGCAGAGCTCATCTGTGCCTCACCTTACCACCATAGACTGTATGAGCTTACCACACAGTAACTGGCTTGAGCGCGCTCGCAAAATAAGTGCCCGCGCTAAATTAGTGCCCGCGCTCCAGCAAGTTACTGTGGGTTTACGTGAGGCAGAGCTCGTCCCTGCCTCACTCCTCATCGCTCCCATGTAGTTGAAGCGGAGCTCGGCTGATTTTGACTATAAAAAGCGATTGGAATCATACATAAATCACATTTACAACACAGATCAGTGGAGACATTTTATTATTATTACTATTTAGTTTTTATTTAGTTGTTTTTCCGTTACATTGTAGTATGGCCCAGTGCTGGAATTGGGCCGGTACTCACCGGTACGCAGTACCGGCACTTCTGGTTCTGACCCATGGAGTACCGGCACTTCTTGCTCAGTACCGGCATGCTGGCGGTACTCCGGTACTCATGCACCGTGCCAGTACTCAACACTCTCCCGCCGTTCTTATTATACATCCATATATATATATATACAGCCGCCCGGTACTCAGTAGATGCGTCATGAGGTGCCGAACGGACATTCTCATCGCTCTAACCGCTGGAGTTTCACAGCGGCTGTCAGCTGTTTACTCCTGTCATTCAAACAGAACGTGCTGGAGAGGGGGCGGGGCTTATCTTCTCCATGTACATACTGTGGTGGAAACGACTATGTCAACATTAACCTATTTGACCGTGATTTAATAGTAATACACGTTTCAAAATAATAATAATAATAATAATGCCGAAGTAACAACATACTGAAAACTGTTAGTAAAACCATGTTTTAATGCTTTACAATTTACATACCTAGATGCACGTGTGTTGTTTTTATGCAGTGCAACTCCCACCCAGTGGGTGGCTATGTAGAGTGATAGAACAGAGCAGGCACGCCCCGAGAGAAGGAAAGCAAGTCACGTCACAAATTAGCATTTCTAAAATGTTAGCGTGGATTAATAAAAGTGCAAAAAGACAGCGGTTGTCGCCGGAAGAAACTTCAAATACAGAGAATGCTGTGCCTGTGTTGGAAATTGTGTCTGATGGGGAGCTTTCTTTGGTTGATCCTCCTGCTCCAAGTTCTAGTGCATTAGCATTAGCACTAGCTCCGCCGCCTCCTCCAGAGCCTCTAACTTTAGCTGCTGCTGGCGCAACTGCCACCACCAACACCGGGCAAAGCGATGCACCTGACTGCTGGACAACGGACCAGGTGCAATATTTTTGCAAGACCAATGCATGGCTCCTTCTTAAAGATAAGAAGCTAGGATGTCGGATATGCAGAGATGTCAAATCTTTGGGAATACACACTGGACAAGGACTGAAACTGTCAACTGAATGGGGTGAGTGTGCAGTGTCTCATTTCGGTGTTGACAAGGGCAAACAACAAGCTAGCCTGAGAAAAAAAATCAAAGAACATAAAGAATCACAAGCCCATGTAAAAGCTGCTGACATCCTTACATCTGCTTCACGTGAAACTATTCAACATCAAGTGCAGTCTATGCATACATCTGAATTAGACACCACTATCAGAGTTTTTCGAACATATAATATTGGCAAACATAGCCGGCCATTCACAGACATGCCAATTGATTTGAATGTACAGAAACTGAATGGGCTGAACGTGGGCAGGGTTTTGCACTCCAATAAAACCTGTGGCGAAATCATCGACCACATAGCTCATGAGCTGAAGAAAAAAATGGCAAAAGACATTACAGAAAACCAAAGAAAACTCTGTGTTTTGGTCGATGAATGGGCTCAATCATTTCCAGATCTTTTTTGACAAACTCTATTCCTTGTTTCATGCCTCCCCCAAAAATCAGAGGCAGTTAGCGCAGTGTGCGCAAGCAGTCGGACAGCGTCTCCTGATGATAGGGCGTGTTTTGTCCATCCGCTGGGTGGCTTCAAGTGAAAGGAGCGTCAGAGCAGTCTGGGAAAACTACCGAGTGCTTCGTGATCACTTCACAAATGCTGCAAACGACACGAGCAGGGATTCCAGAGACAGAGCAAAGTACAAGGGCCTGGATGATGTGCTCACATCTGCAACGTTTGTCAGCAATCTGGGACTGATGTACGATGCGCTCACAGAGCTCAGCGACCTCTCTCGGCAACTCCAAAAAAGAGAGATGACACCGCCTACAGCAGATAGGCTCTTAACTCGAGAAATACGAGTTTTTGAATCCATGGTCACCATGCCTGGCCCACACATGACTACAGTTCATACAGCTCTAGCTGAGAAGTCCTTCAAGGGTGTTGCCCTGCGTGAGAATGGCAGGCTTGTACAGATTCATGCAGGTCAGTTTTTCCGCAGTATGGTAGAGAATCTGAGACACAGAATGACTTCCACAACCTCCTCTCATGTCAGCACAAGAGAAATCCCATTACATGGCCGGGAGGCCCGGGACAATCAGCTAATCCAGGACATGAAAGTTATCCATCCTGGAAGTTGGCCTGAAGAGGAGTTAGACGTACAGTATGGGGACGTAGAGGTGCTACGTTTGTGCGAAGTGCTGAAAGTGGACAGAAGAGAGACTGTTTAGGGCTTTCGCGAATACAAGGAAACCAGGGCATCCCGTACACCTGCTGCCATGGAGCCTCTACTGAAAGCAGTCCGAACCATCGCTGTCTCCACTAGTGAGTGTGAGCGGGCATTCAGCTGCATGAACGATATCCTTACTGCAAAAAGGAATGCTCTCTCTGTCAGCCGACTGTCCAGCCTGGTTTTCATTCAATGTAATGGACCATCACTAGGACAGTTCAATCCGGAACAGTATGTGAGGTCCTGGCTGGCAAAGGGAAGGAGAAGTGCTGATGAAAGAGCCTGTCCAGCTCCAGCCCCTGATACTGATGTCCCCAAGGCCTTCTGGAGCCTTTTCTAACAATGTGAAGTATATTGCAAAGCAGCTCACCCAGTGAGAAGACTTTTGGCATAATGTGCCGATTTGTACAGATCCTGGAGATAGAAGGACTTCAGACCAACCAGGGAGTTATCTGATCAGCTTGGTGTTCAATGTAACTCTTTACCATGGCTCAGACTTTGTTACTTGCAGTTACAGTTTCTCATTTTAGATTGTGCAAATTTTGCATTTGTTTTTACATGTTCTTTGTTCATGCTCTTTATCATTTTTCTGAGTTGGAAAGTTAGATTGCATCATAGTTTACTTTATACATATTTGTATTCTTCAGTGGTGAAGTATATTGCAAAGCAGCTCAGCCATGTGAGAAGACTTTTGGCACTTTTTTGTTTTTCGTTTTCTGAGTTGGAAAATTAGATTGCATTCAAAATGTACAGAAATACTTAATTTTGTTAAAGCTTTTTATAAAAAATGCTTCTGACCAGAGCTTTGTTTCCTTGTCATTAATGTTGAACACCACCAGAGGGGCTCTCACCTGAAAGGTCTCTGCTTCATGTGTCTTCAGCAGAAGATCTAGACTTTGATTGCTATATTTTCAGTTAATATTGACCTTACTGAGCTTTAGCCATATCCGCTGCCTATCATAAAAAATGTTAAGTACAGTGAACCTTTCTAAAATATACAGTAGTAAAGAGACAAACCCACCAGCATTATAGTAGCCAAATTCTTGTTTGTGGGCTGTATATATAAAATTGACTTGAAAAAGTTGCTGATTTTAGAGTACTGGCACCTTTTTCATTCCAATTCAAGCACTGGTATGGCCAGTCTATGAGTAGACAGGTGAGGCTCTGCCTCCCCTGACTGCACGTCGCTGATCATTATATTTTTCCTTTCGTCGCCCGAGACCTAGGATCAGCAGAGGCCTGAGTGATGCGACGCTGTTCTGCTTACTCGGGTAGAAATTCCCCTTCAGGACGTTTTCTAATAGAATGACGTCTCTCCAGATAGGCCGCATGTTCCCGCTCTGTATGGCCTTCACACACACGCTTTAGCAGAGCTCTGCTCATGATTCACAGGGAGACGCGGGTCCATTTGCCTCCTTGTCTGATCAATGATGGATGGGCACAGTCAATGCGCATACTTATGGCGCGTTTCCACTGCAGCGGGTAGCTCATTGAAGATGACGTCACGGCTCCGCCTACACTGCGTTACTATAGTAACTACCCCAGTTCCTAAACTGTAATGGAAGCGCAGCATTAAAGTGAGCCGGGCCTAATAAGGCCTAACCAAACCGAGCGAGGCCTGCAGTGGAAACGCGCCATTAGACATTCAAAGCTCATAGCCAATGAAGATGTACACTGTCATACCAGCGTGGGACGGATTCAGTAATTGGCAGGATTGATTTATTCCTCGCTTGCTCTTGTCAAGAAAAGATATTGGCCGCTCACTGGCATAATTGAGCCCACCGGTGTAGAGAGAGCAGTTCCCCAGATCCTCGCCAGCACTGAATTGGTGACAAATTAAAGGAAGCTCTCTCTCTTCTGTCACTTGTTCCTCTTTCACTTGAAATCCTCTGAGCTACTGTCACAGCTTTACTGCTCAGTATGAGACCTTGAATCTTTTGTTGCTCTTGAATTCTTGTGTGTTTCTCCTTTTGTATTCAGCCTGTAGGCATACTGTGGTGTGAAATATGAAATTGGCATCGCATGCTCAAAAGGTTCGCCTCAAGCAGTTTAACTTTCCCTCCTATTTTTTTGACATTTGCCCTATGGAGCAGAAATGACATCAATTTCTCTTGTATTAAGTGATGCTGAGGTTTTAATGTGTTTTCACTAACCCTAATATTAAGGGTCTTTGCTTGTCAATAATGATTTAAAACTAGATTAAAAATACAACAGAATGAAACTGACATGTTAATATGTCATCTCTCTGCAGGTGCCCTCACAGTCGGTCTGGTCCGGCAGTGTCAGACCATCCACGGGCGAGACCGGACCTGTATTCCCCCCCGGCTGCCCCCGGAGTGGGTCACCACACTGTTCTTCATCATCATGGGCATCATCTCCCTCACAGTCACCTGTGGACTGCTCGTGGCATCACACTGGCGCCGAGAAGCCACCAAATACGCTCGATGGATCGCCTTTACTGGCAGTAAGTCAACCAGACGATTACATTTGCGCTGGATAAATTAGTTTTGCTTTACTAGATCGGCTGTCAGTACATTTGCCCTCGGAGCTTTCTCACTGCATCTTTTATGGCATAATCTTTCCAAAGTCACTCTTGCATCTTTAGCTTTGTCATAAGTATTAGTCTTTCAAGGGCAGGAAATAATGGCGATGAGTTTAAAACGGAGTGAAATATTGGCCCAGATTTGCATTGCTAAATATGAAAATGAGTGAGACGTCATTTGAGGCTTCATACAGGACCCATTGTGTGTTTGTGTTTCGGAGTCACGTCAAAACCTGTGTGGGTTTTTTTGTACCACTGTGTGTTTAGATGCATTTGCAAATTCAGAGTGTTTTTCTTGCATGTTTAGCAGCTCCTCTCGCTCCCTGAAGCTGATTTATTGAGTAATGTGCAGCTCCTCAGATACCCGAGTGGGTGGCTTATATGCCACAGCGTCTCTCTAGTGCCTTCTCTCTCTGTTTGCCTCGAACATCACCACTTATTTTCCGATCTCAGTGCTTCTCAAAGTGTGGTCCGCGGACCACTGGTGGTCCGTGAGCGCCCCCTAGTGGTCCGTGAGTATATTGGTAACATTTCACATTTGAAATTAATTAAGTAATTTAAGTTTTTCGCACTCTCGCGGAAATATCTCCGCAATGGAGCAAGCTTAAGTTTCACTTTCGATTGCATGATATAGCCCAGATAAACACCTTCATCACACATGTTGCCACTTGTTGGTACCATTTTCAGGCGATTTTTAAAAAACGATATGTTTTTGGATATTTGTGGAGTTAGGTGGTCCTCGAGTGTTTTTTTATTGGTTAAGTAGTCCTTGGTATGAAAAAGTTTGAGAAACACTGCTGTAGATGGATGCGCTTCCAGCCACAATAATAACTCAGCATCCATCTAATGTACAGCGGCTGGCTGTGTGGGAGGGTGGAGTTTGATTGGCCGCTCAGTTAAGGAAAGAGACGGCCTGAAGCACACTCGTACAGATGGAGCGATGGCCCATGGAGCCACAATGCTCTGTATTATTGTTCGAAAGCTGGGTGCATTTTTCAGCACACTGTGGCTTTTTTGTTCTGCTGATTTGAATAAACACTCAGTGCTTTCGTCAAGATTATTTTCTAAGCCTGCCGGGCCAAATGCAGACTCATAATCAGCGCTCCCTAATCACTTGCAAACTCCCAATGAATCACCACTTTCTCCACAAACTGGTCCGTCTTTCCAATAAGCACAAATCTGTATCGCATCTAAATTGGATGCCGTTAAGTCATTGTTTTACCATCACGCTTAAAGGGAAGTAAGGCTGTTGCCATGGAAACTGTGAGCCATTGTCACCCTTGTCCCCTTATTAAGCTTCAGTTGGCCACATTAGACAGAAGAGGTTTATTGTTGTTATGCTTTTTAACAGGTTTAAAGCAAAATGATGATTGTCAGGAAATAGTGCTCGGGGGATTTTATATATTTAAGGAACAAGGTAGAAGAAGCTTGGTTTGTTGAGAAACAAAAAGTAATCTCTTATTTTGTTGTAGGACCCCTGTTAGCCTAAGTTAACGGTCAACCTGGGATACTCTGTTATGTCACAAGTCTGTTTAAATTGTAGGAGAGGGAAGAAATGGCAACATTTGACTTTGAAATGACATTCTGTCCCTTGTGATGTTGCTAAATTTGTATCAGCATGCGAACACCTCTCTGCCTTCGGCCCAGCAGAGTGAGCGGGTAAAAGGTCATGTGAGGAAACGGCCGGGGGCTTAGGAAGAGTTGAGTAAAGAAGCCGAGTTGAGTGGAAAATTAATCCGTGTGCAGAGCTGAGAGCCAAGGTAAAGACAAAAATGGACATGGAGAGACGATGAATAAAGTGAGGTTGGATTTAAGGAGACAGGTTGGTGCATTCAGGGTAACCAGGGGATGAAGGTTGAGGGAAGGTGTGCCGTCTGTTGTGGAACTCCAGGCCACCGCCTCCTGAATGGAGAGCTTTGTACGTCCAGCACAGGCTCGCCTCTGTGTCGCTACACACAAACACACACTCACACCAGCAGTGTTTCCCTAAGGTATGAGAGTCATCTGTAGGAGGAGGACTGGGAGTGGAGTTAAAATGAATACAATGTTTACAGTACATTAACATTTACTGCAGTGGAAATTACAATATATAAATAATTAGGTATTGATTGGAGCCACATACACCTGTATCCAGTCCATCAATCACATTGTTAGTCCATCTTGATTTGAAGAGTAGCTTAACATTAATCCACTCTTTTGAGTTTATCAATAACATGTATACTCCCTTTATTACACTGTATGTTTGTCCCCTTGTGTTGAATACCTCATTAGTTACTTAATGAGAAAATAAATACTGTATGTTTGGCTTCCATAAACACAAACATGCAAAAATATTGACTATCACATCATACTAAGAAAGCAGCAAATCCTTACATTTAGAAAGCTGGAAACAGAAAATGTTAAACATGAAAAAGGATGAATTATTAATGAGTTATCAAAATAGTTCAACCCAATTATTTATGTTCAAAGGTTATTTCTGTACTAAACATTAGTAGTCCATTAGCTAAATTGCTGTAGTTCGATCAGCAGCAGGTTAGCGAGGTGCCGTGTGTCATCAGTTCAGGCTTTTAAGAGAAGCAGTGAACTGTGATGTGCACTTTAATTAACTCTCTGGTGAAGCTTGCAGGAGAAATGCTGAGCCATGTATTTCTGGCCAAAGTTTAGCTTACCGTACGTATCCCTTTGCAATCTCGCCCCCCTAATAGATTAACACTTTGAACAATGAGCAGGCAAAAACAGCTACATATTAGCTTGTGTGTGTGGTGCAGCTTTACCAAATGTAATGGTTTAAATGTCAGGGATTTGTTTAAATAGCTGCATGGATATCGCAATGTGTTAGAAAATATCACTCGCCACCGGCTTGAGCTTCAATATCAGGATACATGTATTTATTATCCTTGCAAGAATGGAAGTAGTCATCACGCACAGAGGTGCATGGGACAAATAGTTCCCAGAACAGTGTCCTTCACCTACCTTAAATACAAGAGAGGGTGTATCATAGTCACAAGATGCAAGAATACTGGCTAAGGCCCACGTAAGCAATAAACATGACAGTCATATGCCTATCTATCTGTAGGGGCTGAATCATCATGTTAATCGTTGTCACATGGCTATCATATGCCTAAAACAGTTTGTCCTGACGCTCTTCTAGGTAATCATACATCCGGTTACGTACACAGCTACGTAGGGCCTTTGTTCTACTCTGATATTAGAAGAGTACATTCAGTATTTTCCCAACACAATGGCATTCAGATTAAATATGGGGGGAATTTGTCATACAGTATGTATTGTGAGACATACTGTTAATGCCATCCCACAATTATAAACAAATAGCCCCATTTATTCTATCCATATCGCTAATTTCGAATTACTTATTTAATCTCTGGGTTCATTTGTAGACACTGATTGACAGCCACAAAATGTATTTTGGTAATCCCAGTGCTACTACGGTCTCCTCCAGCTGCAAGAGACTTCAAATCTGATTAAAGCCACATCAGTGAGATGTTTGAGGCTGAGAGAAGTCATCCCTCAGGTACTGAACAGTTTCTCTAATTGGAAAAGGAGAGAAAGCTAAAAACGGCTTCATGACCTCTCACCAAAATGCATTACACACTTTGCAGGAAACCAAAATAACTCAACATATCCTCAGTTTACTTTGAAAGTCTGTCATACTTTTTGTTGGAGAACAAGGGGCTTGAAACTAAGATGGTTGATAATGTATGCAGTACACAGTGACATATAGTGAGTCCCACCCCCCTCATAGGCCCAACCCTGCTACTACAGACAGTCCAGGATGAAATGCTGATCAAATATTCCACTGTGCTTTGAATGCAACAATAACAATTTATTTTTAGGCACCTAAAGCTATTTTTCGAATTCTGTGGAGCCATTGTTCTGTGATTCCAAACGGTTACAGTTTAACACCACGGGGTTACAGAAGGAGACTCAGAAGTGGACCCAAAGCTTCAGTTTTAACGTCTTCAAAGGAAACAGAATGAAAAGGGAGATTCTAATTAGTGACAACTTTGTTATCCAATCACTTCATCCTGACCGTGTGATAAGACTAATGATGTGACCTCTGCTTACTCTGCAGCTGTGAGCCTGCTGTGCTGATGTTCTTCAGAGGGGAACTTCTCCTCTGTGAATTTTTTCCACATGCGTACTTGTACATAGCCAATTTAAAAATGTGGCTAAAGGGAACTCCTGCAGAGTGCTACTTCGTTCAACAAAATAAAAAGGTTTTCTTAAATCCTTTTGTAGCTCCAGAGGAAGCTGCCTAAAATATGGTTAATTGCCTCAAGTGATGTCAGATAAAAGTTGTAAAGTGAGACCTCTGTAGCCTGACGGCCCCTACACACGGCGGCGTGCGTTGAAGCTTGGCGGTGGGCGTGTCAGAAGCTTGGGGAGTCAACGCGACCAACAACCAATCACATGAATCTCATGTTATATAATTACATGTCACACTTTATATGATGAACATTTATGACATTAATGTCTATGGTGCTATTTTATGCAACATTCCATGCTGGCTAAATACTGTCTATGCCTGCTAGCTGTCCATTCAAACGAAGTACACTGGATATAAACTCCCCCAACAGGCAAAAACCTACCAGTTTCACCCACTGTCTCTGCCACCTCCCTCCATGCCTGGCTCCTCCGGTTTGTATCCCGGTAGGTGAACAGGGACTGGTCATACAGCACCGGGTGATTCCCTACCGCGACAATGATTTTGTCCTGAACATGAGGAAATGACCTGCAGTATGGCTCTCCCAGCATACATGCGGTTTGATTGGCTAGCGCTTGTACTGGTAGATTTGCATAAACGGGATTTGATTGGCTGACGCTTCCGTCGAAGCTTCAAAAGTAGAACATTGCTCTACTTTTGAAGCGAGCAACGCGAGCAAAGCAAAGCTTTGCCCCCACAATGCAGTTCGGCAAAGCGTGACGTCACCCCATTCAAAGTGAATGGGCAGAAGATAGTCCTCTTAGCTTGAGGCTTACTTTATGTTCTACCACTATTATAACACAACTGAATCTCAGACCAATCTGTCATCAATGGAATTGCATTCTGGGTAATACAAGGTAGTTACAAGGATTCAATGAAAAAGAAGAATTAATGGAATAAAACATATGGTAGGAATCAAATCGATATTTTTCTTTTCAAACAGCCATTGTGAGTCTGACAATGCACTCTTTTGTTATAACAGTGCATTGTTATTGTGAATAACCAAAGAAGGTCAAAGGAACACAACCTAAATGGACAATACGTTTTTAATATAATACGATTGTGTCATTACTAAATGTTTCTATCGGTAAATAAAAATTCTTACTGTGTTACATATAGTGGTAGCTGTGGGACAGAACTAACTTGCAGTGAGTAAACAGTGTGTGGCTGTCAGAGAGCCTGAACACCTTTAAGCTTGTAGAGACATTTTGCACAGGTTGCTATAGAGAAGTTATTTATGGTTCTGCAGAAACATTTACTGACACAGATGCTGCATTCATGTGGTGTCAAGGTTCTGCAAATATGTGGTGCTCAAGGATGGCACTTGATAATGATAGCTTTGCGCAAAAGAAATGGCCTAAAGCCACATAAAAGCTTCACTTCACTAACTTCAAAGCTGAAATTAAATCATCTACTTGATAGACGCTTTTCAGAGATGTGCAAAAACATTTTACTGTGAAGGAATGCACCCTTAATTTACTGTCAGAAAATAATGTGCCATTGAAAAAGGACAAATACAGTTTCTAACTCACATAAACTATTATATTTCAATTTTTTTTGTCAGAGTAATGTATAAGCCGTAAGCTAACTTTTAATGAAATGTTGACACAAAGAAGTTACATAAATGCTTTTTTAACAGAAACAGTTTGTCACACTGTGAGTCTTCCTAAAACACACATTGCCCCCCTGTCATGGTGCTACTATGAGCCCCCTCTGTGTAATTGCCCCTTTAGAGCCTTTTGAAAGGCCCTATTGTAAGTCTCTAATTAACTCGCTACAATTGAATTAAATTTGAGCAGCTTATGCTTCCTGCTCAAGGTGAGTGAGTTAGTCGCTTCTTGTGTGGAGAACAAAGGCTTCAAGGATAACTGAGGTTTAAGTTTCTGTGTCCTTTATGTATTTACTTACTCTCCAGCTTATGAGTCTGTCCTTGAGATGAATCTAAATGTTTAAACACCTGGCCAGTAAAATGATGTTTCTGTGCAGGTATTTTATGATTAGGGGAACAGTAAATTAACATCTTCCCTCTCCTTCCTTTCAGTGATCCTGTTCTGCATGGCGGCGCTCATCTTCCCCATAGGCTTCTATATCAACGAGGTGGGGGGGCAGCCGTACAAGCTGCCCAACAACACGGTGGTGGGCTCCTCGTACGTGCTCTTTGTCCTCTCCATCTTCTTCACCATAGTGGGACTTCTGTTTGCCGGCAAAGTCTGCCTCCCAGGCTGAGGACTGCACCCCGCCCGCCTCTGGACTGACACACGAGGCTCTGAAAATGTTACGGGATTTACAAAAACACAATGACTGAACATTAAGAACAACAAACTCTGGCTAAAAGCCTGACACAGGGAAGTCTTTGATTTTATGTCAAGGGACTGCAGCACCACGGAGTATCTAACGAACAAAAAGACTAAAAGAGGCGACGTGGACACAATAGGGTGGAGGAGAGAGAGAGAGGGAGAGGGAGAGAGGGGGCGGCAGAGGCTGCTGCAGCACCCTGCCACTGTTGATTTAAAATATGGCCATCTCTGTTGTTGTTCTGTTGGAAGAGGGTGCTTAATGTGCTGCTGTCATGGCAACTGCGGTCACAATGCTGGCACCCATTTCTTGAGGACCACTCCTCCCCTCGCCCGGCCGCCCGCTGCAGCACCCTCAGCACACACCCGCGCCGTCACGACTGCTCCGGATGCTATTTTTGGCTCCTCTTAGCTATTTCTGTTGTGTGTTGTTTTGTTTTTGTACATTTTGTGTTCTCGTTTTGTTTGTTTTTCCTTCCAACCTCCGCTGCCTTTCACTTAAGTAGCTTGAGTGTTATTGAGGCTCACTGAGCTGAGTCTTTGAGGGTCGTTTTTTTTTGCCAGCTTGGCTTTAGAGCAGGGTTTACTCTCGCCCACCACTTCCCGAGGCCCCAGGTGTGCGGCTGGGCTGAGCAGCTGTGAGCGCAGCTGTGGATGAGAGGGGGGGCAGGTCTGAGAGGGGGGGGCAGGTCTGCCGTCTCTCAGGCTCCCACCAGCTGCAGCTCAGGAGCAGGTAGCAGCATAGGACCCCCCCCCGGGCCGCAGACGGGAGGGCGAGTAATGTAAAGGAGAATGCCACTCAATGGATGACCTAGCATTTTGTTTATCTGTACACTCGGCAACAGAGTATTAGTAAGCTTAACCCATGACACTGATAAACATCTTTGCCAATAACTAGAAAAACTGTGCATTTAGAAAAGGATCATCTGAATATAAAGACAACTCTTGTATTTGTTGTAATGATTCTGTTAAACACGACCACAAGCACAGTGGCTTTTTCAAAGTAGAGTATTGCATCACTGTGGTGTTACATTTTAGAAGGGTAGAGATGACCTTGTATATCACTAATTGTGACAGTATTGACTTTTTATGAATAGAAGATAAAGTTGAAAATAACATAAGCGAATCATGACAATTGGTGGTATTCTCCTTTTAATGTTGGACAGGAAGGAAGCGAGCCAGGAGCTTTTTTTGTCTTGTGGAGGCACAGGGACTGCAGGTCAGGTCCATGGGGCTGGGCCTCAGGGTGCTCCTTTTGAGGTCTGTGATTGTAAAACACACACACACACACTCTGTATACTGTAAATATGCAGCAACAAACTATTATTTTTCATTTCGTAATGCTTCATTTTTTTCAAGAACAGCTTTTAACTTAACACAGAGAGGTGCAAATTACTGTGACCCTCAAAAGTCAAACTTGGTCCCACAACTCTTCCCCTGCTTTATCAAGAGCACCAACATTTTTCAGCTAACTCGCCTTTATCAAGGTGGTCTCTAAGGTTTATTTTTCTTGTTCTGAGCCATAGTCATGCTTGTAAGAACTACAAATCCCATGACTTGTAGGCCCTAGGGTTATGCTGTGAGCTACAGGTTAAGATGTGCTTTAATTTGTACATATATTTGTTCACATAGTGACACTTTGGCCATATTTAAGTATTGGTTACTAGGATGCCAGTTTAGCTAGCCTTTTACTGACTTCGGTAGTTCATCTAATTTTACAAACTGGTTATTCAAAATCCTGTAGACCCAAATTATATTAAACCAATATTTCTGAAAACAGTTAGATTTATCCATAAATATCAAAAGTCCATCTACGGTTAACATCCTTCAACTATCCCTCCCTATCAAAATAGCTGTGTGTGTGTGTGTGTGTGTGTGTGTGTGTGTGTGTGTGTGTGTGTGTGTGTGTGTGTGTGTGTGTGTGTGTGTGTGTGTGTGTGTGTGTGTGTGTGTGTGTGTGTGTGTGTGTGTGTGTGTGTGTGTGTGTGTGTGTGTGTGTGTGTGTGTGTGTGTGTGTGTGTGTGTGTGTGTGTGTGTGTGTGTGTGTGGTGTGGTGTGTGTGTGTGTGTGTGTGTGTGTGTGTGTGTGTGTGTGTGTGTGTGTGTGTGTGTGTGTGTGTGTGTGTGTGTGTGTGTGTGTGTGTGTGTGTGGTGTGTGTGTGTGTGTGTGTGTGTGTGTGTGTGTGTGTGTGTGTGTGTGTGTGTGTGTGTGTGCTCTGTTGCAAAGTATTTACAGTTTGTTTTATACTTCTGTTTCCTGCTCAGCTTCTCTCCCTCTCAGTCTGATGAAATGTACGGCTGCGACACTGCAGTGCCCGTCTCGGTCGGTCCGTATTGTACCATGACCTGTTTTTGTTTAATAATGTACAGACACTCAAAAGGCAGGATCTCTGTATTAGGAAGCACTGTGCGTTGGACAGTATAGGTAACATAGAAGCACCACAAATGTATAAAAAAGAGAGAACTTCTTACCTCATTGTTTTTGTTTCTGCTATTATTTTCTAATGGTGGCAATGTGTGCCCACAAATTGTCTCTTGCCTTGATCGGATGTCTTCACATAAAGCCTATGATCATAGGAAATTATTTATCACTGAATAAAAAGAGGAAAAATGGGTGTGTGTTGCTCTGATGTAGTTGTTATGATTTATTTTGCTCATTTAAGGGGATGTGATGTGAATGGCAAAACACAACTCATCATCTAATCTTAAACTATTTATCTGAGAATTAACATGCTACTTCTGCAGGATGGGATTCAGATGTCCTTCTACTCTTCATTGAACTTGAAAAAAAACTGACTTCAAGGGCAGCCTCTCAGGATGCAGCAGTGCAAGGACGATCTGTGTTCCCAGAGTGCATCTGTTAAATACTGTCAAATGGCCTTGAAGTCTATTTTTAGAGAAGTATTGTCTAAGCTAAGTGATCTAATGAGGTTAGTCATCTTCAGAATTTCGTTTTGCAAAGGCAACTTTTCCTTCAGAATAACACTTGCTTATCTACACATCATGTTTAAGAGTCTGCATAAAACATGTGCGGGAAAACATTTCTCATAAAGGAGCGCAGTAGCACCCTTTGTTTTTACCTTGACTGACTATCAGAATTATTTGATTTGTTATTGAACGAGAGGGCAGCTTTTGATAGCAACCTAACTTTCGAAAGGTCAGGTTTTAAGGAATTAAAAAAGGTATTACATTTTAGACAAAGTTTTGACTGAGTTTTTAAAGTAATTGCTTTACATTTTAGGGCAGACTTTTGCTTCCATACTTTTTGTCCTAAGAGAAGATCGATCCATGCAACCAATGTTTGTGTTTTTAAATATGAAGCCATCACCAGCAGCTGGCTAGCATAGCTTAACACAGTGGTTCCCAAAGTGGGGGGCGCGCCCCCCCTGGAGGGCGCAGAGGCATGACAAGGGGGCGCGAGAGACCAGGAGGAAAAATGGTTATTAAAAAATAAATAAAAATCATGATTTGAAAAATTATTGATTCGAAAATAATATGATACACTGCTATTACGTCTGGGTCTCTGTGTGTGTGGAACGAGCCATTTTGTTTGCGTGCACGAACGAGAGGGCACCGGTAGGCCTATCGGAGATCGTAGTTGTTAGCTTCTGGTGCTAGCGAGCTACGCTAACGGATATAAGGAGTTTTTTCCACAACAATCTGGAGGAGAGTCCTCTCCTGTCAGACTGAGAGGCTCAGTGAACTAAAGGACTCTCGGAGTATTTAGATAGTTAACTTTAGTCTAAGTTATCTCAGTGGATCTCAAACGTTTTGGTCACCATTAATGTAAACAATTATTTCCGAGGCACACGTTTATATGATCATTAAAGTTATAAAAAAATAAGAGAATAAATGAAAAACAGGTATGATATACTAGGCTATATGACAGTAAAAAAAGTTTAAAAGGGTGATTTGTAAAATATCCATAAAGAAAATCTGTTTACAGTTCTGTTTCATATAGGTGTTGAGAGATGTATCCATAGATCTCTTCATTTTGCTCTCAAAGTGCACGAGATTGATGCTTTTAACTTCAATATTTAAAAATAAATCTTCCCGGGGGATCTTGCCCCCGGACCCCCCTATGTGAGGTCCACGCACCACCTATAAAAATAGTACTTTACCCCTGCTTACACCTATATGCCTCGAGCCTTCATTGTAACTGTCACACTTTGTATTTGTGTGGGGAGTGTTGCAGTAGAAAATTCCACTGAGCGACCGGTACATTAATGGGAAACCCTAAATGTTTGAGCACCCTCTATGAAACGTCAAGCTACCCCACAGCACCCCAAAATAAATATCTGGTGCCGCCACTGAGCCTGACTATTTGTGTTGGGGGGCCCCGACTTTTTTTTTCTCCAAAGGGGGGGCCTGACAGAAAAAGTTTGAGAACCACTGGCTTAACATGATGTCTGTAAACAGGGCAGGGGCAACATCTAGCTTACCTCTCTTTAGGCAGGCTAGCTGTTTCCCTCGGTTTCCAGTCTTTCTCCTAATGTAAATGTTAGCTGGCCGTAGCTTCCTGTTTAGCAGAGTACCAATGTTTGTATTTCCTAAAAGTATTCTTTTAAGGCTCATGAAAACTGACCGAAAACAATAACATCTTCTGAAGTTGGGCTTATTAGTTTGTTATTTTGCAGCATCAGTTCATTGTTAATTCCGATCAACATTGACTCCCTTCAAACCCGCACAACCAATGCACAACAACAGTTCAAACTCAGGACTTCTAAGAAAAGCAGATATATCACACGAATAGCCACAGAGATTTGAGGACCAGTGTTCAACTCTCAGCACAAGCCTACCAAAAACAGGTTTTCTTCACTCACACATTCAGCTTGAGGAGTTTCCTTGGCCTGCTATGTCTCTCTGGCGCTGTGCAGTGTATCTCCTCTCAGGACTGCACCTCCATTAACCTCGCAGTGACCTGCAGAGATGAGCATAGTGTTTCCATTTAGGATTTCAGAAGGTCACAGTATTTCGGCTCAGCGTATCACTTCAGTTCAGGCATCCCTCTGCTCTCTGAAGGCAGAACTAGACGAAAAAGCACTAATGAAAATGTGATCTCGTCCGTAATGCAGAGGCTCCTTAAACATGATTCTGTAATCTCACCTTTTTTCATGAAACACTGCCACAACGTCTAAAAATAATTCACGGGAAAAAAGAAACAGATTGTTTAAGTGATGAATTTTTAATATAAAATAGAAATATACAATAAAGAATTTGAGTTAAAAAATCAACATTCAAAAGTGCTTCATAATATCATTTGAATAAAAGAAAAACACTTACAACTCCAACTGAAATTCAGCATTTAGTTTCAGAGTAAGCGTTAAAAGGTTACAAGCAGTCTTACTGTGTGACACATGCTTCTCATCTACCTTGAAGAATAAGCATAAAAAAACACATTTACGTTGTATAAGTTCTCCTGGTTGCTCCTATGTTGTTTGCTTTCACCCCCTCAACTCAATTTTCTATGTTATCCGCTCTCACAATATGTGTGTAAAGCAGTATCACCTTGCATTAAGTACCGAGGGGGCGACAGTATAAAGGAGGCCTCACAGATGCGACTTGATTTAGTCGGCCCCCCTGATCGGAGTTATTGGAAGATGAACACTGACAGACCCCAGATCAGGTCTTTCAGTCTAGATGAAGGTGGGAGTCATTTCTCTGGGCCAAAAAAATCATCGTTATAACTAACCAGTAGGTTCGCTAAGAAAGGAATGTGCAGTCCTTTAAAAGTGAAGCAGATTATAGGTACCTATTATACCTTCCACAGTGTCCATATTTGAATGCCAATTAAAATGAGCAACCTGATTGTTGCAGCAATACACATTATGCTGGATGGTAATGAATTACAACTGCTTTACCTCAATTAGATTTGATTAGGAAAGTTACGGGTTTGTTACAAGAAATGTCAACATGCAGTACATTATGATGAATTGCTGCAATACAACTTCCATTAGAGGATTTATTCTGGGACTATGTTTCACTTTACTGCTGGGAGCTCAATATATTTAATGCGACATCACCGAGAAATCCTTTTCTAATATTGTGAAAATGTCTGTCGTTTAACAACAGTCTGCTGAACCAATATGTCTTGATGTATACCCTATGCTCTGGTTTATATCACTTTTCCCAATTCGCAGAGACAATATGGGAGATCGGAAGTATGACAGAAGAATGGCTCTGGATGACTGACTCAAAAGACACATATTGGCATTTCCAGCCGAAATGATCCAATTATCTTTTTATCTCAGCATCTTTACCGTGTTAGATTCAGTCCAATAAATCTTCTGATGAAATCTGATTTGTTGTCATTTGCTGTTTCACATCACATTGAAGACAGAAATACATAGAATGCAGAATGCTTTCCTGTTTCGTGCTGCATTCACTGCCTTAACATGACATAAATTGTGTGGGTGGAGGAAGCGTTGACCGAAAATATTCTGCAGCACCACCTATTCCTGTATTTTATAGAAAGTGTGTGTGCACAGTGCTCCTTCCATGAACGCTGTGCTCATGGTTTACAGTGTGCTGTCCTTCCCGTCTGCCCGCTAAAATAGATTATAGTGTCAGCATGCTGCCAGGAGCACTTAGAGGTAAATATCACTGCCATCTGTTCTTAGGAGAGGCTGATCCAGATTGTTGTGCTCCACCTGAGGATCTATCTTTGCACATTCACCCTATCCTTCTAAAGAGTCCCCTCATGTTTTAAGAGATCCAAAAATACTCTGCTTGGAAAATAATTTGTGTTGAATTAACTGCTACCTAAGATTCTTGAAAATCTCCCTTTCTCTCATTGGAAAATCCAGAATCTATAAATGTAATATTGTACAAGTTAAACTAGACACAAGATGTCTCTGAATGTCCTTGAATAGCCCACTCAAAGTGTATTTGCACCGCAAATTCAAGTTTCCACATCACACTTGTGTTTCATGTTACACAATGGACCTTAATTGTTTCCTAACAAAAATTGTGCTTATACATTCAGGAGTAATTCTGCAAATCTCATATATCACAATAAATTAAGAACAAGCAGAATACATCTTTGAATTGATCGAGGACCTTAAAAAAGGCAATGAAATATGTGTCCAATGACATGCCATAACGAATCTTTATAATCACAATATAAAATGCTTTATTGATTCAGAGCTTTGCCTTCACATAGTTGCTGTTATTAAAACAAGTAACACTCAAGGCATTCTTTATAGGTCTAAACAATCTTTTTCTTTTACAATAATGTCGATGCTGATTTTGCTTCCTGTATCATTACCAAGTTCCATCTTTATTTTCATTTCCAAATGCATTCAATTAAATTACAGAGTTTATTTGACAATGCTTTTACAGCCACATACTGTGTCTGCTACAAAAAGGTCTATGTAAGCAGTAAAAAGCCAATATACACAGCGGCATCAAAGTGATGTGAGTCGCCGGTCTGACTCCTCACAGATGCTTTTTTAGTGCTAACTTTAGCTATTGATCCTTCAGTAGGTGGGCGGCAGTGGACGCAGCGATGATTCCTGTCTGCGGCTCGTCAGCACTGCAGATCTGCTGCTGAGGCAAGAAGAACAGGAATAAGACTGAAGAGTAATCACAATACTACAAGAAACATAAAACGCCATCTCTACAATTTATCTCTGAGTGTGCTATCACCGTTGGAAAACGAATTGTGTAAGTGTGTGGAAATCAGGGTTCGACGGGAAATGTGTCAAATTGCTCTGTGTGTGTGTGTATTTGTGTGTGTGCCAGGTGTGATTCACATGGGGAGATTGTGCACATAAGGGTGGGACACACACACATCTAGAGTATGTATGTGTGTGTGTGTGTGTGTGTGTGTGTGTGTGTGTGTGTGTGTGTGTTTTATCTGATCCGGATGGTTACTAATTCCTTTTCTTTATGGCAGTCATTTTTGACCGGGAACACCATGGGTGTTGCAAAGTCGACTAAATTATCCAAAATTCAATGAAAGTGCTGATCAGCAATTTTATATGTTCAAATGTCTAATGTGAAGGATATCATAAAGTCTTAATGCAATCGAATGTAAAACAAAAAAGTTATGTTTGATGAAAGTAGTAAATTGGTCAGATTTGACCCGAAGACAACAGGAGGGTTAACATATTGTTTTGAACATATATTTTATGTTAATGCCACAAGAGAGATTATATCATTAGTTTGCTTATACCTTTTTATATTCATGGCAACACCTTTTTTTGCAATGGTTAATTAATGATGTGTCAACTCAGGTATTTGTATTCAGTGACCCCACTGTTCATTTTCTGTCCAGTACCAAACTGCAAACAGACATTTGCTGTTTCTTCCGCCGGCCTCAAGTGGCCGAAAAATCTATTCCTGCTGCTTTAATATCAAACCCACAAGCTGCAGCGGCTCCTGTTTCCCTCAGTCTATATTGATGGTACTGTCATGTTGTATACACTACTACAATATACTTTATTGTCCTCATAAGGAATAGAAATGCGGCACACATGACATGTTGTGAAGTTCCATAGCAGTAATCCTAAGCAACAACCACCATACATATATTGCGAGAGTAAGAGACAAACAGCTGGACTTCCTGCTCTGTCAACGTGTATTTCTGCCAATCACAGCAGTCTGCATGAATAAACACAAACACTTGTTACACTGGAATGCAAAGACATCTGCTGACGCTTAGGTGTACCCGAGTGTAGGAACAGATGCTGCTGAATGCTCTCTCTCTCTCTCTCTCACACACACACACACTCACACACACACACACACACACACACACACACACACACACACACACACACACACACACACACACACACACATCATTTGAGGCTATCACAGCTGCCATGATTCTTACAGTGTGCACCTGTGACTGGTGTGTTTGCTGCAGTCACATCCTGACTGTCCAACTGAGCTGTAACAGATATGACTCATACCATTTACACATTATCATATTTATTATATAGCGTTGGTATATTATACTTACCTGTAATATACTTTCCTTACATTATTTTCAGTTTGAGTGAAGCATCTTGAGAGGAAATGTCCAGTAAAGATCTGAAAACTCATCAAGTTAATTACAGTTATGTGTACTAACAACATTTACAGTATGTGTAATATTAGAGGTCAAGGGTCAACAAGTCTGCCTGTCCACATACTTTACTGATTGTAATCTTCAGTTCATCAATTCCAGCTGAAAATAAATCAAGTTTTTATTCTCATATTTATCATTAGCATAATGAATACGCCGAGCTGTTTTCAAGTTTTTTTTTTTTTAAATCAACCAGTTACACCTCAAAATGTTTTATCATCAAATATTCTTGATGTCATTTCTAGAGTGAGCATTGAAACAATATTGTGAACATTTTAACTCGAGGTCTTACTCGTCCACTTTTTCTGCATTTCACAATTGAGTTTGCGTAAATAACCATAACAACTCATTCTTCCTAAGAATCATGGGATTGAATGAGATTGAATGAGAATTAATATGTGATTAAAAGGTATGGACAAAGCTAGAAAAGAACCTTGGTTTAAGATTGTCTTTCTGTTTTACATTTTGTCAAATGTGTATGAAAGGTTATTGGCTCAGTTATGTGTGGTATATACTTTCATAACGTTACATTTAGTCTTTTTGTTGTAATTTTGGGTATGTTTGCACGTTTTCATAGTGGTTATAAATCCTTTTGTATCTCATTGAAGTCAATGTATGTCTTTTCCAGATCCTTTGTCTCCTTGTGGTAATTTTTTGTCTCCTTGTGGTCATTTTGTGTCTCTTTGGTCTGGGCCGGTCTCCTCTTTCAGTCATCTTGCCCCGGATATAACTGCTGGCACATATCTGTCCAAGTGTATTGCCCGGTGAAAGCAGCACCCATTATTCATCAGACAACCTTGTGGTATCCTAAAGAGCTGCTCAGTCACTTCAGCCTGATCTCCCATGGTTGTGTTTGGTATGTAGTTGTATCAGTAGGAGCGGAGGTGCGGCCCACAGACCGAGCTCGCTGAACGGTGTTTATTTCTGCCGGGCTCCACCGTTTATTTTCATGAGGGTATTAATGTCTATTTGGATATGCCTCTCCTGTTATTTTAGATGAGTCATTGGGGAGTATAAGGGTACATGTGAGAACAGTCTGTGCCTCTGCGAGGAGAGGCGAGACGCGTGCATGATGGAGGATTGTATGTGTGTGTACATGTGCAAACACACACACTCATATGATATTGTAGGCTTCTGTGTCCTGGTGAGCAGAGGAGTTTGTTTCTTTATCCGTCGTCAACAAAGGCTAACAGAACAAGATGAGAAACATTTGTTTACAGCTTCTCACAATGTTGAGCCTTTGTAACATTACATAATAGTACAGTACAAATAAAACAAGCTGAATCTTTACTGTTGTTTGTGGAAAAACATAGAAAGAAGGTTTGTCTGTAGACTTACTGTCCTCTGTTTGTCCCTCTGGCTCTACTGCAGTGTCATGGTTGTGGTAAGATTGAAGGGGGGGGGAGAGTAACCTCTTGATGGCCTTAAAGAGAGGCCTCGAGCTTGCCTTCTGCTGTTTTGTCTAAGAAACCCTCAAAGAGCTGGACAAAGACTCAAATAACCTTCACTAATCATGCTACTGTAGTTGTGTACTGACATAATAATTACATGAACAACTTCAAAATTCTGAAGAGACCATAGATGTTTTATAAGAACTGGATATCAGGCTTCACAATGGGGTGACGTCATGTATATATAACCATCTCTTCTAGGCTCTGTGAAGATTTGACAGATAAATAACCTTCAAGGGTTGAAAGAACCTTCAAAGGGAAATATTTGATGTTGCGTGCTTATACAAGAAAAATCATTGTAAGTCGTTTGACCTTGAGAGTGCCATTGGAAGTGTCTTGTTTATTGTCTATTTCTCTCACTCTAGATGTGATCATAATTTATCAAATGAAAATCCTAAAGGCTTTAAGCCAGCGACTGAGACCGTAAACTAAAAAATGTCAAATGAGGTAATAAATCTACATAGGGTCCTTTTCTCATAGACTTCTAAACAATCTGACTTCTTTGTGCAACCAGTAAGTCGCTCCCGTTCCATTAGAATGAATGCAGGTTTCACGCACTTTCACACAAGGCCAGGATACATTCCTTTTTTAATAAAGTCTATTGGAAAGTGTGTTTTGGTCCGTGTTGGAATTGTTTTTGCTGCACTACCGTGAGATGAATTTAGCAGCAAGGCTTTATCCAACTCTCTAAAGAAAACATTTACAGAAAACCTAATTTAGCTCAAGGGAAATTATTGTGAAGTACACGGAAGAATAAAGGTGGTAGATGATGATATAAATATATATAAATATATCCTCTGCACTCTCCTTTTCCCTTTTTTTGTTTTCCTCATGTTTTTGCAATCATTCTCTCCTCTTTATCCAACTCTGCAGCTCACACACACTGAATGGCTGACTGAACAGGTGCATGCTGGGACTGCAACAGCAGCAGCTATAATGAACAGACCTCTGTGTCACAAACAATAACTGAACACACAAAGAAAATATTGATGTTGTTTTTTCTACTGGTGGATATGAATGATTGATGTATTCCTGGTTTGCAAAGAGCCGTCTGAAGAACACTGTCACTTGTTCTCAGCTTCTCTGCAGACGAGAGAGATCTATGAGATCTTAGATGTTTAATGAGAAAAAGATAGATGCCATTTTGTTCCCGAAGGATATCAGAGCTTACAGTCTGTCGGGGACGACTGGAGGACGTTTCAGTTATTGTGATATAAAGGAGGAGACTGTAATCCTTTTTGTCCTCTCCTTG
Organism: Gymnodraco acuticeps; assembly: GCF_902827175.1. NCBI lineage: Eukaryota > Metazoa > Chordata > Actinopteri > Perciformes > Bathydraconidae > Gymnodraco > Gymnodraco acuticeps. Next base: position 1,700,159 of record NW_022990238.1, read on the forward strand.
ATTTAACTGTAATTATAGAACATATGTTATCCTCGCTTCCATGTCTTGTTTTCCAGCTGCAGATAAACACAGAGATAATGTCTGAAGCGTTTCACCCCCTTTCCTCTCCCTGCTTTGCTTCGAGCCATCAGGTGCATCAGGACAGCTGCTCGGGCTGCTCGGGCTCCGGAGCGATGGATTGAAAGGTAAATGCCAAATATTGATTGCCTGCGAGCCACTGACCTTAACAAGAGCGGACTTAGAGCAAAAGCTTTTTGTCAGATTCTGCTACAACATTATCTGTGCTGCTGTTCAGCCTTCTGTTGGTTTATTGCAAACATATTGACTCAGGCTGATAAAGACAGCAAAGTATCCTGACAAAACATCATGATGAACGCCTGAAAGAAGTTCAACTATAAACGGTTCATGCATCGAAGAGATCCTTGCTGCTTTCCCACAAAATATCTATCACACTCTGTTACAGAGCTAGTCGGAGCAGCTTTACCCCTCCCCTCACTTTTTCCTCTGTCCTTGAAGCAGCCGAACCGCTGTCATCTTTGTTACAGGCTTCCAATTTTGTCCTCGGAGGAATTATGGGCTTGTCTGTCACTTTTCTCAATTGCTTTCTCCTTTATCTCTACGCAGGAAGCAAGCAAGCTTCATTCTCTGGCAAAATCAGTAGGAATTCATTAGCTATACTGATACTATTTTAACCTGTTTTGTCATAAATCAAAAGCTTGTTTCATTTAAAAATAATGTGCCACTGATTTGTGAGCGTTACAGTGAAAAGTCTAGACACAAACACACAACTGTAAAAACTAATTAAGTGGGCACTTGCATGTCAATCCCCTTCTCCTGTCACTGTGTATATCTACTGTGCTATAAAGAAAAGTGTTCAATTGGTAACATCATTTTTAAAAGGAAAATCCTGGGGCTCCATTAGAGCTGCAGGCACAGCGTTGTTTGTTTCATGATTCGGGTACTTTATATGAAATGTACTTAAATAACATGTCTTTGTTGTGTAAAAGCCAAAAGAGTTAAATATGTGGTTTGACAGGATATTTAAAAAAAACAATTATATCTTTTTAGGGCATGTAGGAGACAGGAAGGCTCTGATTAAAGACACTGTTGAGTTATATTATGGAGAAAGTGAGATATAATGGTTTTGAAGCATGACGAATAACTTAAAGTAAAAAAACTGATACTTCAATTGTGATATTTTGATTCAATATTTCTCTTGTGAATCTTGTTTTATGAAGGTGTAATAATATTAGAGGACCCCTTAAACCATCTTATTGCAATCTCAGCTGCATCTTGTGATCATTAATAGATAGAGTTTGCTCGGTTGATGTGGAGACGGTTCATTTGTAATCATGTGATTTAAAAATCGAATTGACCAAACCTAATCCATTGAGGATTACCAAGACATGCCGTCAATATTTTCCTTTTTATTTTTCATATTCTACTCGTCAGTCATAATCTCACTCCTTCCCATAAGGAAAATAACTAAAACACTTAAAACAATCGCTCTAATCCAATGTTTTTTCATTTGGAAGTGTTTTAAATATTGTTTTAATAAAAATGCAAATTTTGGGGATTCACTGGTCTCCATTGGAGCATGTGAGTGTTTTCAAGATGTCAAGGTGACACGGGGTAGGTAAACAAATGATCGTTTTGTGGTTGAATTATTCCTTTAAACACAAAAACAATTACAGTAGGTACTGTGGTTTGAATTGTTGCAACCTAGTAGAGTATGCTGTGTAGGTATAGAGTAGGCTTTCAGAGTATTTCCAGATAATGTGACTGCTGGCTGGCTGCCATTGGTCAAGAGTTTGGCTGCTGGCTTATTGTAATTTCCTTCCCTGCATTTAAGGCTGACTGAAGGTCACTGAGGAACATTTCCTTTCCTGTCCTCTATGTCCTGTCACATGTCTGCAGTGCAGTCAGCCCTTATGCTGCACTTTTATTTCATTCAATGTGTTGGACAGATAAGAGAGCAGAACTCCGACACTTTTCTAAATGTAAGGTAATGGTTTAATCAGCAAATCATTGCTCCTGCATCAACACTCCCCCCTTAAAGCTATAGCCATTAGTAACACTTTTATTTCCTGCAAGATTTAGTCCCTCTTCAGTTTGTGGCAAGAGTTAATGAGCAGAGCAGATTAAACTCAAAGACCCCCGCAGTTTCTACCACAAGCAATAGAGATGCTGCTTTTTGTTCATGTTAGGCTTCACAGAGCACTTTGCATCGCTGTGAACTCTCGTTTCAGATACTAGGATAATTAAAGTTCAACCACTTCCTTTCTTTCTGTCCCTCTTTTTCACACGAGTGATTTTTGGGAAGTTATACATAAAGTCAAACTAACTGATTTAGCTTAAAATCCTCTCAGTATTAGCTCATCAGGCTGCCTCTTTTCAGAAGTGTAACCCCTGAGGTCCCGTTTCTTAAAATGAGCTAACTGTATGACTAATCCACTTATATTACTAATTTCAACAAAACAAATAAACCTGACACATCCTGACGCATCTTTCACTGAGGAGTGTTAAAAGCAGGGATGCTGGGTAATTGCTCTATTTTGTAACTCAACACATTTGAACCCACTTCACAAGTATAATGTTATTGGATTAGACAATTATTGCCTGCGACAGCATAATGATTAGCCAATTTTTTAAGTACATGTTGTCATATGTTCTGCATTTCTTGGTAGCTCACAAGGATCCAAGGTGTGGTGGTCTCTGTAGATTTTAGAGTATGTCATTCTGTCTTATTTCTTATAAGCATCTTTATGAAAGTGGATCTTATCAAAATAAAATAATTAAGTACGTCATCATCACCCTGTGTCTATATGATTTATGGACGCATATAGAAGCCCAGGGGAACATGACCCTCTCCATTTTTGTCTGTATTTCTATCTAAGTGATTCAGAAATATCTTGAAGATGAAATCCTCTGCACACTAACCAGAGCACTGAGGACGACCAGGCGCAACGGATCCAGCATCAGTTTTAAACTCAACATGATTTACTGAATTTAGATTGGCTCACCTGGATAAGAGAGATCAACCCACGAGTGACCTCAAACTGATCTGCGGTGTATAGAGGCTCATGGTGTATTTCAAAGCTGTTGTCTGGCTCCCTCTGCTGCCCATCAGGACGACTAATTACTGTGGGATCCTTAATCCTATTTATCGCGATATACTGTAGGGTAGGGCTGCTCGATTAGGGCAAAAATCATAATCTCGATTATTTGGGTCAATAATTGATATCACGATTAATAAAAACGATTATCCATTTACTTTGAAAACATCAATTTATTGAAAAATAAATGTGAACAGTATGTTTTTAACAGTTGATTACCCTTAACTTTAAGTATAATTCAACTGAAAAACCAATTTTAAAAAAAGAAATCGTTTTATTTCGATTATGTTGTTTTCATAATCGTTGCAAGCCAAAATCGTAATTGCGATTACAATACGATTAATTGAGCAACCCTACTGTAGGGTTAAATCTGAAAAGTGCACTGAGGATAAGAACTGAAGCTCTAATTTGTGTTTTTTCTATTATTTTCTCCAAACAGGCAGATTTCCAGGTTGAATTTATACTTTTTTCACAGATGTTACAAATCTCAGTCCTGCAAAATGAGAGACAGCTGTCCACTTGTCTTGTCAAAACAGTAACTAGTGTGCAGGGTTTTGCATTGCATTTTAAATTATTCTATACGTACATTATAAATACCAAATGTCTGATTATTCTTATTATTTACAGAGCTGTCACAAGGGGTGATGCTCTCAGAGGAGCACTGTGAAGTAGGACATATCTGAGTAATGAAATGCGTCCCGAAAACAGAATAATAGAATCTAAAGTTTGTATAAAAGTTAAATAAATACACTTTGTATCGGTTTTCACAGAATGCTGTCCTTTTGGTAGTTTTCATGCATACATTAAAGATGATTTGATTAGTCCGAAAATGGAGATAATTGATTCATTGATCAAACCTTTTCTTGAGCAACGTAGCGGAATGTCAAAGGTGTAGATATGGTTTACACAGGTCAGCACTGTTACTGTTTGCTCAGACATCTGGACCCGGTGACGACAGTGTGCATCTGGACCCAGTGACGACATTACCTATTGACGCAGCAACCACTGTAAGTTATATTCTTGTTTAATTAGACTTCTCTGTTTCATTTATTCGACTCTGTATAAATTGTTATTGTAGCTTAAACGGCTAAATCGCGTTTGAGAGATTTTAAATCTCAGATCTGCTCAGGCGAAACCTGCTTTACAGGTCTCAGCACTCAAGCCTGCATTAATATAGGCACGGCCAGTCTATTGTCGCCCATCAGCTGTAGATAGTTAACTAATTAGAGGGCCGTGGCCCTACAGCTGTGTGAACTGAACAATCAGGCGTCCATTTTTGGGTATAGCTCTTTCCTGGAGCGTCAACTTCAGCGCCAGACAGCCGAAGACTGACAAAGACATTGGAGTCCTGCGGGAGTAAGACTGACAAAGACATTGGAGTCCTGCGGGAGTCACGAGGGAGGCAAAGAGGAGGCAAATCCTACTCTGATTGAGCTGGTGTCTTATTTATCTTTTCTTTAGTTTTCTAGCCCCTCATGCTATAATCATGTGTATTTTCTCCATTCCTGTTCATGTGTCTTCTCGCAATTATCACTGGCCCCGTGTATCTCCTAATCGATATAACCGGCCTGCTCTCGTCTATCCCACGTGCTCCACTGAGATCCAACATCTAGTTTCTGGTGGCCTGTGGAATTGCCAGTCAGCTGTTCCTAAGGCTGACTTCATCTCTGGCTACGCCTCCCTGCAGTCTCTGGATTTCCTTGCTCTCACTGAGACCTGGATTACTCCATCCAACACATCCACCCCAGCAGCTCTCTCCACTGCATATTCCTTCTCCCATACACCCAGACCCACTGGCAGAGGAGGTGGCACTGGTCTCCTGCTCTCTCCCAAATGGAGCTTTTCCCTCTTCAAGCTACCTAACTTCACTCCTTCCACCTTTGAATTACATGCCGTCACAGTAACCCATCCTATACAGTTAACCATTGTTGTTCTCTACCGTCCACCAGGCGCCTTGGGGGACTTCTTGGAGGAATTAGATAATCTCCTCTCACTCATCCCTGAAACTGGCCCTCCCGCTGTACTTCTCGGAGACTTCAACCTCCAGACGGGGAAGATAGACGAACTGACATCTCTGTTAACCGCCTTTGCTTTCTCACTGTCTCCGTCCCCACCGACTCATAAAGCTGGCAATGTCCTTGATCTCATATTCTCAAGGAACTGCGCTACTTCTAACCTCTCTGTAAACCCGCTCCACACATCCGATCACTTCTTCATTTCATTCTCTCTATCCCTTTCCAAACATAACAAACTAATCTCTTCCCATCCTGCACTTGTCCGCCGTAACCTTCGCTCCCTCTCCCCCTCTACCTTTGCCTCGTCGGTGCTCTCAGCCCTCCCTTCCTCTGATTCGTTCCATCTCCTGCCTCCAAACTCTGCTGCAGAAACTCTCCTCTCTACTCTCTCATCCACTCTGGACTCGCTCTGTCCTCTCACATCTCGGCAGGCTCGTCAGTCCCCTCCTGCTCCCTGGCTAAATGATGCACTGCGTGCTAATAGAACCGTCCTTAGGGCAGCAGAGCGGAAATGGTGGAAATCCAAACACCGTGACGACTTCCTAACCTATCAAGCTCTCCTCTCCTCTTTCTCTGCTTCGATCTCTCAGGCAAAAAGCACTTTCTTTCAAGATAAGATCCAATCTTCCTATTCCAATCCTAAAAAACTATTTTCCATCTTCTCCACCCTCTTGGACCCTCCAAAAGCTCCTCCCCCCTCCTCACTTCTGTCAAGCGACTTTGTTACCCACTTTGAAAAAAAGGTTGATGATATTCGCTCTTCTTTTTCTGACTCACCTTTACTCACCGCTGGGTCACCAGACCCTCCTTCCACCAACACACTTACCTCCTTTTCCCCTCTCTCTCCAAGTGAGGTTCTTACCCTCATTACCTCTGCCCGCTCTACCACCTGTCCTCTGGACCCTATCCCTTCAAACCTCCTTCAGACTATCGCTCCTGATATTCTACCGTTTCTCACCCATTTCATCAACACTTCTCTAACTTCTGGTCACTTTCCAAACAGTCTCAAGGAGGCAAGAGTAAACCCTCTCCTAAAGAAACCCACTCTCAACCCGTCTGATGTTATAAACTACAGGCCTGTCTCTCTCCTCCCGTTCCTGTCTAAATCACTTGAACGCGCTGTCTTTAAACAACTCTCCTGTTATCTCAATCAGAACAACCTTCTGGATCCGTACCAGTCTGGTTTCAAGGCAGGTCACTCCACAGAAACTGCTCTCATTGCTGTCACTGAGGAACTGCACACTGCCAAAACTGCATCCCTCTCCTCTGTCATCATCCTATTGGACCTGTCTGCTGCATTCGACACGGTGAATCATCAGATCCTCCTTCGCACTCTCCAAAAACTTGGAGTTTCAGGCTCTGCACTTTCCCTCCTCACCTCATACCTGAAAGACCGTACCTACAGGGTGACTTGGAGAGGGTCTGAGTCCGACCCTTGTCAATTAACTACGGGGGTCCCTCAGGGCTCTGTTCTTGGTCCCCTCCTCTTCTCCCTGTACACAAACTCGCTCGGATCAGTCATTAGCCCGCATGGTTTTTCTTACCACTGCTACGCTGATGACACCCAATTAATTCTGTCCTTTCCCCGCTCAGAGACCCAGGTCGTTGCACGCATCTCTGCTTGTCTAGCTGACATCTCTCAGTGGATGTCTGCTCACCACCTCAAGCTCAACCTTGACAAGACTGAGCTGCTCTTCCTCCCGGGAAAAGATTGTCCCACTCTTGACCTAACAATCAACATCGGCACCTCAGTTGTTTCCCCGACTCAGACTGCAAGGAATCTGGGTGTGACCCTAGATAACAACCTGTCCTTCACTGCAAACATCGCTGCTACAACCCGTTGCTGCAGATACACGCTTTACAACATCAGGAAGATACGTCCCCAGCTGACTCAGAAAGCGACTCAGGTTCTGGTCCAGGCTCTCGTCATCTCACGCCTAGACTACTGCAACTCCCTCCTGGCTGGTCTACCTGCATGTGCCATCCGACCTCTGCAGCTCATCCAGAATGCAGCGGCTCGTCTGGTCTTCAACCTTCCTAAATTCTCCCACACCACTCCGCTCCTCCGCTCCCTTCACTGGCTTCCGGTAACTGCTAGAATCCACTTCAAGACACTGGTACTTGCTTACCATGCTGCGAATGGATCTGGCCCTTCCTACATCCAGGACATGGTTAAACCGTACACCCCAGCGCGTGCACTACGCTCTGCATCAGCCAAACGACTCGTTGCGCCCTCGCTGCGAGGGGGACCCAAGTTCCCATCGGCGAAAACACGTGGGTTTGCTGTCCTGGCTCCAAGATGGTGGAATGAGCTCCCCATTGACATCAGGACGGCAGATAGCTTGCACATCTTCCGGCGCAAACTGAAAACTCATCTCTTTCGACTCCACTTAGAGCGTTAGAACTATTAACGAAGCACTTTTATACTAATAAAGGACTGGCTTACCTAAAGCCTGTTGAGTAGCACTTGAAATGTTTGGCTCTATGAAACCTGATGTACTTATATGATTCTGTTTTCTTCAAGGTTGTGTCTTCCTGGTCGAATGTACTTATTGTAAGTCGCTTTGGATAAAAGCATCAGCCAAATGCAATGTAATGTAATGTAATGTAACATCTCTGCGTATGTCAGAAAAATGCATGTGATTGTATATGTATTCAAACCTAATGTGTATAGGTCCTGTCCTGTGCATGTGTGTGTTTTGTACTTTGTGTTACAGCTGAGTGAACACCTGCATTTCCCATTAAGGATCAAATAAAAGGTTCATCTTCTTCTTCCCCACTGCTGACTGTGATTCATTGGTGTGCTTTGGCAGCATTTAATGAGAGAGTAACTCAAACCTCTTATCACACCAAGTGCTGAAAAAACAAATGAGCAGTAGAGGAAGAAGGCAGTGAGTTAGGACTGATCATGTTCTCTTATATATAAAAGATTATTCATTTATTGTCCTAAAAAAAGACAAAAACATGGAGTAAAGTCTAAAGAACAACTGGTAAAGGTTGCTTTGAGGCCCTATGAAGACATGTCAATGAAGTCTTGCTCAAGTTATGTAATTTGCTACATAAGCACTTATTAGCATAGTTCAAACTGTTGTTGGCCAACTATTGTGGGTAAACAGCACATTTTCCGCACAAAGAACAATATGTGAATGAAAATGATGATATCTCTGCTTTCTCTGCTCATTTCCCCCTTAACTGTCTAAGTCTAACAATGTTATGTACAATGCTAAATCAGTGGAGTCTTTTATGTCATGATATACGTATCCCTCGGCATGCATACTGTCTCTTGAACAGAAATTAAAATACTAAAGGAGATACTAAAGCCACACAACCCAAATGAGAGTAAATGCAATCTGGGATTAGTAGTAAATCACACAGCATGTCCTGTTTAAAAATAAGAGTACAAAAAAAAGGACATTTCAAATTCATCCTCCTTTTCCAGAGTCCAGTTTATCTCCAAATTGCCTCTGTACTCAAGAGCTCTATCTACTTAAGATTATTTTGTTCACCCTTCTTTAATTACGTGCAGCGCATAACTGTCAGCTCAGGTTTGGCAGTCTGTCGGCTGTCTTCTAAATACAAATATGAAGCGTCTATTTCTGTCCTCTCCAAAAACACTGAGCTCGGGAAGTGACCGCTGTGGTTTTACCTGGCCTGTTGTCATGTCAAAAATACATTAGTTATAGATTTGATTGGCATGTGTTTACAGACATATAGAAATCATTGTATTATTAAGCCTTTAAGTTCAAAATCCTCAATATCTTCTTCACTCTGTCTCACAGTTTTCTATTGCATTGGGATAGGAATGAGCAGAACTACTTATATTTAAGATCCCTGGTCTATTCCGGGGCTGGCAATAGGAGGAAAGAAGATGGATTGTTTGTATCAGATCCTTTTATAAAGTGATAGTTAACATTTATAAGTCGAATGACAACAAAAAGACAAGAGCGACAATATGAAGTGATGATAAACGACTACAAAGAGACCTTAAACAACCACAAACACATCCAAAGCTACTACAAAGACACCATGACCAATTGTTGGGGGAACTTTACAAGGGTGTTGCTTTGATCTAGTAACATCAGGGGCTAAACCAGCCCGACAATATATTAAATTATACATATATATATCAATAGAGTATCCAAAGATCACACAACATTAAATGTAAATAATGAATTAAAAGTATCTACACTAGACCACTTTACTACCAAACTAGAAGGTAATTGACATAGGTTACTATATAAAAAGTGTGCAAGTATATTTATGATCATATCCATGTGAACATGTTTTAAGTGGGGGGTGGACCTCCCCACTCGCATGCTCCTCCGGGTAGATTTTTTTTTTAAAAGAAAGGATTTTGGAGTTAAATGCATCAATCTTGTGAACAAAATTAAGAAACTAGATCTATGGATATATCTCGTAACACCCATATGAAAAATGTATATATTAAATAATCAAAAAATCGTTAGAATATGGCCTCCAATAACCAATAACATAATGCACAATATAGTCAATAACAAGTAATTTAAACTTTTATTTCATATTTCTGTTCATTTATATTTGTGAGCGTGCATGTGTCCCAGTTGCCTGATATTTTATAATCTGTCCATGAGTGCAGACTTTATTTAGTTTCACATAATAATCAACTGATATAACATTAGATAAGATAAGACATTTGACAGGTTTTCGAGACACATTACACTGAATAAACAAAATTAACAAATTTGAGTTTGTATTGCTATGAAGCAGGGCTTTAAATTCGAGACACCCAAAAAGGGGCAGGCTCTGTTGCCACTTGATGCTCCTGGAAACACGATCCTCCTGCGCCGCGCACACAGACATTACGGTAGTGTCCTCAGGTGAGGTGCAGGTGATTGACAGAGGGATGTGACGCGAGAGGCACCATGCGCGAGAGGGAGGGGAAGGTATAGACGGGATTATTTCACGAGCCAATCGCCACAGGTATGGATGTGAGAGGTTGACAGGAATATTAAGGTAAATGTATAATTATGAGTATTAATATCAGTAGCCTATTGAGACGTTTAAAGTATGCACGTGACGGAAATCTGATCCGCGTGTCGGATTTTTCACTTTGAATGCTAAATGTCTCACTAGCTGATTCGTTTTGCTGAGAAGAGGTACATATTAAGTGTTAATATATGGATATTGCTTTGGTGGCTGGAGACTGCACCCTTTATCTCTAAAAAACAATGGCTGTTTCATGTGTTTTGCATGTGTATTTGTGTTTTTTTTCACAAAAAGTATAAAAAATAAACATACAATTTTTTCTTTTACTTTAATTAATCATGAAATGATTCCCAGTCCATGAAATATGTTATACTCAGGAAGATGTGTGTACATTTGATCTTCCAGTTTTAAAAAAAACATTATTTTAGTTTTGTGAGATAATCATTGCATTGAAGTTTAATTGTGAGGCCATTGTAGTTAAACTGTACCTGATGTGACCATTTTGCCAGATTACATTTTGATTCTGTTAACAATTATTAAAATCAATATGTACCTTTACTCGACCCATCAAGACATAAGTCTGGGGGCTCTCTGCGAGGTGAAGCAGCTTCAGAGTGTCATGCAGGCCAGTGGACCCAACATGCTCGACCTCCCCCAGCAGCCATGGGTCGACCACCCAGCCCCCGCCATCGCCTCCAGCCCGACCCCCGCCATCCACGAGAGGCTGAGTGGAGCCATGGCAACCAGCTACAGCAGCTCGGAGAGTTGGGCCTCCAGACTGGGAGAGGAGACAGTGCTGGCCCGGGGCATCTCCTCAGGGAAGGTGCTGGTCACAGGGGGAGGGGGATACTTTGGGTTCAGGCTGGGGAGAGATCTAGCCAGCCAGGGGGTGTCAGTGATCCTTCTGGACATGAACAGGCCTCCCTGTGACATCCCTGATGGGGCCACCTTCTATCAGGTATGTAGCAGTGAGGGACCTGAGATCCTGCTATTAAAGAGATGAAGATGTTTCTGTTTCTCTAATTGTCCTTGCATTTTACCAAATAATCTTGCCTGACAATTTAATTCAAGTCAATACTATGACAGGGTAATTATAGACCATACTACACCAACAACAGCAATGATTGTTTAAGTCATAAAGCTGTGGTTCCCTGGTATTGTGCCCAATAACTGTCCCTTCACTTACTTTTTAAATGTTAGCCTGTCTATCGCCAATTCAGCAACTAATTTAATTAAAAGGCATGCATGCCAATAACATTTGGGAAAGGTAAACATACATGGCACCTAAAGAATAGCTTCTTCTTTTAACCGACACGCCTCCTTACAGACTTGAAAATCGTCTCTAGCCTTGAATGAGCCAGCGTCAGTGTGTCTCTGTGGTTAGTTTGGATTCTGTCATGAAAAAAGACACAGGTGAGTGATCTGCCTCAGACCGCCAGCTGCTGGGTCACAGAGGGTGGAGACATGTTTCGGGTTTCACCTGAAGGCCTCATGGCACACTTACCTTAATTACAACTGTCCTTCCATGGGATATATATTAACTCACACATGCTCTGTGACTGCAATGCTCCTAACTTGTCATGGGGCTGGCAGTCCTCCTGTCATACTGTCATGGAGCAAAACACAGAAACCCAAATAGCTCCTGATGGTTTGCCAGCACACTGCATGGTAGCCTGCTGCCAGCGGGGTGTGTGTGTGTGACTGTGTGTATTTGTGAATGAGAGGCGAAGACCTTACTGATAACACCGCATGAAATGGATGTAAAGTAATGGAACTAATGAAGATAGCTGTTTCCAAATGAAGCATCAAGCATTACATTTAGGGTTATTTTTTTTATTTTTGTTCTCAAAGGGTGACATCCGGGATTATTTTTCCCTCTATAAAATGTGTGAAGGGGTCGACTGTATATTCCACACGGCTTCTTACGGCATGTCTGGACCAGAACAGGTGACTTTCCTTTCTTTAAGCCTTTTCAGTCAGAGGAAAAAAGACTAGGGAGGATGTTCATTGGTGTGCTTTGTTCACTTTTTGAATGTAGTAATCTGTGATCAACATGCACAATACGTTCATAACAATATATTAAAAAGTACCAGACCTTCTTGTGAGAGGTGAAGATAAATGCAACAACAGTTTATTTAGAAGAGGTTTGTCTCTTGGAGAGCACACACACATGAAAGCTGTGATTGTAAATCAGGGTTATTCCATAAAACATTGATTTTTATACTAGCTAAACAATGTTAACAAATTACTTGAAATAAATAGGATTTTTTTTGTTTTCATTATTAATATTTGAATTTGAATTACCTGCAAATTCTCTTAATTACTATATTTTTATTTGGAATTTGAAATCGGAGGATTACAGAATAACACAAACAAATGTCAATTGACTCAAACACAAACACAATAGTAAAACCAGATAAACATGTGTGTTCCAGTGCTGTGCACTTACCGACACACACCCTGCAACTGGAGAACCAGAAAAGCAGCATCCCCAGTATTTGCTCTCGACAAACCGTCCCTCGAGTGCACACACCTACACACATGCCATACATTCACACATACACACATACCTACTGTAAGGGAAACTTCTGTGTAGCAATGCAGTGGGAGTCACAGACTCAGGAAAGAGCCACGGGAAGAGCAGGAGCTTTGATGTCAAACACTGATGGTTTATTTGGAGTTACGGCCGGAGGATTCACATCACAAGTCACAGCAGTCACGGTGAGACTGCACGGTAGAGTTGCCACGTCAATTCTGGCGCGCCTCTCTCTCGTTAGCCCATTTAACTGGTTTCGCAGAGAGTAATCAACATATTTTGATAAGATAGTTTAAACAGTTGGGCACACTGAGTTGCTTGCGTCCGTCACTTATGGCCTCGAAGATGTCATACCTTGGAGTCCACAAACAACAAAGAAGGAAGTGTCCCAATGCACCCACAACAACAGACCATCTGTGACCTAGTGTTGCCCAGTCACAGAATGGGAACAATAACATTATGGCTGAAGCAGCCTATGTCCTTAAAGGAGATAAACAGACGTCAGGGTTGGTCATGTACGTCATATCTAGGAGTCTAAGACAATTATTTCCCTAACACCTACTACTTCTCAGTCATGCTTACATTACTTTAAGGCTGCCCTTGGTCACTGACTGCTTCTGTTTTGTTCAACAAATGTTAATAATTATACTAATGCTCCTTCAATGCCAAAACCCCCAGTGATCCACCAATAAATAAATTAAAGCAAATTGACCTCACTACAGTTAGTTTGTTTGTGTGTGTAAGAGAGAGCAAATAGTCACGATGTAAGAAGAAGTTTGGACATCAATGTATCATTCATTTTCATTATAATTATCATTTTGTTTATCTGTCAGCTGAGAAAAGAACAGGTGGAGTCAGTCAATGTGGGCGGGACCAATAATGTCATAAACGGTAGGTATTCATGTATCAGTGATTCAATATAATATTTAAAGATACAAATTAAGAGGTAATTGACATTCTTAAAGGTGGGGTATGTAATATTGGAGAAACCAGCTTGAGTGCGCTAGAATTTGAAAGTACACAACCGGAAAAAATCTGCCCTTTCCTTCAGACTTCCTTACAGAGCCCCTCCTCCAACACACACGGACGCGCACATGACCAATGAGGGCACGAGATCAATTTGTGCACAGATGGAAGGCTGACGGGCAGGTAGGCCATCCAGTTATTTTAGCCGGGCCGGCTAAAATGATTGGTCGTGCTTTTTACAGCGCTACGGCTTCCACAGATGACATTTTTTTATGGATTTATTGTCAAAGCATTTAATATATTCATTGCTATCGGGATGTTAAGAGCATTCCATGGAATATAACAAAAAGTGTTTCTGAAATAAATGATATACCCCATCTTTAACTTGATGTGAAATGTACTTGGTCTGGTGAGTTTGAGTTTTAATAGCTGATTTAGCTGAAAAGTTATTAATCACACATTGTAAACAAATCATTTCTGCAGTAAATAGTGAGACATAATGTTAATGTTTTTGTAGCCAAAATAAAGTTGTTAATCCGCAAATCCATATAAATCCTCTCTGTAGTGTTCGGTGTGTGACCTGCCTCTCTCTCAGTGTGCAGGGAGAGGAGCATCCCCAGGCTGGTGTACACCAGCACCATCAATGTGGTGTTTGCTGGCAAACCAATTGAGGATGGGGACGAGGGCTCCGTGCAATGTGTACCCCCCGACGTGGTGCGTATAAAGAAAATCATTAAAAACAAATAACTTATCATATTGACTATTGCAGTGATGGGATCTAGCTGAGTACAATTAAACAAATAGTGAGCAAAATGCATCTTTCATGTACCATTTTACTGTATTTTATGCAATTATATTATTGCATATACTTTTTTACTTGATTAACTTTTTATTTGATTTGATAAACTGTGTATTCTCCTACATTTCTTTGATATATTTATTTTTGGGTTTATTAATGCAACACATAATCATTAAATATAAAGACACGTTTTTTAAAATAGCATAACAATCAGTCCAAATCAATTTAAGTAATGCTTACACATAATTGCAGCTATAATTATAATCTCTAATCTTTAATATATATATTAGTCTAAAATGGGCTCTTCTGCATGATAAATATTAAACATTTTGGTATTTTGATTACATTTTAATGCTGTTACTTTCACCGAACAAGAGCTTTGATTTGTCCTTAAACTGTGGTTTTGCTACTAGACCAACATATTTAAATGTCCCGTACATTTGCCAAACATAATACACTTTCAGTATTTTGTTTTTATCTCTGTTCCAGCACATTGACAACTACTCCAGAACCAAAACAATAGCAGAGCAGATGGTCCTCTCTGCCGACGGATGCTCCCTAAAAGGTCAGTGTGTGCAATGACAACATGTAAATCAGATCAGAGGAGATTGCAGCCTTAGCTTTTTGGGTTTAGCTGTAAAATAATTGTGCAAAAGGAAACACACTAAAGCGCTCAGTGATTGCCATGGAAACGGTTTGTTCGATCCCATATGAACTCAGTGACACCAGTTCAAATTTAGAGCTTGGCAAGACTATCTAGTTTCCAGTGCGACAAACATCTTTAATGCATAAAATGGGTTTCGAGTTCCTTCATGTTATTTACATTCTCAGCTCTTAAGTGTCCCATTACCTCCTCCAGTGTAACCCGACATCCAACAGTGAGCATCGCCTTAACCATTTAATTAAGCTCAGATATGAATTAAATGTATAAGGTGATGGTATCTCATTGCTGTTCTATGACATACTGCAAGTTAAAGTTCCTGTATCTGCTCCAGCATGTACTGCACGTAAAAGAAAACCTCTGCAGTGGTGAAAAGAAACAAAACACATTCACTCAAATTGACTTAAGTACAACGTTGAAAGTTCATAGTTCATTTGAAAACAATAATCATTTGATTAAATTAGAAAATAAGAGTTAAAAGGGTAAACAATTATTTAAAAAATGTTTGTCCAGTTTCCCATCCCCTTAACTCCTCAAATGTTTGCATTTAAAAGCAATGCCAAGATAGTTGCAATTATCCAATACTATGTCATGTGCTAGCCTAGTCCGACTTATTGATCCTTTATCTGACTAAGGTTAGGTTACTGTGCTCTGTTGAATGTGTACAGTCTATGGTTTTAATAAATATATGGAGCTGTCCGTGGTTCTGAAGTAGCAGACACATTCCTAATCGCTGCTTTGTGTCTGAGTCAGTCTTTTCATAGTCTTTTCTTGCATCTATGGTATTCTCAAAACTAAATAGCTTGAGGAGTCGTGCGAGATAAATTACGAAAATATTTCTTCATGGAGAGGTTCACGAGTAGAATATGACACAAACAAAACAAGTCTGTCCCCGCTGATACACAGCGGAAAAGGAAAAAAAAAAAAACAGCTTCGGTGAGGATTTCTTTGCTTAAATATGAGTGCACTGATAACAGGTTTTAAAGGTCACCAAAATCTACTTTTTCATGTCTTGTATACATCAACATGTGTCCCCTCTGTGTAAAGAGATTCTGAAAGTTTCAGGAAAAAAGATTCTCTCTCTGTTTGTCCTGATCCATTTATATAAAAACCTGTCTGAAAATGTGCTGATCAGATTTTGGCCACTTTATGATGTCATAACAATTTTTTGGCTTGTGTAACCATTAGCCAATAACCAACCAAGGTAACCCCCCCCCACCTTATCACCTGAATCTCCTCCTAGAGCAGCATTGTGTCTTTTTAACCAAATATCTCTCAGAGGGGCGTGGGGAGGGACTTCAGAGACATGTTTTGTATATATCTGAGACCTTTAAAACACATTATATGCATGTTTTCACTGAAGTTTTGAATGGTCCCTTGTGCAGGTGGAGGTCTGCTTCGGAGCTGCGTCCTGCGGCCCTGCGGCATCTACGGACCAGAGGAGAGGAGACACCTCCACAGAGTCATGGTGAGAGACACAGAATCAACTTGGTATATGTTAACAATGTATTTATTCATCTTATTTTGGAACTGGGAAAGATATACAATTTGTAGTATCTGTAGCCTCCCTTGCAGAATGTATGTCTGACTAAATAGTTTAATGTCAATTTACATGAAAAGAAATTTAATTTCAATTTTTTTCAGTGCCTAGTTTTATTGAAAGTTAATAAATCGCTGAAATGTAAGACAGTTTTTTTGTAACTTTTCTTTTCAAAAATCATTTTATGATGTACAGACATAAGGATGCTTCACTTTTGCTTGAGCATGTTAAAGAGTACAGAATGTGTGATGTAGAACCACAGAACGACGCCCCTCCTCCCTCTCTATCTCTCAGATGAATGTGGAGCGCCGGTTGTTCAGCTTCAGGTTTGGTGACCCCCGGGCCCGGATGAACTGGGTCCATGTGGATAACCTGGTGCTGGCCCACAAGCTGGCTGCCGAGGCTCTCACTCTGAAGAGGAACGGAGTCGCTGTGAGTCAGGACAAACAGACAGACCCATAGATCTATGATGTGATCAATCTGATGGAACTACACAGAATAAATCAGGTTTTAAACTACGACATGCAACAACGCTGCTAACCATACTTTTTAAGTATCAGATTGATGACTTAAATATTGTTTATTATTAACTGAAGTTAATTATTCCCTCAGTCTTGATATAGTTACTCTTTTTATTCTAAACATCCCAAACTAAGACCATAGACAGACAGGATGAGTGTGTGTATGTTCAAAATTAAAACTAGCTCCTATTATTAATTGTTTTCTGTTCCTTTGCAGAGTGGACAGGCCTATTTCATCAATGATGGAGTTTCATTAAATCTGTTTGAGTGGTTGAGACCTTTGGTAAGTTAAATAGTAATGCAGGGCATATACTGTATATTTCTATTGTCAACATATATCATGAAAACAACAAAACTAACATTGATTCGATTCTACCAACAAGTATTGTCTGTGAAGCCAAAGCTTGATTACGTTGTTCTTCTGTGTTCAGCGGGATCTATCTTTGTCCTAAAAAATCCAAAACACACGTCAGAGTGTGGCGCAATAATGGTTAATATAGTTCACTTTTACTACCACAAAAGTGTTTTAATTGGCTGCTGAAATAATCCAAAACATAATGCACTATTGACCACTGTTTGAGTGAAACCAAGCTGTTTTAACAAATGACTGAAAGAAAACATCTGAAAAATGTTTTTAATATTTACATCCACGAATGGGCTTGAGTTCTATAGACAGGTTATGGTGTATGGTATTGTTAGACACTTGTCGTCATTACTTAGCTATCTACAGATCTATTAGATATAAAAGAACCTGCCTTATCCTTTGTGCTGTCAGGGATATTTACAGTTTAAGTGGAATGTTTTTCTCTCTGTTACATGCTGCAGTTTGAGAGGCTGGGCCACAGCCAACCAACGATAAACCTTCCTGTTTCACTCGTCTATTCAGCAGGTAGCTCATCATTATTTGTCTACCTTTTAGAGCATAATGTATTCAAACATTTGGTGAGTTGTTACCAATACTAACGTGCATGTATATTTGTCTTCTTTTCAGCCATCCTTGTTGAGTATTTGCATCTAGCCCTGAGACCTGTGATAGAGGTGCCTCTCCTCTTCACCAGGAGCGAGGTAATCATGCTTCTTCCTGCCTCTTTGGTCAAAACACGTTTCAGACTCCATGAATTTTGAAAGCTTAGTTTGTTCTGCCCTCAACAAGTTTTATGACATACTAAAATTGAACTCTGTAATTGATGCTTGGAAAGAAAATGGTGTATAACTCCTCAAATTATTCCTTAGGCTTTCTGATTGGAATAAACTGAGCAGAGATAAGGACCGTATCTTTAGCTACCTTAGTGGAAGTATGTTCTTGTATGTTGGTTGTCTGCTCTCTCATCTGTAGATCTATGCTTTAGTCTCTTCCACAACAGTGAAGACAAACTTCTGTAGAGTGGGTATTTTCCTATCAGCCCCCTTGCTCTTCCCTTCCTTCGTCTGATTTGTGCATTAATTATGAAAAAAAATAAAATAATGAGCCTTGAAAAAGGTCGGCAAGAAATGAAATCTCAAAGTTGCCCTAGTCACTAAAAGCATCTGAATACCATCCACTCCTCCATAGCACTACTTCAAAAGCGGAATAATGATAGTGTATCAGGAAAAGGGCAGTGTGCAGTA
The DNA here is from genome assembly GCF_902827175.1 of Gymnodraco acuticeps. Lineage (NCBI taxonomy): Eukaryota > Metazoa > Chordata > Actinopteri > Perciformes > Bathydraconidae > Gymnodraco > Gymnodraco acuticeps. Next base: position 1,718,886 of record NW_022990238.1, read on the forward strand.
ATCCTGCCGGGGGAGACCTTTCCGCTGCTTCTTAAGGAGCCTCCGTCCGCCGCCTGTACAGACTCATGAAAGTGTAATGAGACAGAACCTGAGCTGAGCCTGTGGGCCTGCAGCTCATTCTGTCAGACAGCTGCTGGCCCGGGGATTAATGATTGTTCCTGTGAATAAAACATAAACTGCTGAGGGTCAGAACAGGAAGGTCAGGATGAAGTCTTCAGGAAGTGACCTCAGCTGTTGCTATGGTGAATGGAGTCGGCAGCTGGCCTCAAATGATCCTGCCAACTCTCAGGTTAAGCCATCGCGTGATGTGCAGAGTTTTTCCTCTCGCACACACATTTCTGGTCTGCAAGGAAGATATTTTTGTGTGCTTATTTCAAATGTTATAACTAATGTGTGGCCAATTTGTAAAAATGTGTGCCATCAGCATAGTAAGGTAACACCTGGGGAAGTGAATTGCCTAAAGCATTAAAGTTCTCTCAAGTGAGGTAACGTTGAAGGCAGGTGAGGTTACTGTACATGCATAGATAGATATGTTGTGGAATTTGAGCAGTGTTTGAAGCAGTTTAACCTAAGGAGCGAGCTGGAAGATGACAGATTGGTAACAAGCTTTTCCTGTCTCACTGGTGTCTGTTTGAACTCCTTTTCACATCACATGCTGACACCTTATACCCAAGCAGTAAGGAGATGCAGTAACCGGAGGCATCAATCAGTCACAGGCTATCCGAATGTAAAACCAAGTTTGCCCAATAGAGGTTAATGTAAACCATTAGCCTGACAGTGTGACCTTTACCTTTCTCTCCTGTTCTGCAGCGTCTGGAGATGATTTCTGTCTTGATGAATTATGAATTGATGTAAATGTCTTCCACTGCAGGTAAGGAGCATAGCTGTGAGCCACACCTTCAAGATTGACAAAGCGCGTCGAGAGCTGGGATACTGTCCCAAGTCCTACAGCCTGGCGGACTCTGTGGAGCACTACCTGAAGTCCAGACAGCCTCGCTCCAGCTCAGCTTTCCTCAGCCTCTCCTGGACCCCCCAGCAGCCCCTGGTCCTCCTGCTGCTGATGGGCATCAGCATGCTGATACTGATGATATCCTGCATACTCTGTCAGAACTAAACCATTTGTATAGAAAACGTACTGGATGGATCGCGGTCAATATAGTTTGTGAGAAAAAAACATCTTTGGAATGTCATGTTATATAAAAATGTCTTCCATCTTTTAGATTTTTTTGTATATGGGTATCTGATTTCCAAACAATGAAACTACCAGGCTGCTTAAAATTATTACACCTGAGTTGTGTGAATGTTATTGATTTCTCTACAGTTTGAAGTAACTATGAATCTAATTTTGTACTGCACATATTACAATTTGGATTGATTTCTTTTAAAGCATGTAAGCATGTTTCCAGGTTCCATGATAACGATTTGTTGTGATTCACAAAGAGTTGAATAAGTAATTTTGTACACTTTTGCGAAATAAAAGCATTAACTATGAATGCCTACAATACGAGCTTCACTTTATAAGTTCTCTCTTTTCTATACAATTGAAAGAAAAGCATAACTTTAAATTTAAAATGAATTCCCATGACACAAGTGTAATCTAACACTTCCTATAAAATGTAAGTACTGAACTTGTGGATGTGTGCATATTAAGGTTGCCACAAGAGTGCGCACTTGCACTGCCAACGATTTCCCCAGTCCTAAATAGTCATCTGTAAGGGCAAAATGAGCCATAGTGGCAAATGTCTACCCGATGTTCAAATAATAAAGAAACAAGGCGAATTCTATGAAAAAATGTAAACATTTAGGCAGCGGTGGGAATCGAACCCAAGACAAGCTCCAACATTATTTGGCCAATGAGAGTGCGAGCACCTACATTCGTCCAACATTTGACCAATCACGGTGGAGAAATGTTGAACCATACGAGGGAATGCTAGCTAGTTAGTTTCGTTTTACGTAGATAGTGAAAACAACGAACTCTATCAAAGTTTACACGTCGTAATGAACATGGTGAGTCTTACTAGACTGTTGTATATGATATAACTATAAGTGTAGAATTCATCTAAACTGTTGTGTCGTGTTGTCATATAGATTAATTTAACTATTAATGTTACAAACACTCCGTTATCTGACCCACCCACATCGTCAGCATACTGCGGTCAAGCCAGCCTCCACTCGGGAAAACCTAGTCAAGCCAGCCCGCACGTGATATTGCGGTGCGCGAATATCCTATGCATTACGGTAGAGTCCTGGAAACACTGCCTCTGTGTTTAGATGAGAATAAAACAAAAACTGTCCAGTATCAAAGACTCATTTCACTACAGGGTGATAGCAGGACACCCCATCTAGTCACTCAGAAAAAGGACGTTCTGATGTACAGTTTCAAAATAAAAGACCTTTGAAGTCTCATATATGAGACTTCACCCTGAAGTGAAATGAGTCTTTGATACTGGACAGTTTTTGTTTTATTCTCATCTAAAAACAGGGATGATAGCTCATACAATAGAGATTTCAAAGGTCTTTTATTTTGAAACTCTACATCAGAATGTCCTGATTTTTTCTAAGTGACTAGATGGGATGTCCTGCTATCACCCTGAAGTGAGATGAGTCTTTGATACTGGACAGTTTTTGTTTTATTCTCATCTAAAAACAGGGATGATATAGGCCTATATGAGACTTCAAAGGTCTTTTATTTTGAAACTGTACATCAGAATGTCCTAATTTTTTCGAAGTGACTGGGATGTCCTGCTATCACCCTGAAGTGAAATGAGTCTTTGATACTGGACAGTTTTTGTTTTATTCTCATCTAAACACAGAGGCAGTGTTTCCAGGATTTTACCGTAATGCATAGGATATTCGCGCACAGCAATATCACGTGCGGGCTGGCTTGACTAGGTTTTCCCGAGTGGAGGCTGTCAGACTGCACAGTGTAAACAACAGACGCCATCAAAGTTTACGAGTGGTTATTAACATGGTGAGTTTGCCTACTACAGGGTTGTATGTGATATAAACGTGTAGAATTAAACTGTTGTGTCGTGTTGTCATATAGATTAATTAAACTATTAGCTACAAATACTCCAATATCTGACGCTCTGCTTCATTAGCCTGCATTTGCTAACATAATATCTTGGGGTTGTCACGTGTTTCATTGGGAGCGGAACTGCTAAAATAACGTTATTTACTACGTTACAACATATTACTCAGTAGGCTACTAGTCCTTTATTTACGTTACTTGCCAAACCTTTCAATTTGATCAAATAATACAAGCCGTCTCTAAGAATAAAATTAATCTGGCAGCGGTGGGATTCGAACCCACGCCATCGAAATGACTGGAGCCTAAATCCAGCGCCTTAGACCACTCGGCCACGCTACCATATAAGGCCGCTAAAAGGCTTGATGCATATTTATATACACATTATATATATAAATTAGTAGAATATTCGTATAGTCATTGCGAGAATAGTAACGTTGCAAATAGTGACAAGTATTTAAAAGTTTTGCACCTTTTAAAAAGTTTTAATGTAAAGTCTAATTTCTAGGACTGAAATTGAGTAAAAAATAGATTTGACCATGTACCTTCGTTTACATTTGTTTTCTTCCTTACACCAGTCAACAGAAAAGCGAGCAAAAGATCTTTGGAAGTAATTTCAATTTAAAAGCCCTCTTCAGTTAGAAAGTTACTAACAGATGTAATGCAATCTTGATGGATCAAAAACAAAACGTTCTTAAAACGACATCTCTAAACAACCAAAGTTATACAAGGAGCTTCAACCTAATCTCTATCAAAACAAGCCGACAACTTAAATCTGCAATGCAATATTAAATAACTTCCCTGTTATAAAGTAAAGTCCTACCAAAATCACTTTATACATCTTCTAACACTTCCCCTACTGTACATATAATCAGTAGGGGAGTACATTTGAAGGTATAAATGCTTTTGCATGATTCTTGTTATTTAATAACTCAACTGTTATGCAGTGAAGTGCTACCAAAAACACTTCATACATTCATGTTTTTTTGTTAATAATAGAAATGCGTTTGCATAATTTTGGTGATCTTTTCCTTGTGCTTTCCTTTACCCGTTTGATTTCAATAGGTTACAATAATTTCATTAAAAAAGAAAGACTTTTGCTTATTGCTTCGCTAATGCCGTTATAAGATTTGTGCTTATATACTTATGGTCTTGCCAAGACCTGTCCCCTTAAGGCAAGTGAGGTATGCAATCCCCTTGTTTTGAGGTTTATTGGATTTGAAAGCAGTGTGGGGAAATCACAGTTATGCAAAACCTAATTATGAAAAAGAGACAAAGCCCCATTAATTGTTAGCTGGATGCTGGAAGTTCAGAAGAGCAGGAGCACTGAGAGAAAATGCTACACTGCTGTAGTGTTTTGATCGTTTCTACAACACACTGAGGGAAGACCTGTTGAAACTTCTCTGCACATACAAACTATGTAGTGATGCTATCTCTTATGCTACCGCACCCACAATTCAGCACTCAGATACACGCACTGATGATGCCAGAGTTGGTGTTTTAGACATTGTGACAGAAAAATCAACAGACACTTGTGTTAATGTTTTTAATAATAAGTTTCACAGTTTCTAAGAAGCATATTTCTAAATGCCATACTGTATTTTAGTACAACAGGATTGTCCATTAAGCAACCTTTTCCCCATGAGCATCACATCACAAGGAAAATTAAAAGTAAAATTACTTTAACACCATTTTGAACTGCAAAGGAAGACATGTCAAATACATTGTTCATCAAAATAGAAATGATCTCTAGAAGCTCATTTCAGGCCAAAAGAGCCACAGTAAAAAATAAATAATATTTAATAAACGTCTTTCTGTTGTTTATGGTTACCTGATCAACACAATTGGTTCTATATTAAGATCAGGAAATGTCCTAGTCAGAAGAAATATTCCGACAACTTGAGGCAAAGGTTTTTTACGTTTTCCTCTGTGTCAGCTATTTACATCCAAAAAATAAGCACCTCAGTGTACAATTACTTTCACTCTCAGCTGACCAATCTGCTTTGCTTATTCAACAACAAAGAAAATAAATAGAATGTAATGTTAAAAAAATAATAAATAAAAAGAAAACATTTGATTGAGAAATAAAAAGTGCAAAGCTGTTATGTGTCCTACTGGCATGGAGACAATCGTAAGAAGCTGTGCAGACACGGAACAGAAAGCACAAACTAGTCAAAACTGTTTTCCAGTGTCCACTTATATTTCTCTGTTGACACGCCGATGACCCTCTACGAATAAACTTTCGGCAACTTGCATAACCACCTCACATTAGCGGTTAAGCTAATATTATAAACTCCTGAGTCTTTAGTAAATACATAACTACAGTTTTTCATCCTATTACAACTTTTCTGTTTACATAAGTCGTACAACAATATTATACGTGAGCATTTCTCTCCCAAGCACCAAGCGATTACAGTGTCCTCATTACATAAACACTGAATACTGTTGGAGGTAATACAAGCTGATAGTACAAATTATTCGACTATAAATATATCTCCATACAATAATTATTTACCATGTATGTATTTTTTCTAATTTGTCGTTAAACTTTTAAATGCATTCTTGCTTAGCTGCTTAAATAACACGTTTTATAATACTTAATTTGTTCGATAAGGACGGAATAAAAGGAACAGTGCTGACTAACAAAAACAAAGTGTATCAAAATGTCATGATATAATCGGAGAGCACCGTGTCAAGGATATTGCATCCTCTGATATTTTTATTGCAAAGCAGCCTGCAAGTTTCTCCTTTGTCAAACACTTTGAAAAGACACAAACAAAAATCATCTGGCAGAGCCCTGAGCATCATTGTCCTTGATTGGATGTATGTTGTCACTGAGGTCCTCTTTGGTTCTTTGAATGCGGGTGAAGATCTCCTTGAAGAGAGCCTTGTACTCGGGCTGCTGACCGTCTGTCATATCCGACAGAAGTGATGAGCGGCGGCGGAGGGTTCGGCCGCTCGCACACGGAGTAACGGACGTCTGGACGGATTTATGGCTGGGCCCGTCCGCCCGCTGACACCGTCGCAGCAGCTCGTCATATTTCACCTAGACGACAAACGCATATTTTAGGGAGGTCCACACATTTTATTTTCAATGCTATGTACAGACTTCTTTAAAAGTGAAAGGTCCCCTATTATACTGTTTTTCATCAACTGAACAAAAATATAAATGCAACACTTTTGTTTTTGCTCCCATTTTTCATGAGATGAACTCAAAGATCTAAAACATTTTCTATATACACAAAATAACCATTTATCTCAAATATTGTTCACAAATCTGAAAAAAATCTGTGATAGTGAGCACTTCTCCTTTGCCGAGATAATCCATCCCACCTCACAGGTGTGGCATATCAAAATGCTGATTAGACAGCATGATTATTGCACAGGTGTGCCTTACGGTACGTCCACACAGCAGCTTTAAACAAATCTTCCAACGCTTCTCTGCCCATTGACTTTGAATGGGGATGACGTCACTTTGCCTCGCTTTTCGCCGAACTGCATTGTGGGGGAGCGAAGTGAAGATTTCCAGGATTTTCAGGATTCAAAAGTTGAGCAATGTTCAACTTTTGAAGCTGAGCTAGAAGCGTCAGCCAATCAAATCCCGTTTATGCAAATCTGACAGTAGAAGAGCTAGCCAATCAAACCGCGTGTAAGCAGGGAGAACCAGACCGCAGTTCATTTCCTCATATTCCAAACGAGAAATTACGGTAGCAAATCACCCGGTTCTTTACGACCAGAACTATTAACGGGATACAAACCGGAGGAACCAGGCATGGAGGGAGGTGGCAGAGACAGTGGGTGAAACTGGTAGGTTTTCGCCTGTTTGGGGAGTTTATATATATATATATATTGCTCGCATAAAATCCCCGGGGTTTTTTGCTTTGTATGTCGGGGGCGGGAGAATCATGTGATTGGTTGTTGGTCGCGTTGCTCGCAAAAAATCCCCAAGCTTTCAGACTCCAGCTCCAAGATTTTCAAGTTTTTTGAAAAGCTGCTGTGTGGACGTACCGTTAGGCTGGCCACAATAAAAGGCCACTCTAAAATGTTCAGTTTTATCATACAGCACAATGCCACAGATGTCGAAAAGCTTTTGAGGGAGCGTGCAATTGGCATGCTGACAGCAGGAATGTCCACCAAAGCTGTTGCCCGTGAATTGAATGTTCATTTCTCTACCATAAGCCGTCTCCAAAGGCGTTTCAGAGAATTTGGCAGTACATCCAACCGGCCTCACAACCGCAGACCACATGTAACCACACCAGCCCAGGACCTCCACATCGAGCATGTTCACCTCCAAGATCGTCTGAGACCAGCCACTCGGACAGCTGCTGCAACAATCGGTTTGCATAACCAAAGAATTTCTGCACAAACGGTCAGAAACGTCTCAGGGAAGCTCATCTGCATGCTCGTCGTCCTCATCGGGGTCTCGACCTGACTCCGGTTCGTCGTCGTAACCGACTTGAGTGGGCAAATGCTCACATTCGATGGCGTCTGGCACGTTGGAGAGGTGTTCTCTTCACGGATGAATCCCGGTTTTCACTGTTCAGGGCAGATGGCAGACAGCGGGTGTGGCGTCGTGTGGGTGAGCGGTTTTCTGATGTCAATGTTGTGAATCGAGTGGCCCATGGTGGTGGTGGGGTTATGGTATGGGCAGGCGTATGTTATGGAAGACGAACACAGGTGCATTTTATTGATGGCATTGTGAACGCACAGAGATACCGTGACGAGATCCTGAGGCCCATTGTTGTGCAATTCATCCACGACCATTACCTCATGTTGCAGCATGATAATGCACGGCCCCATGTTGCAAGGATCTGTACACAATTCCTGGAGGCTGAAAACATCCCAGTTCTTGCATGGCCAGCATACTCACCGGACATGTCACCCATTGAGCATGTTTGGGATGCTCTGGATCGGCGTATACGACAGCGTGTTCCAGTTCCTGCCAATATCCAGCAACTTCGCACAGCCATTGAAGAGGAGTGGACCAACATTCCACAGGCCACAATCAACAACCTGATCAACTCTATGCCAAGGAGATGTGTTGCACTGCGTGAGGCAAATGGTGGTCACACCAGATACTGACTGGTTTTCGGACCCCCCCAGACCCCCCAATAAAGCAAAACTGCACGTTTCAGAGTGGCCTTTTATTGTGGCCAGCCTAAGGCACACCTGTGCAATAATCATGCTGTCTAATCAGCATCTTGATATGCCACACCTGTGAGGTGGGATGGATTATCTCGGCAAAGGAGAAGTGCTCACTATCACAGATTTTTTCAGATTTGTGAACAATATTTGAGAGAAATGGTTATTTTGTGTATTTAGAAAATGTTTTAGATCTTTGAGTTCATCTCATGAAAAATGGGAGCAAAAACAAAAGTGTTGCATTTATATTTTTGTTCAGTGTACAAACATGTCTCTGAAGTGTTTGGCTCCAAACACCAAACAGATCATTGTAGCATCCCATAATCCCCTCTGTTTCAGCCCTGTTTCTAAAGTGCTGATTCTCTGTCTGTTACTTCAGATGAAAATAAGGAGCCACTCCCCACGCCCCACTGAGAGACATTTGGTTAAAAATAACACAATGGTGCTCTAGGAGGAGACTCAGGTGATAAGGTGGGGGGAGGTTACCTTGGTTGGTGATTGGCTAATGGTTAAACAAGCCAAAAAAACCGTCATGACATCATTAAGTGGCCAAAATCTAATCAACTCATTTACATACAGGTTTATATATAAATGGATCAGGACAAAAAGAGAATTAATCTGTATTCCTGAAACTTTCAGAATCTCTTAAGGGGACACATAAATATGTATAAAAGACATGAAAAAGTGGATTTTTCCTAATAGGTGACCTTTATGACTGACTGATAGTGTGTCTAACAAACTTAAACTAGCTTTATTAAATGTCAGGTCTTTGGCAGGAAAAACATTTTTAATCAATGATTTTATCACTGAGCATAATCTCGATTTTATGTTTTTAACAGAAACTTGGATTGAACAAAATAACAGTGCAGCTGTTCTTATCGAATCAACCCCTCCCAACTTTAGTTTTATGAGTCAGGAAAGAATGCATAAGAAAGGGGGTGGAGTTGCTATTCTGTTCAATGATTCCCTTCAATGCAGGAAGACATCTTATGGAAACTTTGATTCTTTTGAATATGTGGCCCTTCAGCTGAAATGCTCCTCTCGAGCTCTGTTCCTAAATATCTATAGACCACCCAAATACTGTGCAAGCTTTTTTGATGACTTTACTGAACTGCTGTCTATAGTGTGTATTGACTTTGACCGTCTAGTCATTGTTGGTGATTTTAACATCCATGTTGACAACCCCCAGGACAGAGGGGCAAAATAACTGTTTTGTGTTCTTGATAGCTATGGACTGACTCAGCATGTGACGGAGCCCACGCACAATAAGGGGCACACTCTGGACTTAATTATCTCAAAGGGGCTGAATATCTCTAAGGTTGTGGTGACTGATGTTGCTCTCTCTGACCATTCCTGTGTTTTCTTTGAGAGCTCTATTTCTGTTCACAAAAATGTTCAAAAAGAGGTAACCACAAAGCGATATTTAACTGAAAATACTAGGGAAATGTTTACTCAGAATTTTTCTTCCACACTTGCCCCTGCTAACATCTCAGTAAATGAGCTAGTAGATCATTTTAATTCAAAAATTCAAAATGTTATAGATGCCATTGCTCAAACTAAGGTAAAGGAAGTGTCTGGCAAGAAAATATCTCCATGGAGAAAGGCCATGACCGTGAGAGCAGAAAAAAGAGAATGTCGAAAAGCTGAACGCAGGTGGCGAAAAACAAATCTCCAGATTCACTTTGAAATCTATAAAGAGAGACTTGGCCTTTATAATTTGGAATTGAAAAACGCACGACAGTCTTTCTTCTCTGACATCATTACCAAAAACAAAAACAACGCACTTGCCTTGTTTGCTACCGTCGACAGACTAACTAACCCCCCAGTGTCAGTAGCCTCTGAATTTCTATCCACCAGGGCGTGCAATGATTTTGCTTCCTTTTTCACTGACAAAATTCAGAAAATCAGACAAGCAGTCAGTGCCTCTGCATCAGGAACAGCAAATGTGTTGTCTCTGTGTCCACTTAACATCAATTCAAACACCATGACACAATTCCATCAGATTAATGATAAAAACCTAGAGGACATTATTCAACTTCTGAAATCCTCCTCCTGCTGCCTTGATATTATTCCAACAGAATTTTTCAAAGATGTTTTTCGTTGCATGGCCTCAGATCTACTTCATATAGTAAACAAATCTCTTCACTCAGGTATTTTTCCACAGGCCCTGAAAACTGCAGTCATTAAACCGCTCTTAAAAAAGAATAATCTAGATGCTTAAGTAATGAACAATTACAGGCCCATATCAAACCTCCCATTTCTAGGTAAAATCATTGAAAAAGTTGTTTTTCAACAGTTGAGTAATTTCTTGCATTTAAGTGGCTGTTTCGATGTGTTCCAGTCAGGCTTTCGTCCAAACCACAGCACTGAGACTGCTCTTGTAAAGGTCTTTAATGACATCCACTTAAACACAGACAGTGGCAGAACTTCAGTGTTAGTATTATTAGATCTCAGTGCTGCGTTTGACACTGTTGACCACAACATATTACTAGACCGACTGGAAAACTGGGTGGGACTTTCGGAAACAGTTCTAAATTGGTTTGAATCCTACTTAAAGGACAGAAACAACTTTGTTTCTATAGGTAAATACACATCTGAGTTGACAAATATGACATGTGGGGTTCCTCAAGGCTCCATCTTGGGGCCTCTTCTCTTTAACGTCTACATGCTTCCACTGGCTCAGATAATGAAAAACAACAAAATAAGTTACCATAGCTATGCAGATGACACACACATTTACGTAACAATTTCACCAGGAGACTATGCTCCAATTCAAACACTGAGTAAGTGCATTGAACACATCAATGACTGGATGTGTCAGAACTTTCTCCAATTAAACAAAGATAAAACTGAGGTAATGGTTTTTGGAGCCAAGTCAGAACGTATAAAAGTTAGCGCTGAGCTTCAGTCTGCAATGTTCAAAACAACAGATAAAGCCAGAAATCTAGGTGTAGTCATGGACTCTGACCTGAGTTTCAACAGTCACATTAAAACAGTTACTAAATCAGCCTACTATCACCTAAAGAATATATCTAGGATTAAAAGACTAATGTCACAGCAGGATTTGGAAAAACTTGTCCATGCTTTTATCTTCAGTAGACTCGACTACTGCAATGGTGTCTTCACAGGTCTCACTAAAAAATCTATTAGGAAGCTGCAGCTGATTCAGAACGCCGCTGCTCGAGTCCTCACTAACACTAAGAAAGTGGATCACATCACTCCTGTTCTGAAGTCTTTACACTGGCTTCCTGTGTGTCAAAGAATATATTTCAAAAGACTGCTGCTGGTTTATAAAGCACTGAATGGTTTAGGCCCAAAATACATTTCTGACCTCCTGCTAAATTATAAACCATCCAGATCTCTCAGGTCTTCAGGGACTGGTCAGCTTTCTGTCCCCAGAGTCAGAACTAAACATGGTAAAGCAGCGTTCAGTTATTATGCTCCAAATATCTGGAACAAACTCCCAGAAACCTGCAGGTCCGCTGCAACTCTGACTACTTTTAAATCCAGGCTGAAGACTTTTCTTTTTGTCGCTGCTTTTAATTGAACTATTCATATCTTGGACTGCACTGTAACTTTTATCCATGTACTTTTTCTTTTAATGTTTAATTGAACTATTCATATCTTAGACTGCACTCAAACTTGTATCCATGTATTTTTTCTTATAATGTTTATTTTATTAGCTTTTCTTTTTAATGACTGATTTTAAATGCCTTTTTCTTAATGTCTTTCATTATTTGTAAAGCACTTTGAATTGCCTTGTGTTGAAAAGTGCTATATCAATAAACTTGCCTTGCCTTGCCTTGCCTTAAGAGAAGCATTGTTCGAAACAAATAGAGAAATTCAACAACAATAATACTTTTTCTTCTGAATATTTTTGATGGGTCTATTGTACCAGAGATGCTATGAATACGCCACCTGCAGTGCGCTGTATTGTGCATCCACCTCGTTGAGCAGAGAGATGCCCCTCTGTTTCACCGCCTCCGCTCGCCTTACACACAGCCGCTCGTGATCACGGCGAATGTCTTCTGGGTTTGTGGTTTTCAGAACGCTGTCACCGTTAGACCTCTGCCTGAAGTCTCTCCTCTGCTCCTCGTCCTTTTCTACTTCCTCGTCCCTCTCATCCTGTCTTTCTTCCGAGGCAAAGAACACTGTGTCAGGAAGCAGCAGCTGGTCCGGTCTTCTGGCACTGAGAGAGCGGAGGGGACAAGTAGGAATAAGTCTCAGGTTTATCAGACTGACCCAAACATGTATATATGTTTAATTCATTTCTTATTTTAAAAGTTACTTAACTGTATATAATTTCAATGTTATCTTTAATATTGTGTGAATCTGTGCTGTCCAGTTTTTCAATCTTACCCTGTCGCTGTTTAAACAACTGAATTACCCCACGGGGATTAATACAGGTCCATCTTATCTTATCTTATATCAGAGAATTTACTTCTGTTTAAGGTCTTTGTTTGTTCATTTGTTCCCCTTAATTTCACCATCATGTCGTTGACCTGTGGGAAGCATGGTATCAAATGTTGTATCCCCAAATCTCAATCATAAAGTTGCATTCAAAATAGTTTTACAAGCCTACCTGTTGGCACATTCAGCTCGCCAGAGGAGCCTCAGCTGCTCCACCTCGGCCTCCAGTTCCCTCTGCCTGGCTGGGCAGCCGGACAGCATGGCCAGCCGCTCCTCCAGGTCTCTGTTCTCGCTGGAGGTCAACTCGCTCTCCCGCTCTGCAGCCTCCCTGCGGCTCCGCTCCGCAGATATCTGGCTCTGGAGGGTCTGAACGGAGTGCTGCAGAGATGCATGCTCCTCCTCCGGGTCCTGCCGTCTGTGTCTGTCATGGAAAGAGCCCTGCGGTGACCAGAGTCCTTCCACACGCAGACCATCGTGGGGTAGATGCCTGAGCAAAGATAGGGAAGTGTTAATAAAAGCACATTCAGACATAAAACACTAAAAAACAATGAGACTACATTACATGAAAAGATTAGAAAAAAAGCACTCTAATGTTGGATATACTCACAAGTCAACATGCTATACTTAATTATAATAAGCTGTTTCCTACACTACCTACTGCATTACTTTGACAATGAAACAGAAACTACGCCCTTGGGTGCTTCCATTTTCTGCAAAGATGAAACCAAATGATGTCAACAGTTATTTTGTTAACCTTATAAATGACAACTCTGCACATCAAACAAGTGGCATGACTGTGTATTAGAATAATCCTGACAATGGGGGGGGGGATTAATGTCCTCCTCATTAGATTATGTCTAAAGAAGGAGGTCTGGTCCAGCTCTGTGTGACCTGTAGGTGTCCAGTCAGCTGAGTCAGCAGTGCACTGAGGGTAAGAGATGATCAGACAACAGGCGAGGGCTCTAACTATTCAGATGCACTAAACCCTCACTTCTCATGTAAAAGTGCAAGAAAAACACCTCAAGCAGATATATCCGGGTAGTTCTCAGTAATAAAGTTAACTGTCCAAATGCCTACAGTCACTACTCCAACTAGAGCTGTGCTGAATGTCATTAACATTATCTTAACATGCAAACCTTCAATAGAGGTGTTCAAATGAAGCTTTGAATGTCTGTCATCATATTTTAATCCACCTAAAAGAAGAGGGTCAACTTTTTTGACATTGTGGTTATATAAATATTATTATTGGTGTTGGTAGATTGACGCTAAACTTGCCTGTTAATACATGTATTTGCCTTCCTTTGTGTGCAGCAAGTGTGACAGCATTGAACAAATGGTGGTTTGGTCTTAACCCCAACAATAGGGATTGCAACAGAGTATTTGAAAGATGAAAAGCGACATTTTGGAAATGATCAAATCTAACTTTTTTCAATTAATTGTAATGTTATGACTGAAGCTTTTGGAAATAGGATTCCTACTTCGGCACCATCAAAATCTGATCTGATAATTATATGTTTGAAGCTTTTCTTGATCTGCATTTGTGCACAAACACTGCATTTAATGTAATGAATAAACATCCAACATATGTTGCTTTGGAATTTGAAGCTTCAAACTATTGGGTACAGCACTAACTGTGACTTTATCCCACAACAGATCTACAAAGAATGTTCTCATTCTGTGATATCTGCCATTAGCACTGTATAGCAGAACATGTGTAATGAAACACTTCACCCCAGACATGAAATACCTGTCGTGGTGTAAGTCGTACAGCTCTTTGAGACAGGACACACTCTGTGCTCCCATGCTGCGGCGCTGCTCTGCCTGCTCTCTCTTGACCCGCTCCACCTGAGCCGTCTTCAACTCCTCCACCTGAGTCTGCAGGCTCTCCATGTACGTCTGAATCCCCTCAACGGTCTCTGTTAGACTGGAGAGAGGGAGGAGAAAGGAGATCGTGGCACTGCACTTAACCAAATATATAAGGAAATGTAAAAGCCAAATTCACAGATAACTGATGTGGTACCTGCGGATCTTCTGCTGGGCCAGGCGGCTGTCCGTCACCAGCCTGCGGTTGTCATGCTCCAGATCCCGGGCAGCCACGTCCAGCTGCTCGTACACTCTGGCGTGCTGATCGTTCATCTGACGCAGCAGCTCCACCTGCTTGGTCAGGTGCTGGAGAACAAGAGAGGGAAAGGACAAAGATTGATTTGTTTTTTTGAGGTTTGTAATGTGTCTTCAATTCATATCATGTTTAAATCAATTTGTTTTCTTCTGCTTTGTATAAATGCAAACTGAATATTTGATGTTTGAGCTGTTGAAAAAACTAAATAAGACATAACGAAAAAAAGGCTACTTTGGGCCCCAGGCTTGTTGGTCAAGCTCTACGGATGTATTCATAGATTGGTCGATTCCAATTAGGAATATGATCATTTTCATTATTTATTATCTGTCCATTCATCTTTTGATTAATTGTTTGCTCAATAAAATGTGAGATTACAGTGAAAAATGTTGTTTCCAGTGTTTCCAATGGTTTTGGTTTGAAATTCCAAAAGCATGAAATCTCCTTATTAAGAGGCTGAAAACATACATATTTGCATAAAGAAAATTACTTAAACTGTTAATATATTTTAGATTTCTGATGATTGACTTATCACGTATAACCCATCAAAAAAAAGATGAGGTAGTAACTTTTACACGCTTTTATATTTGGTTTTATTTCCCAGGTCAATACATTTTATTACCAACCAGACAAAGGCTTCTTAGACGCAAAGAGCTGCCTGTTAAGAGGGACATGAGCTTTTTTGCATGGTGCACTCATTATCTATGAAGATGTTCCTGCAATAGCCCTTTATCGTCTTTTACCTAAATGACTTTGATAGAAAACAATGCAACCATGCAGCAGCACAGCCCTGTATCACACTGCAAGAGGATGAAGGTCAGACAGACGTATGGCGATTATCATATCGACTTCAAAAAATCCTTAAGCCAACAGATCCAACTGCCGTAAACAAATTAAGGCTCTTATCTTCTTTCACCTGCTGAATGCCATGTCCTCAAACTCAAATAGATAAGCACTGTCTGCATGTGCCAAAATGAAATGTCTGAGCACTGAAATGTAAGGTCCCATTGCGTTCATTTATAATCTTAACCTGAAAACCTACAAATGAAGCTCAATCTATACTCTGCGTTAATCAAATAGATTGAAATGACCAACAGAGAGGTTGATGTATTGACAGATGAACACCGAAAAGTGATTTTGTAGCAGAAGCAAATCCTTAATTAGGATGTTGGTTATTTGAACAATGTAGACTTTTATCCCACTACATTATGACACATATTGTATTTTTCGTGACTTCCTTCATTTTTTATTTGATACCGTCTTACTAAGTAAAAGGTGAAAGGTGGCAAATAAGCCGTTTGAAATGTTCATATAATTACGTAAACAGCATCCTGCCAAGAGGGCTTTACTAAGGGCTCAATAGGTCTGTTCAGAATTACATAAGCCTTTACTTCATCCGATTTAAAGTTGAGGGACATTCACCACGATCCCTCCCCTGCAGTGAAAGAGCTTTTAAAACCCTTGACATGGACTTTTCTCGACAAATCCCCCTTTGAAGGATATACATATACACATATTTTGCATGACATGGATATGCATTGCTCACATACTGTCCTTAGAGAGAGTTTAGTTCAGCTCGAGCTTCATGAAGTCTGATTAGTTCCTTCCTAACATGTATCACCTCTATCTCCAGCAGCTGCTCCTGGTTGGTGGAGTACATCTGCTGCAGGGCCTGCTCCAGCTCATGGTTCCTCTCCAGGAGAGTTTTCCCAAGCTCCGCTGCCAAGTGGAGATCTGTCAAAGCACGGGGAAACATGTAAACACAAGATACAGGACACTTTCAATGCCCAAACACAGGCAACAAATAGAACTAGACTTGTGTGACGGGTAAACACACACACACCCACACCTCATTGTCTCACACTGTTAAGTATCTGGCATGGTGAATCACAGAGGAATCTAAGGCATGCCTTGGGATCTCCTTGTCAACATTTCTCCCACAAAATGATCTTAAATTCTAACCCTTGTCCAGAGACATGTTGACTAGTCCCCTGAAGAGAAGGGAAGCATGTTTTATGTGGGACTCTCCAATAACAATGCGATGACACCAAACATGTTGCCGGCAATCAGCAGTGTATGCCCTGGGATTTTTTTAACTCTATCTGTCATGTGGTTACAACAACAACAACCTTGAGCCCTACAATGAAGTCCTTAGAGTTGTTGGTGGAGAGGATGCTGCTGCAGAAACTGTTATCCTTCTGATATCTACAAACAATAAATCCGATTCAGCCCCACTGTGGAATGCAGCAGGAAACCTTTCCTTCCTGCTGCCATCTCCCTGTGTAACAAGCTGCCTCTGTATCTGCTTTCAGGTTGAGGACAGACTGCCTACTTGGTCCTTGATCTGGTCATTTATCCTTTTGTTATAAAAGTGATTCATTTCTCTGCAACAATCAACTACCTTTAGTGTCAATTCATCCGACATAGGCCAAGACAAACATATTTACTTTTATTACGTGTATGCCAAATGGAAGCATCAAATCCCCCAATTAAGAATCTAAAACCAGTGGATGTTAACAGTCTAACTTTGAAAAATTACTATTACAATATATTGACATACAAATATAAAATATAAAAAATATATTTTTTGTCCATCGACCACTTTTAATACACTCAAAATAACTCCTCTGCATATATATATATATATTTATTTTAAATCTTCAATCCCTGTATTGTAACATACCTGTGAATATGTCAATTAAAAAAACAAATCCATTATGTGGTGCAAGCACAATCTGGTAAATAGGTAGCCATACATCACATATTAGAGAGTAACGTTTTTTTATAACGTGTTATGTCTATAGATCTTTAAACATATTTGAATCTAAACCCAACTTTGTTGACTTGTCAGCAGCACAAACAACATGCATGATTAGCAAAAGGTTACCAACAAGGGCCTGTGACAGCCTCAGGGAACCAGCTTTCACCTCATGACCAGTGTGATGATTTAGTCACAAGAACAGACTATAGGCTTCAATGTCATCATCTGTGAGCCTTCTGGCTAGTCCCATCAGTTTAGAGAAATCTCATATGACCACCAAATCAAGCAGAATAAAAGTTTGTATCTCTTATTACATTTGTACCAGACAAGATGTGGCAATAAATCAGTCATACTATCCTGCTGTCTGTATACAACTGTCCATGCAGTAATTACATCAGCCCACAAAGTCAGACAGAGTTTAGGGTGCGACCGCAGAGCCGAGCAGCTCTTACCATGTTCCAGGTCCTGCGGGTCGTACCAAGCCTCTCCATTCTTGTCAAACTCTTCCTCCAAAATCACGTCACTTAGCATTGTTTTAGCCGCGGGGCTGTTAGCGGCTCCAGCTGACAGACCTGACACACAGGTGTGAGTGGTTCAGCAGCTTGAAGTTGTTTTCGGTCCACCCCTGTGAGCGGACAAAAGTAAAGTGACATCCTCGATCCTCCCGGCGTGTGTAAAGGCGTTCTGTCTGTTGTCTACAGCAACGTGGCAAATACGCCCCAGCATCCGGCAGGTGGCAGATAAACCATATAATTACTTTTATACATTTTCTAAAATTATAACCCAATATTAAAAATGACTTTCTATACAATTCATAATCTACATTTGTAGAGAATATACATTTAGTTACTGTTTAACACGTTTAAAAAAATCGTTGTTCCTGTTCACGTTAACAGACATTTTCCAACGACGAATCACGAAGTAGCAAATTGGAGAATAACAGTTATGGCCAATCAGATGTTTCGTTTTCTAGAAGCCTCGCCCTGCTCCGTAGAGAGAAATGTGTCCGACGGACTGGTGTTGACTATCGAGTTGTTCCTAATGTGACTAAACTTCAGGAAGCATTTACTTGCGGGAAGACACATTGTTGAAATGAAAATGTGACACTTGGAAGAACAGCAAGCTTAGTACCGAACGATTTTTTTTGCTGTGACATTTTGACCAACCTACTATTTTTGATATTAGCAGTAGGCTAGGCTACTTTGTAGAAATGCTAAATAACAGCGTAACATAGATGTTAAAAGCGACAACCTTTCTTTGCCCCAACTGCTTAAACCTGCAGAGAACTTGGTTGTTACCATTTGAGCTGTCATGGCCATGGAGGGGAAACCTGCTTCCGGAAAAACGAATGTACTTCGTCTCCTGATATATGTTGGGCTCAATCCTGCAGCTGTGGCTTATGCCATGACTACACTGGGGTCTGGCATGATAAACAACATATTCAGCTTCTACTATGTCAAACTCTTTCTCAATAAGTACAAGATATCAGAGGGAGCATTCCACCAATCACAAGTGAGTATTTCATTTTTACGTATTGCTGTTCTTTGTATACAAATGTCTATCAATGTTATAATAGATCATAATACAATAACACTGCTAGTAGTCAACAGTAATATGGACATATGTTGGGCTGCTTTCCACTTAAAAAGGCTGCATCATGATGATGTTATTAAACTTTAAGCTGTTACCTAATTATTTTTGATCACTGATAACTAATTGTTTAGTTAATGGGATATCTGGCAGAAGTAAAATATGCTTAACATTTCCCAGAGTGTGGGTTGATGTCTCCATATTGCTTATTTCTTTCAGCCAACTGTCCAAAACCTAAAGATACTCACTCAATTTACTGCTAAAAAGTTCACTCAATATTACAGTCAAGAACTCAACAAGGTGTTTCTGGCCTTACAAAAACACTGCTTTGACGTATGATTCAATTGATACAAACCACAATTGCTTTAATTAAGAATGCAAATACCGACAGGAACATTTTCTTTTCCCTTGGGGAAATTACAAGATTAGCTTTCAGACAGGCAGATGCACGTAAACACACATGACCGAAATGCTTACGAGATAGTCATTTGAAATGGAGAAAGCAGCAAATCCTCTCTAGTGTTTCATTATGACTCCTATCTTCCCAGGTGGTGTACATGGTGTGGAATGCGATCAACGACCCTCTGTTTGGATACCTGCAAGATAACTCCAGGGTGCCGTGCTGCTCTCAGCGACGTCTCTCCATCCTGTACGGGGCTCCCCTCTACTCACTGGCTTTTCTTCTAGCCTGGTTCCCATGGCAGACGTACGCCCCCGGGGACTGGCTGAGCGGCGTGCACTTGACAGTGTCGCTGTGTGCTTTTGACGCCATGCTGACTTTTGTGCTGCTGGCACAATGTGCGTTGTTTGCAGAGATTTCGGGGCACCATCAGAGCCGAATAAGACTTGTGAAGTACAACCAGGTAAGGACTTTACATAACACTTTTTCCATCGGTGAAAAGCTCTCATACCTCTCTGATACCATCTTACACCTTTTATTTCCCAGGTGGCTTCTCTCATTGGTTCCTCAAGTGTCCTCTTCTGTGGTGTTCTTTCCAAAAACATGGAGGACTTTGCATCCTTCCAAGCCTTCTCAGTGCTGATCGCTATCCTGAGCTGTGGCTGCATGCTCTACACAGGCTTCAACAGCGAGAGTCGCTTCGACCAAGTATCAGATTCAGGGGGATCTGCTGACCAGACTTCCCATCAATCCACAGTTTCCTTCTCCATGTTGAAATCTTTGACATGGCAAATTCTGAGCAACAGGGACTTCCAGATTTTTGTGTTCATGAACTTCTTTCAGGTGTTCGTGTTAGCTTTCTTTAATAACTTTACCATGATCTTTACTGAGCACCTGATTCCTCCAGATGTGCTTCCATCACTTGCCAAGAGCATCATGTACGGAGCGGGATTCATGTGTCCACAGGTACTGTCTTTGTTTGTGTCCTTGTGTCCTGTCGTCTCGAATGACAATGCTGACTATTAATTACAACTCAGTTAAAACAATTGGAATGCACGTAATGGATATTTTCAGGCAATACCAATAACTAATAATTACCTCCTATGGCTGATGAACTATAATTTCACCTTTTTTATTTTAAAAGGGAAATGTATAACCTGTAGTTTTTGCACATCGGAATGTAAAAAAGGTGTAGTTGGATGATATGATACTCAGACTCAACAAAATATCACTGTCTCTATTGTTAACACAGCAAAAACAAACAAATATACTTATTTGTTGTGATGTATACAAAAACTCCAAAAGCAACTTTAAAGGTGCATACTATATACTAATAAAGGACTGGCTTACCTAAAGCCAGTTGAGTAGCACTTGAAATGTTTTTGCTCTATGAAACCTGATGTACTTATATGATTCTGTTTTCCTCAAGTTTGTATTTTGTTGGTCGAACGCACTTATTGTACGTCGCTTTGGATAAAAGCGTCAGCTAAATGCAATGTAATGTAATACTGCCACCTACTGTATCAGAGTGCGTAGATGCAGCACCTTTTAAAGTCAATTAATGCAATGTTTCTTTATTATATCAGCCAATTATTTTGGCTCGAACTTAAACCATAAGAAAAATACACAATAATGTAAATATCCCATTATCAGCCCAATACATATTGTGCAGCCCTTACTTTTTGGAAGTCCACATTTAAACTGAGCTCGGCTGCAGCACATAATGCACCAACAAGAAAGTGTTTATTATTTACTACTTTATATATAGTATGCTATGCCTTTATGTTTAAGTGTTGTTCTTGACTCCTTGTCTCCTTCCCAGCTGTTAGTATTAAGCTGTCAGAGTCTGCTCCACAGCCTTGGCTACTACAGGATCATCCTCTACACCTTCTACATGCAATCTGGAATGGCGGCTATCATGCTCGCACTCGGTCCTCAGCACTATTATATCCTGGCATTTTTCCTCACTGTTAATATGTAAGAGGTTAAACTTAATTAACTTAACTTACATCTTTCATTTTTTTGCATTACATTATCACTACAACTTGACTGAATTGAACCTTCACTCTCTTCTTGTCTTTCGTGCAGGGTCATAATCCAAGCAGCCTTCAGTCTCTTTGGCTTGCCTTTGGCTGACATCATTGACAAAGACATGCAGAAGTACAAGCGCAGGTAAAATACAGATGATTATCAGCAAACTTCCCCTTTTCACATGAATACACAGAATTTCATCTGATAAAAATACATTGTCTTGTTACCAGTGCCAAGATGTTTTCTACTGAAGTTATAATTAAACATGTTCCTGTTATTTGACTGGTGATATAATATCATAACGTGTGTTCCCATCAACAGTTCCCCTCTCTCCTCCATGGTGTTTGGGACGAACGCTCTGTTCACTAAGCCGGCTCAGTCTCTAGCCCCAATGATCGTGCTGACTATCCTCAACCAGTTTGGATATGAACAGCTGAAGGAAGGAGAAACGGGTTCAAATCTAAGGTATGGAGACGTTCTTGCTTCTCATTTTATAGATCAAAACAAGTCTAAACTAAAACTGTTAAGATTTGATGTACAGTAGTTTTGATTCAGTAATATTTATTTGCTCCCCTTAACTTGAGAAAACCAACAATCTGTGAAAACTGATATTATAAGAGCTGTTAAAAAATTAAAACTGGAGTAGAACTACCAACATTTCATTGTGATAACTTTTGGTTTAAGTGAAATGCTTGTACAGAAATCACATACCACTACTAAATGTAGTTTATTCTCAGATGTCCTTTTATTTCAGTTACATTATTTCATAGATTAAGAGATATTTCGGATATGTTGGATATGGGCTGAAAAGGTTAGCACACAAATCTAATTCAAAACTGGCCTGTGTCAAAATAATTCAAACAATATTTGACATTCACTTTATTTAACACATTTAATAATAATAATAATAATAATACCACCTTTCATACACAAAGCAGCCCAAAGTGCTTTACAGAAAACACAACAACAATATTAAAATAATATAAAAAATGAATACAGAACAAGATAAAACATCTACAGTGATATGTTAAAATAAAACAATAACATTTAAAAAATGTAAAATAAGCAAAACTGAAAAAAATTACATTAACACATGGACAATGATACTCGTGACAATTGAATGTTAACCCAAATAAAAAAGATTTTAATTTTAATTTGCTTTAGAAGAAACATCATCTCTGGAATACACTTTAAACAATCTGCCTAACGTGTTCAGGTTGTTTCAGTTTCATTGTTATAACAGTGTGCAACAAGTCAAATGGTGATGCGTTGTAAAATGATTTAAACATAGAATCCCTTTGTGCCTGTTTGCAGTGCCTGGGGGAGCCTCCGGAGCGTCATGTTCTACTTGGTGTGTCTGGTGCCCCTGTGTGTCGCTGCGCTGCAAGTCCTTTCCTGGAGGCTGTTTTCCATCCGCAGCAGTCACACGGTGGACACAAAGTACCTCGATAATTAGACGGTTGATCTTTCACCAGCTGGAATTTGGGGAACATCTTTTTTTGTGCTATGTGATAATGAGATTATATTTGAGAGAATTCAGGTTTTTACTGAACATGTACTAAATTCACCACTGTAAAGAATCAGTGGTGTAAAAGCACCTGTTTGCTGACAGGTGACACCAAGGAGATACACTGTAAATAATAACTATATTTGAAGAAGTGAAAATATAACCTTTCAAACACTTTCTGGATAACTTGACCAAACATTGTAGAATTGTAATGTTAGTGTACGTCTTGGATTGCGAGAATAAAGTCAGAAAAATATTTGAACAATTACTATTATCATTAAAAGAAAGAAATATAATTATTATTTCCCCTGCCAGTACAATATGTCTCTCTTTTCCTTTAATGACTTTCTATAACATAAGACATAACAAATAAGTAATTGCAGTGCAGTCGACACCATCTTCTTTGCTGTAAACATGGGCAATCTTTATTTCACTCGTTATTATAGTCCAACAAGCAAAAATCCCACACACCTCACCTCTGCATCATTTATTTAAAAATACTATTTTAGATTAATCAATGCAGAGGTGTGCAGTATTTGATTTTTTTCTTAGGAATTGGATCCTCAGGGGAATTGGATTTCCACACCAAAAGCAAAGCAAGGGTTTTTGTGCCTTCTAATTATCTTCACTATATAATCAGTACTTATACTCAGTTAAAAAAATGAGCTTAAAGAGATAGAAGGCATGATGTGTTTATTAAGGATCCCCATTAGCTTTTGCTCTTGACAAGAGCTACTCTTCCTGGGGCCCGACACTTAAAACAATACAACAATAATACAACAACATTCAAGACATAAGTCCTAACATCATTAACAACATTAATAACATCACCAATATCACCAATATCAACAATCTCCAACATCATCAACAATCTCCAACATCATCAACAATCTCATCCACTTTCAATATCAATCTCAGCCAAGGATGAGTGCACAAGACACCCACCAGTACAAAGCATGAGATACAATTAAATTAGGGCTCACAAGGGTACATGGTCATTAGTAGATGTCCCTTCAACCTCTTCTTGAAAGAGGCTCTGGACTCTATTTCAGCAAGGAAGTTTGGCAATGAGTTCCATTCCTTTATAGCTCTATAAGACACAGAAGGTTTCAGAAGATGTGTCCTGGGTTTAGGTGCCAGTAGATGACCTGATGTAGCTTGTCTAGTCTTATGGTCATGCCCGTCTCTTGTGTAAACTATTTGATCATAAAAATATATCATAAATGTTTTTTTGCTAAATTGGACATTTTTTAGAAAAGTGATAACACGAGATTGCAGACGTTTCTCAACCGGAAGCCATGATAGGTTTCTATGTATAACTCCAATATGAGTGTGCTTCGAACAGTGGAGAGCTCGTCTGGCAGCCTTGTTTTGAGCTATTTGTCATTTCTGTATATGTGTGATTGTTGTATAAGTTAAAGAGTGCATATCACAGCTTTGAATGTATAACATTGTGTATGTAAACATCCAATTTGACTTTATGAAGTAATTGCTAATGTTAACTGGCAGAAACGTTTCTATGGGCATTTGCAGTAAATAAATACAAGGTATTGTACCGAATATGATGAAGCACAAACATATCAGATTGTAAAATTAATGCATATTAGAAGTTTTTGGAATTTAAACGTCTTCTTTTTTTGAGCAAATACTAAACAATACAAAACGTTTGCCTTGTTAATGCAACATTGTCTACTGTATTGTATTGCAAGTCATCGGCAATGTTCCCTTTATGTCATTACATTTTTTAATGAGCAATCTTGTAAATACTTTTTTCCCAGAATGTTGAAACTTTGTTTTTACCTTAATTGTTGAAAAAGGGAAATTACATTTTCTTCTTGCAGACTTTTTTGCACTGTTGCACAGTTCTGATTTTTACTTTCATCAGTGAACGATGTGGTAGTTGTTTCCTGAAAATGTGACTTTCTATTCTCTGTTTCTAAAAATGCAATTCACAATTTATTTTGTATTTTTCTATCAAACAACTTGTATGGAAGAAATTAAATTGATGAACTAAAAAGATGTGCCTCATTTCTGAATCAGATTGGGTTTTCTTTTGTTTCTTTTCACAGGGAATGAAACTGAAAAACTGACGCTCTTCGTTGTGGTTGTTGTGTTTCCCTTCGCGAGAAAAGTCTGAACAAGCACTCGACTAACTTACAGCCTTTGATTTGTTAATTTCCTGTGTCTCTTCACGGCATCCTGTGCCAAGTATTTAACGGCTGTGGAATT
Source organism: Gymnodraco acuticeps (assembly GCF_902827175.1). Lineage (NCBI taxonomy): Eukaryota > Metazoa > Chordata > Actinopteri > Perciformes > Bathydraconidae > Gymnodraco > Gymnodraco acuticeps. The sequence continues at coordinate 1,744,100 of NW_022990238.1, forward strand.
TCCTCTCAGTCTGGATGTTGGAGGTCATTTACATCAATGACACTTAGACGTTTTGATAGATGTCATCAGTTGAGTTGTTGAACTCGGTGCTTGGAGCCTGAAACACAATTGAAGTCTATGAATTACAAACATGCTTTGACACAAGCTTTGCAGAAGTCTCATGCTTACTCAATTTCTCTGTTGACTAAACGTGCTGCAACAAGATTTACCTCCGCTTGAGAGCGTTTTTTGTTCTCAGCTTTAATGCCTTTCTCCAAATTCCTTTTGCTGTACATTTCTTGCAGGACATCCCGGAAGTGTGTTCTTTTAAAAGAATGTTTCTCTACGGGAGTCTGAGAAGAAATCTGTTATCAAACAGAGATATTTGGAGATTGCTTTTGTTTTGTGTTAAGAACAGCTGGTGAAAGGCTGCTTTGACATACAGTATGTGGTAATGTAAGAGCCTTGACTGTAATTTACACAAGCCTTGGTTCCTGTTCCTCTTTTTGCCTCTGTTGGTTTTTCCCAGTTTAGTAAACATGTGAAACGAATATTAAAACAGAAATCAGATTTTTTTAAATATTTACAACCTTATCTGTTTCCCCCCTCTTTCTGCAGACGCCCGTTTTGCAGCCACACTGGAACAGAGAGGAACAGGTACATTTATCATGAACTCTGTAACATCTTAACAATACATAACATTACAAATAAATGTGTTTCAGTAACTTACCTTCTTTAGAATAAGTGTCACTATTGCCAAGCTGTAGGTGGCCAAGAGGGCAAATGATAACCAAAGAAGAATGTGCCTCACTAGTGGACTAATGTATTCTGAGAACAACAACAAAAAGGTTGTTAATCCCAATTCATCTACATCAACACATTCAAACATCTGTACCTTTAAAATCAGACACTTACTCGTCACCACAAGAGTGGTGCCCAACGCTACATATGGTGTGCCCGGTGCTTTGTATCCAGAAAATACTGCACAGTAGTAGATCCCGCTCTCATTTGTCTGAAGTGACTTGATGTTTAAAGAGGCTTTGTCCAGGCTGTACTTGTGAGGATTCTTAATCACGTTGAGAGGAAGATGGACGTTTTCCTTGAAAGCAAACCACTCAAACTGCAAGCCCTTGGCTAAGCAATTTGAACTGAGGCTACATTTGAGAAAAACACTCTGGCCTGTTTTCCGCCAGATCATCTTGTTTGTCTGGGATAAGCAGCCCTCCGTACTCTCTAGATTAAAAAACAGATATAACATTTAGTATCTCCTATCGAGAAATGTTTCAGAGAAAGCAGCTATTGTTGAACAGAAGTAATGTTTGCATAAATCTGGAAACAATGAAATTCCTGAATAGATTATTGCCAAGGACTGATGTAAATAAAGCTGATAAATACAAAACAAAGACATCTTACCTGTTACTGGCAGGTATGTGAGCAAGAGCGAGAAACAAAACAAGCGGTCCATGTCTGTGACAGTCTGTGAATTATTTCATTATTCCTTGCCTCTCTTGCTGGGTGACAACATGGGAAGTAGGTATATTGCACTTCCTCAACACTTAGTTCCTATTTCTCCCCCTGTCCTCTGCAGCTGAATGGTTACTATGGATTTTTATAAACATGACTCATTTCAGTGTGTAAAATCCTGTCATGATAACTATGGCATCTGTAATATCAAGTGCAAATAGATTTAATGCTAGGATTTAGATGTAAATCTATGGTCAGAAATATGCTAAAAATATTTGTCTTGTCTGTATAAACAGGAAGACACATCAGACATGTCATTGCCTAATATAAACAACATTTTCTGAAGAAGTGTACTGTTACCTCTGTGCATATAAGCAATGCAGCAATCTAATAAAGGGAAACGTCTGATGTGTGGTTATAGATGTTTTGAAATCAACATAAAACGTAGGGTGAACCCACTGAGACTGTGTGCTGTTCACTAAAAACACTGTCAGCCTATGGGCCATAATCATTCAAAGTTACTGCCAATGGTCCTCAACAAAGTCGGCTTTAAGAGATTTGTTAATATTAGTAAATGGAGTCAGATCCAGCTTAAACCTTGTGTTGTGTTCGAAAGCTGTTACCGTTCATGGTGACCCATATAGATTCACAATATAGATTGTTGGAGACAATGTTGTTCATGCCACACCCCCACAAGATGAAGTGTGTTTGTATGTGTGTGTGTGTGTGTGTGTGTGTGTGTGTGTGTGTGTGTGTGTGTGTGTGTGTGTGTGTGTGTGTGTGTGTGTGTGTGCGTGCGTGCATGCGTGTGTGTGTGTGCGTGCATGCGTGCTTGTGTGCGTATGTGCGCGTGCATGTGTGTGTTCAGGTCCAAGTTTTAGTGTACATATTCTTTGACAAAAGTGGAGTTCCCGTGGGGGGAGGGGGGCAGAGGGATGAGAGACCAGGTGCATGTTGCGGAAAAAATATTGTTACAGTGGATGAAGAGGGTGGGGCTGGGGTGTCGAAAGTAAAAGATTAATCTTGATTGGGCCAAATTTGAACCTGAGTCACCCACAACAATGCTGCTGGGTCTCCCCAGAACCGAACACCAAATTATACACTTAAAACAAAACTTGAAACGTGTCACGGGAGACCCGAACACAACATAAGGGTTTTAAGAACCTTATCGTGCAGTTGTTTTGTTGATTACAAAATTAAAAAAACAGTGCACTTGCGATTTTAAGGGGGCCTCAGGAGCCTATCGGAGACTTAATGACTGGGGAGCAGATCTTGCATTGTAAAGCTCTGATGTGTGTAGGGTATATACAGCAGCAGCAAAAATCTATGCAGAGTAACCAAACAGGGAACAATCAGAGCATTAGGAAATAATATGACAAAACATTGATATACTTTATCAGGATTTTGCATCATGACAAATGCAAACAGCAGCAAAATACAAAAATACTACAGCTTAAAAGTGTCAGCTACAGTATAAGTAAAAGTCCTGAATTCAAAATGTTACTTAAGTAAAAGTACAAAAGTATATGCATAAAATAATAGTTTGGGTACCAAAAGTAGCAGTAATCCTCATGCAGCATGGCACAAATAAGCACCAGATATTTAAAAAATATTGTATAATAATTACTGATGGTGTTCATAAAGTCAATGATGTGCTTGGAAAAAAAAATATTTTATAAACTGGCTAGCTAAACCTATAATAAAATATAATAATGTATTAGTTGATTTATATTTTGTATTTATACTATGAATGTTTTGGAGTAAAAAGAACAACAATCGGCAACAAAATGTAGTAGAGTAAAACTGTAGTGTAGCAAAATGGGAAAATACTCAAGTAAAGTATAATTATAGTGTACATTTTCTTTTACAGCACTTTGACCAGGCACCAGCGGGAACCGTGTTGGCTTCCCCTGATATATATTATATCACTGGATCATAATTAGTGATGCATAAATGTGTTTATTTTATTTTAGCAAATTGTAAAGAACGAGATACATTTAATTACTTTTTATAATGTCAGGTATCGTCATCCATAATAGTACATTACATTTCATTAGTCTATTTAATTGTAGTTATTAATTAAATGAACCTTCGAAAATAACAAACTCATCTTGTCAAATAAATAAAAAGTAGCCTACAATATATGCTTCAAAATGGTAATGGAGTAGAAGTATGAAGTAGCATAAAATGACAATACTCAAGTAGTTTTGTACCTCATAATGTACTCAATTACAGTACTTGAGTACTTTAACTTAGTTCCTTTCCAACACTGCATTAAACTAGGCCAAGATTCAAGATTCAAAGCTTTTACTGTCATGTGTACATAAACGCAACACTTTTGTTTTTGCTCCCATTTTTCATGAGATGAACTCAAAGATCTAAAACATTTTCTATACACACAAAATAACCATTTCTCTCAAATATTGTTCACAAATCTGAAAAAATCTGTGATAGTGAGCACTTCTCCTTTGCCGAGATGATCCATCCCACCTCACAGATGTGGCATATCAAGATGCTGATTAGACAGCATGATTATTGCACAGGTGTGCCTTAGGCTGGCCACAATAAAAGGCCACTCTGAAACATGCAGTTTTGCTTTATTGGGGGGTTCTGGGGGGGTCCGAAAACCAGTCAGTATCTGGTGTGACCACCATTTGCCTCACGCAGTGTAACACATCTCCTTGGCATAGAGTTGATCAGGTTGTTGATTGTGGCCTGTGGAATGTTGGTCCACTACTCTTCAATGGCTGTGCGAAGTTGCTGGATATTGGCAGGAACTGGAACACGCTGTCGTATACGCCGATCCAGAGCATCCCAAACATGCTCAATGGGTGACATGTCCGGTGAGTATGCTGGCCATGCAAGAACTGGGATGTTTTCAGCCTCCAGGAATTGTGTACAGATCCTTGCAACATGCTGCAACATGAGGTGATGGTCGTGGATGAATGGCACAACAATGGGCCTCAGGATCTCGTCACGGTATCTCTGTGCATTCACAATGCCATCAATAAAATGCACCTGTGTGCGTCGTCCATAACATACGCCTGCCCATACCATAACCCCACCACCACCATGGGCCACTCGATTCACAACATTACCCTAACCCTACCCCTACCCCTCACACCAGATACTGACTGGTTTTCGGACCCCCCCAGACCCCCTAATAAAGCAAAACTGCATGTTTCAGAGTGGCCTTTTATTGTGGCTAGCCTAAGGCACACCTGTGCAATAATCATGCTGTCTAATCAGCATCTTGATATGCCACACCTGTGAGGTGGGCAGTGATGTACCTGAACGCGTTCAATGAACGATCGTTCATATTTTGGGTGAACGTGAACTGAACGTACTGTATTTCCGCTAGATGAACGTAATTGAGAACGCGTTCATTCTCAGCGCTGTATAACGGCGTTCAAAAGTGCGTTCATTCTCAGCACTGTATTATAACGGCGTTCAAAAGGGTGCCAGATTTCATATGCCTTTCAGCTGAAACCCCAGTTAAAACACACCGTAAACAGGCTTCAAAATAATGCGGAAAACCACCCAATCTGGCAACAGCAAGCTGCCTGTGACGCGTACGCGCCTGTCACCCCTGGCTGTCGCACTAAAATATACGTCATCATCAGACTCCTCACAACAAACAATTTGGAACCGCGGAACCGGCGAGCATTGAATGAATTAGTATGGACCAGAGCCCTATCTCTCTAGGGCTCTGGTATGGACGAAGCCGAGAGCAGCTGCAGCAGCACGCGCTCAGAGTCAGACTCTACGGCGTCGGCGTATGAGCATTTAAAAGAGTTTTACGTTAAAGTCAGTACTGACTCAGACGGAAAAAATCTAACGTTTGCCTGTAACCTTAGTTTCATACCTCAGCCTGGTTCCTACCTCGTGTTGTGTTAGTACAGAGTTATGTCGGCACATATTTATATGTTATATGTTTGCACAATGACTACTTTCACTTTTGGGACTTTAAGTATATTTAGATTATTATACTTAATAAAGACCATTCAAGCAGCACGTTTTTCCTCATGTTTTTGAAAATATACTGTAGAGATGAAAGCTGCAGCTGCTACTAGTGTGGACTGAATGGGCGGCAGCAAAGCGTTATGGAAATGCCAGTATTCTGATTGCTGTCTGTGGTTCTATATGGGTTGTGGCAATCATTTTGACAAATAATAGCTCGCAGCAACGTATTGAAAAAATAACTATAAACTATAAATTAGTTCATTTTTGAAACCATGAACTTTAGTTAAAAATGTTGAATTATGAACTATGAACTGAACTAGTTCATTTTAAAATGTGTGAACTGAACTAGTTCATTTTAAAATTTGTGAACTGTGAACTGAACTAGTTCATGTAGAAAGTGAACTTTCCCAACACTGGAGGTGGGATGGATTATCTCGGCAAAGGAGAAGTGCTCACTATCACAGATTTTTTCAGATTTGTGAACAATATTTGAGAGAAATGGTTATTTTGTGTATATAGAAAATGTTTTAGATCTTTGAGTTCATCTCATGAAAAATGGGAGCAAAAACAAAAGTGTTGCGTTTATATTTTTGTTCAGTGTAGCTACAGTGTAGATATATCAATGAAAATGTTAGGTCACAGGCTCCTCCAACAGTGCAACACCATAAAACAGATACAATGGTTCAAATAGTGCACTTTCTGTAGTGATAACCACAACTATAGCCGCTCCTCGCCTACACAGGACTGAAGTTTGCACCCACTTTGGGTCCAGCTATCTGTAGGTGGGGTCAGTCATATTTTAGTCCAATCCAAATCTCTTTGTTGGGTTTGTTCACGCCCCCTTCCACGTCGACCTGCACTCTCGCCATATTTTCAATCGTCTGAAGCCCTCAGCCCGGTTTGCTGCCACATTCTGGAGGAGAAGCTTCCACACACGACCGCACTAGGTTAAAAAACCTACTACAAAGGATACAAGGGGACATCTGTGTTTGCTGGAGTCTGTTAATTCATTCTGCAACCATGAACATCTTCAGACTGACAGGGGACCTCTCTCATCTGGCTGCTATCATCATCCTGCTACTCAAAATATGGAAAAGCAGGTCGTGTGCAGGTAAGATATATATATATATTGTATAACATATGCTTCAATGTTTTCCCCTGATTGCCCTTGCCTTTCTTTGAATGACTGAAACAAGTAGCTTTCTCTCTTCTTGCCCTGTAAGCTCCAAGCTAGCTAACGTTAGCTACATATGCTTACGTTTACAACCCATTCATTTGAGTCTACGGCTAACATCGTTAGCAGTCAATGGGCTAAACTTAACTGGGCTTAGGTAGTCACTAAAATGTCTGCTGTTTAGTAAATGAAGGATCAAAGTAATACAGCGTTTAGCTTGTTTTTTGGGGGATATTTCTTCAATTTCACTAGTCTGTTTAGCTTTCTCTACTGATGTTGTCTAAACATCACACATCCATTACTCCTGCTCGGTTAATTTGAAGTTTGGTGCTCGATTCTTCTAGTCTGGCATCTGACGTGGCGTTCTGGAGGTTATGTCAGGTGGTCACAATCATGGTCACTACTCAGAGTTTGTAGTGTTTATGTATAGTCTAGGCAGGGTAAGATATCACAGTTGTATCTTCAAATACGATTTTACTTAATATTACCAGGTGGGGGTAGTAGTACATTTACTCAAGAACTGTAGCTGCACACATTGCTGTTCAGTCAGTGCTTTTCATCTTTTAAAAATCTATATAGAAGTTTATTTGTGATTTTATTTTTACAAAAATGTAGACTATCTGAAAAAAATTAAAGCATTAGTTATGTTGTTGCAAGCTACAGATATTAAATGCATTATAATTCCCTGCATCATAAATAATGATTTAATAATATCATATAATAATGGAACAACTAAAGAGCCCATTTGGCTGCATGCTGTATGCCACTCACACAGAAAGAAGAAGAAAGGAGACTTTGAGGAAACTCATTCGGATGCAAATAATAAAACAACTCTTCATAGTAAAGCCACCAGGTTTGAACCAAGGCCCTTTTTGTTTAAGGTGACAAACAGTGCAAACCAACTTACCACCCTGTGTGGATCTGTATGCATCTTACAGCACTTGAAGCTTATTTGCAACATAAAATATTATAATGTTTAACCATGTTAAAGTCAGAGAAAGATTTGTAAGGGATTTTCAACTCTGTAATGGTCCTTGATACTACACGATTGTTTTAAGAGTTATTGTTTGGCTGTGATCAGCTCAGAGAGTCAAAGATGCATACAAAGAGACAAATGTACACACTTTTCTAGTATTTTCTCACAGTACACTGTGAGGGCTAATGTACCCTGCTGTGTAAGTTAAAGAACCCAAATCCATGTACCTGAGTTGCTCTCATACCTGCCAACCTGAGATTTCATTTGTTTCTGCATTTTCCAAAAGATAGCATTATTTAGTCATTAAGATTGACTGTAAATAAGGAACTCTATACAAGCACTTGCTTTAAATATGCCTATACAAACGTGTAAGGAAGGACTTGGGTTGCTACATTATATTTCCACTAGATGTCACCGTTCAACTAAGAAAAGCATTTTATGAATCATGTTTAATCCAAACTACTTGTCAAGCTGTTGCTGATGGCTGTGCTAAACATAAAGGTTTAATCTGATTCATATTTATTTTGAAGGTATCTCTGGAAAAAGCCAAATCCTGTTTGCTATCGTGTTCACCGCGCGCTACCTGGATCTGCTCACCTCCTTCATCTCCCTCTATAACACCAGCATGAAGGTAAGGCAATCACTTTTCAGCTCTGGCCAGCAGCTCTTCAAACATGTCACACATTTCTCCCCGTTACTTTCACTGACCAACTGTTCTTCATTGTTCACCAGGTAATCTACATCGGATGTGCATATGCGACAGTCTACCTGATCTATGCGAAGTTCAGGGCCACCTACGATGGCAACCATGACAGTTTCAGAGTGGAGTTCCTGGTTGTTCCCGTCGGGGGTCTCGCTGTTCTCATCAACCACACCTTCTCTCCTCTGGAGGTGGGTTTAATCTCCTCTACTGTAGTCTTTGCGTGATAGGATGACTTGAAAAGGAACTGATATCCTGCTGTAAATGCCTGTAAAAGTCTGAACTTATTGTTGTATGATTTTCATATAAAAAAATGGTATACCTCTTGGGATTCACTGATTTTAACTTTTCATTGAGTAGGTCATTCTCTAGCAGGCTAAAAGGCTTTGTTAAAGTTCTGAAAGGAGGTTTTAATAAATGTTGGAATTGTGTTCAATCAAAGCAAGTGTAATAAAGGGTTCAAGGCTTTTATTGTCATACGTACATAGCTATAGTAGTTAAGACAATGGAATTCTTAGGTCACAGGCTCCTCCCACAGTGCAACACAATAAAACGGATAATAGTGCAAGTAAATAAAATAATATAGAATATAATAGAAATTGTGCAGAATAGTCGATATACAAGTAATTGGAATATTGATATATATAAGTTACAACCAGATGAAGGTTTTGGATGTTCTTTCAAAAGTTCAGGTGACTTTTGAAACAGCTAAGTTGTTATTTTAAATATTGCATTGTTTCCCTAGCACAAAATGGGAATAAATAACAATAAAGAAAATACATAGACTATTGGAAAAAATCTGTAAGCATTTATTTTGGTATCAATGTTGAACTTCACAATGGTGGCATCCCTAATTCCTGACCATGTAAATGTTTCTGTCATCAGATCTTGTGGACGTTCTCCATCTACCTGGAGTCGGTGGCTATCCTGCCTCAGCTCTTCATGATCAGCAAGACTGGCGAGGCGGAGACCATCACCACCCACTACCTGTTCTGCCTCGGCATGTATCGGGCTCTCTATCTCTTCAACTGGGTCTGGCGTTTCTACTTCGAAGGCTTCTTTGACTTGATCGCCATCGTGGCCGGATTGGTCCAGACTGTTCTCTACTGTGACTTCTTCTACCTTTATGTCACCAAAGGTGGGTTTTCTTGCTGGTTTCCGATTATGGCATTAGATGGATTAACTAAGGAAATAAGAGCGTGGTTATCAGGAATAAAAATATGTCTATATGTTTGTTAAAAGAGTTTAGATAATCATGTGTTGTTGGATAATTATTACTCCACATTCCTCTGGCACTGACGCAATCTCTTCCTAGTGTGACTGAGATGTGAGAGATCCACAGTCCTCGTTCCCTGAAAAACCTCATTTTCTAAATGAAATGGTCCTTTTACCACAAAATCCCCTCTTTGTATTGCTCTTCACCAGTTCACCAGTCTCGGTAGCTTACCAAGGAAACACATTCCGACTAATACATAAAGGGGATTTTGTGCTAAAGAGACGCTTGATTTGTAAACATGCTCTTGATTTGGCTTACTCCGACTGCTGAGACCTCACATTAGCATCGGTTTGCCTTCAGAATGAATTATTCTCACGATTTGATCAAGTATTTCTTACAGTCGCCTTGGAGACAAATACATAGAGTTAAGACAGCTCAAGACCTTTCGTTCACAATCTTATCAAAGTGCTTCCAAAACTGCAGCTATTCACACTAGTTTGTTTTGGAACAATACCATTCAGAAAACTTGGACAGTGTTTCAGTTACTTTAGCCATTTATTTCCTTACAGTAGCTTCAAAACAGTAGTTTTCTGAGAGCCAACACCAGAATATCAATAAGGTTTATTAACTTAAGTACGTTTTCACTTACAAGGAATTTGCCTTTGTGATGGTGCATACTCTACATAAAATAACTTCTGTAGAGGAATTAAAAACACAGGCAAAGTAAACCAGATTAAATGATAAATTGCAGTAAAACATTTTTAGAAAGGGGGGCTGTCTAGAACCTTTTTCAAGATGTTCAAATATTCAAAGTGAAGAGATAATGTACAAGGTTCAAGGTTTTTGTCTGGGCTTGGAGAGGTCCGACTGACAATCCTTCACGCCTGTCTCAGGTTGCTGAGGGACAGCAAATTGAACCAATCACTGTCTCACAGAGCGGTGATGTGCTGCAGTCTGCCCTTCACTGTGGCAGCAGCATACCAGATGGTGATGGAGAGGGTTAGGATGGACTTGATGGCAGTCTAGAAGTGCCCCATCATTGACTTTGTCAAGTTAAACTTTTTTAGCTGCCACAAGAAGTACATCCTCTACATTTGGGTTTTATCAAAGTGGGGGGCGAGCCTCCTTAGATGGGCTCAGGGGAAACTTTAAGTAGTCCACTAGTTTCTACGGAAATGTTCCGCCTGATCCCCAAAAAAGTATTTAGTTAGTACATTCAGATGGCCCAGAAATGTTATGTATAAACTAGGGCTGTCAAGTTAACGCGTTAATAACGCCACTAATTATTTTAACGCGATTAACGCATGTGTATTTTTTTTTCCTCGGCCGGCCCGTAGTTTCAGAGCGCATCGAGTTTAAAATACCATCTACAAGCTGATGCTGACAGCCCCGCTCCTGCCGCCCGCTTGTGGCAGACCACACTTCCACGCTCACCGGCAGGCACCGACTGGCTATTGGGAGGACCGGGAGGGTGTGTGCATGTGTGGCCCGAGCGAGCGAGAGAGAGACCTTACGTGCATTGTTGTTGTTAGCATCTGGTGCTAGCTAGCTGCGCTAACGGCTATAAGGAGCTGTTGAAATGAAAACAGAGGAGCGACATTTCGCCACAACTGCGCCGAGCACTTGACTTTATGCAGGCAGCCAGACAGTGGGACATTGTACGAAAAGTCAGCACACTCAGCACGGATAGTGCGCAACATGATTGCAGCGTCCAGGCAGCTCCGGTTCGAGCATGCCTTGAGTTGCACATAGCTCCAACGATCCATCACACACACACACACACACACACACACACACACACACACACACACACACTTTGTATTGTATTATTGTATGAGAGGTTCCAGGTTGAATTGAGGCGAATATTTTAAATGTTCAGAGGTTGTTGTGTTTAATATTCATGAAGATATTTGTCATTGTTCAAATTATAATAAACATTAGCATAAAGCATATTTGTCCACTCATATGTTGATAAGAGTATTAAAAACTTGAAAAATATTCCTCTAAGGTACATTTAGAACAGATCAAAAATGTGCGATTAATTTGCGATTAACTATGGACAATCATGCGATTAAATATTTTAATCGACTGACAGCCCTAGTATAAACGAGTTGATGTAAAAAAACTAAAGTTACAACACAGCGGTAAATTAGGGAGGACAGCTGTCTGTGTTTGATTATCTGTGTGAATATTTGGTCTCACACAAGCCATTGTTTTATTTAAAATATGTCATAGTCTGAATTGCCTAATTTTCCCAGTTCTTCAGATGGGTTGGACACGGTTACAGGGATGAGTTCACAAGGTTCTTTTTAGTTTCTAGTTCAATCATTTTGTAGTCAGCCTCGTGGAAATGGCTGCTTCAAAAGGGCCAACCACTTGTGGTCACTTCTGAACACAAATCGATGAACTCCCATTTGAAAGCTTCTTAAAAATGTAAACTTGATTAGCTATGGCAGCATGAACAACCACTGGCACTGATGGTTTCTGACTGTTTCTTTCTCTCTCGTCCCCCAGTACTGAAAGGCAAGAAGCTGAGCCTGCCGGCATAAAACGTAAGGAAGGAGATGGAGACTCCCAGCAGACTCAGGGGGGTGTGGAGATGACATCATGTCATCTCATGACCTACAGCGAAAAATGCCTGAGACAAAGAGCCAACTATTTGGGGGGAAAACACTAGTCTTCTTGATGATTGCTGATAGGGTAAATGCCAACAAACAGCGGAGCTGAACAAAAATCATACACAGTCAACGTTTGGATTTCTGTGTTCAGCATCTTGCCTTATACTTATTTTCATTGCTGTTCAATTAGGAGAAAAGGCTTCTTTTTTTTTTTTTTTACATGTGAGGTGTATACGCTTGTTTTTTTTATAATGTCACAAATAGGGTCGACTCTGAAAAGTACCTTGTTTGAATTGGTAATGAAATGCACAAATGTACAGTCTTATTAAAGAGTGAGATGAAGAGGTAATGTATCGGAGTGCCTGATGAGGATTATGTCCACTTTCTCACATATTTTTCTTTTTTTACTTTTGGATTTTCTTTGTCTGCATATACTATAATACTGTATCTTCTCATGGAAATATTTAAGATGCCAACAGCAACAGTTTCGCCACAAACACAAACTTGCATTTTGTAAAAACATTGATTTCTAAAATTGTATAAAACTCTGTTTTAACAATTGTCTTTAAATCTGAAACATTTTGTAACCGGTTAACATTACAGGATTTATAGTTTCAACTTAAGTTTAGGTAACCAATGAAATATAAAACTTCTTTGGGACGAACATGTCAGTATTTTTGAATGATGGCTATTTTGGAATTAAATCTTTCGTGTATTTATTGATCTTCTTTCTTCAGCTTGCTGTTTAATAGACAAAAAATGCATCAATTGTTCTTCAGCTTTAATATACATTTCATCAAATCTAAACAATGCTACATCACATTTTGGATGTGGATAGAGCACACATTTAGTTTCTGCCAGCATTGCACCCAGAAACAAACTATTGAACACCTTCCAACAGTGACTTGTCGTTTTTCTCAAGGTCATAATCAATGAAGTCAAGAGTAAAGCAATATAGCTGAATAATGATAATTGACTGAGAATCGTTCAGCCCTTTGACTGGTTGTGACATTTCAATTGTTAACGGTACGTCTGGAGAGTGAACAAATGAACAGTCTGTTGTCGAGTAGGGGGATCACTGTGTTCAATGGGTGCATTTCTATAAAAACGCCTCTTGTTTAACTTTTCAAATGAGTAATTCCCAACTTTGTCTTCTTTTATTTTTTTATTTTTTTGTGCATGATATCACCTCCATTAAAGATCTTCTGAGAATCACCTTCCAGTGTCGCTGTTTGACTTCTTAAAATCATTCAAGCAAAGATTATAAGCACACTTACACTATTGAGTTTTGGGCCAGTAGTAGTGCCTTTTAATGTAAACACATCATAGCCATCATATATCTTTGAAAATGTGGCAGGTGTAGGTGGGAGAAATACTAAAATATGACGTTTCATAATGTTTAGTAGGCACAGTTCATTCCAATAAAGATCTTTGCAACAAAAATACATGCTGAGGATACACCATTATTACTCATCTCAAGTTCCTTGTAGTAGATCAGGATATTCTCTCATTAAGAAAAACCACATCCATAAATAAATTCAGAAGCAATTGTTGTGTGCCGTACACCAGACTTTATTTTCAGCAGATCATCTATCGCCAATAATACATTGTTTTTAATCCATTAAGTTAATTATATATGTCACCATGTAAGTTCACTGTTGAGGAACCGGCAATCTAAGTTGTTCATACATTACATAACATATCTGTTATGACAATAACTCTTTGAATGTTGAATCATATTTTAAAGCCAAGAATTGTCAGAAGAAGAACACACTTGTTTATCATGATGTGCATTTATTCAAAGCTTCATCACAAATGTGCAACATCGAGCTCTTTTAAAGGTAACAGCAAACAAGTAACATGTGCATCAGATAGCTGCAGACATACATTACATACACAAGCATTTCTAAAACTGAATAAATATTCTGTGTGTATTAGGACTAATAAAGCAATATTAGTTATTACATAGTTTGGCTGTGATATGTTATACTTATATAACATGTAAACATAGAGATAATGACACATAGTACAATGTACTAATAATCTTTAGGCTTTAGACTTACAGTGACCATCAGGGAGTCTTTGTGCTTACACAATCTGTTACATACAGCACATTCAAGGGTCTCAATCCAAACCACCAAGCTTCAGTAGTGCTCATTTATGGTGCCAGTTCACAAAGCAATTTTAAACCTTTCCACATACAGTTGACAATTGAGAGAGAAGAATAATCAGGCTTTTACATTTCCTTCGTTTTTGAAATTTCACTCTCACTCTCCTTCTCCTGGACATCATGTTGCTGATAGGAATAAAGGACAAGAGAGAATAAATACACCGTGGGAACAATTTCACAGTTAATAATATAAATGTCAGGACACTTAAATGGGAATTTTAGAAGATAGGATTATGAAACTGAAATGATTGTATTGTATCACCACAACCACATTTAACAGAAGCGTTGCATAAAGCTTTGAATGAAATGCTCAACAGGTTGTGTAGGCTGCTGTATTTTATCTTTAAGGCCGAACTTACCAAGAAAAAGGCCAATTATGGATGAAATGGTGATATAATAAAATGTTGTGTTTGTTCTTCTTTTGTTCAAAACACACTCCACACATCAGTACATTACCTTTGTCAGATGTGGGTTATAGCGGCTGAGGATGTTGGAGATGGTGAAATAAAGCGCATTAAAGATGAATGAAACCATGACAGAGAAGAGGGCGATGCCAGAGAGCACACACAGCAGAGTCGTCCCTCCTACAAACAACAGGAACGCTGACAAAGAGAGAAATAAGTTGAGTTTGGTTAATAAAAAGTACTGTCAGATTAGTACAGTTTAGCTTGCATAAGACAGTTATTGACATGATCAGACATACCTTCAAAGAAAACCAAACCAACTGCAGACATGATAATGGTCACAAGAGCAAAAGAGAGGAACATTCCAACGGGAATTGCAGACATGGCACCAAACAGCATCACCGTGAGAGCAAATAAAGGGTGGCTGTTCAGGTACTGCCCGATCCTTGTTTTCATCATCTGTGCTACCTGGGAAAAAGATAAAAGCAAAATGCAGCTGTCATTTTCACTCAGCTGGAAATGAACACAGACCCCTGGGATTTGCTGACGGAAAAGCAAACATAAAGAATAAAGAACGTTCTTTTTGACAGATGTAGGTGTTTAGTGTTATCTTACCTTGGGGTCATCATATAAGCGGCTCAGCAGGCTGGCCCAACTCCCAAACAAGTGCTGAAACTCAGCCACTCTGCTTTTGCGTTTGATGCTGCACTGATCCATCTCCCTTCACCAGACTGAGGACTTGAGGAAAACTGAGTCCGCCTGACAGCCAGCTGGTGCAATGAAAAAACAATCAAGGATCAGAGTAAACAACAGTGACTTTAATAAAATAGAAGACTTTAGTTAACTACAGCATAAAACCTTTAAATACTTTACATTTCTGAAAACTGAGAACAAAGTTAAGTGACTAACCTGAATAATGTAGTTAACCTGGTCCGGTTGTCAGCTCACAACTTATGAAACTGTGTCTTAAAGTTGTCTCCAACTCAGTAGCAACACACCCTTTATAAAACCACCCCTTCTTCTTCTTCCTCCTCCTTCTTCCTCTTCCTGGATTTCTGCTGGAGGGACTCTAAAAGGCGTGTTGGTATTGCTGGTGCCATCTGCTGTTCACCTCAAATGTTACAGCATTAGACTGAGGGCAATACTTTTCTGAAGAACTGCTTCATAATTAATATTCCAACAGATCATATAATGTGAGGATCTAGATATCATAAACATCTGGTTTTATTCTAATTAAAGTAGGCAAGATCAGTATTGGACCATACAATTGAACTTGATATCAAAATTAGAAGTAAATACAAGAGCAATAGGCCTACTTACCAGTCAATGTGATTTATGCATGTATTTATTGTAAACTTGGAAATGATATGTAATTGATTCAATAATACTGAAACTGATATTATTATTTCGATTATTGTTATTACTATTATGAGGTACAGCATCCAAACTATTTGACCTGAGTCCATTTATAATCATAAGTGGTCACTCTGAGAAACTGAAACACATAATTGAATTCATTGAAAGCTCACAAAGCCAAATGACTTATCAGAGATGTATTTCATGACAGAGGTGCAGGAGAAGTTTTACAAGTTTAAAAGTTGCAAGTAAGTTCTCACACACTGTTTGAGGAGCAAACACGTTGTATTATAATGATTGATATTATTAAGAGTTATTTTCTCATGTGGAAACGTCCTAGCAGTATGGTGGCTCTAGATACAAATATATAGATACATTTATTAGTAATTGTATTATTATCCAAGCATCGTTACTGTGATGGATTTATCGGCTCTTTCCACAAGGGAGGGGTGTGTGGGGTTGTGCGCCATCTAGCATTGTGGTTGCTGCCAAGTAAATACTACTTTGCTCACCCGTCCCTTTACAAGACAGCAGTTACGAGCCACCAAGTGCAACACTGCAGTAATGCAATGCAGGACCTTCCCCTTAACCAGAGGCCAACCTCACCATAACTTTAGTAATGTAATGAAATTCAACTGGCAGGCACCAGCTGGGATTAAGACAGTTTCACAAGAGTGTTGGTAAAGTACGATGGCTTTCAGGTTACTTAAAAAAAACCTCCAGAAACAGTGTTCTGCCGTTAAAGCTTCTTTACAAACATGGTGGTGCAACAGAGTGGACCTGACATCTACAGTATGTACACACAAAGGCTCATTCTAAGGTAACAAAATCAACAGTTCTTAGTTCAGGTGATTGTGCACTAATAAAGGTTATGAATATTATATTCAATACACTTTATTTATAAGTGCCTTTCAAGACACCCATAGGACACAGAATATGACCAGATAATACATAATGAAATATAACAGTGTAAGTATGTATGTAGGCTAGGGCTGAACGATTCATCGATTTTAAATCGAAATTGCGATTTGAAATGATGCGATTATCAAATCGCAAAGCCTGCGATTTTTTTGTGTGTGCTTGTGTGTCAGTCATCCACACCAATCAGAAGTGCTGTGCTCCGCATGTACCAGCCATTGTTAACCAATCAGAAGTGGCCCATGATAGAAGGTGATTGACAGATTGATCCAATCACCAGCCATATATTCTTGAAAGTGCCTGCCCTTTTCCAAATGGCTTCCAATGGAGCTTTCCTAGATGGTTTGTGTTTGATGTTCTCATAAACGAGTCATGTTTATCATATAACTTGGTTTAATAACCTTAATAGTGACGGAGCAACATTACATACACATGGCAGTTATCACAACACTACTCGAACGCCGCATGTAGATCCCTACATCCGGTACGGTGTCTGCAGAAGGACCAAAGAGACCAAATGCGAATACTCTACATCCCCTTTCTTTAGCTCTTCCTACAGTAGTGAACAAAACTGTTATACTGAGCACATATGACAGAACATACAGAATGCTGCAAATTTGCACATTATCAAACTATGTGTGCATTTAGTAACTGATGAACACAGAGGCTATCTCAAAGAAGGAGTGCAGCAATTAACTCAGTAATTATTACTACAGTAACAAAGTAGATTACTAAAATAGAATACATTTGCACTGTGAAACAAAACTTTAAGCCTCAATATGGTATAACTGTGTGAACTAAGTTTAGAGACATTGTTCTCAGAGTGGTATGCTTATGCATACATGACAAAGCTTCAGTCTCTGTATTTGGGATTAGGCTTGATAGCACGGCCTGAGTGTGTCCTGTAGACACTCTCAGGAGTGTCTGACAGCAGTTTAGCTGTGGGAACATCAGCCCTCATGTGTTCACTGTTCAGTGATTCCTGTGTGTTACAATCTGTGAACTCAAGTCCTGTCCTGTGTGTGTGATCAGTGTCACTTGTGGAGGTATGTGACGGGACAGGCTCAGCTACAGGCAGAATGTGCCTACGATTCCTTCTGTACAGCTTCCCGTCTGAGTGGACGACGTATGACCGGGGTTCCTTGCAAATCTCTTGAATTATTCCAGTCCTGTTGTAACCTTGTGGGGTCTGCATCCTAACAACCTGTCCTTCCATCAAAGGTTGTAGTGGTCGGCTTGACTTATCATAGCACTGTTTTTGATACAGCCTCTTGTTTAGAAGCTGGGCTTTTACCTCTTATGGATGGCGCATGTCTGGCTCAAGCAGCTTCACCGAGACTGGGAGTGTTGTACGTGTTTGTCTCGACATCAGTCTCTGTGCAGGAGATCCTAATTGTGCGTCACGTGGCACATTCCTGATGGAGGCCTGTGGTGCAGTGGGTTGTGAGTTGGTATTCGGATCAGGAGGTCACAGGTTCAAACCCCACTGCAGTCAGCATGTCGTTGTGTCCCTGGGCAAGACACTTCACCCCAAATTGCTCCTGTGGGGATTGCCCACAGTATTGAGTATGTAAGTCGCTTTGGATAAAAGCGTCTAACAAGTGACATGTAATGTTTAATAGGTTGAGAAAAACATCAGTTCCATCTCTATGAGATTTCTCCATGAGCTGCTTAGCACTGCGCACAGCCCGTTCAGCTAGGCCGTTGGACTGGGGATACTCAGGGCTGCTGGTAATATGAGTGAAGTCCCACTGTGAAGCAGTCTTTAAAGCGCGGGCTAGTAAACTGCCTCCCATTGTCTGACTTGAGGGTGTGAGGTGCTCCATGAACTGAGAAATGTCTTTTCAGCTTTGCAATGACTGTTGCTGCAGTGATATCACGAAGCATGTCTATCTCATACCAGCCTGAATATGAGTCCACTAGCACTAAGTATTGCTGATTGTGCCACTCAAAGATGTCAGTTGCTACAGTTGACCACGGCAGGTCTGGAACTGGATGCAGATGGAGTGGTTCTTTCTGCTGGTGTGGTTTTGTGCTGTTGCACACAGAGCATGACTGTATTTCTGTGTGAATGTTGTCTGTCATAGTTGGCCAGAAAACAATGCTACGTGCTCTCCGCTTTGTAGCCACTTCACCAGGATGTCCTCTGGGCATGATGCTGATGTATTCTTTCTGTAGTGACAGAGGAATAACTGCTTTGTGACCCTTCATTATGACTCCATTTTCAACAATCAGTTCGTCTCTGAAAGGGAAATACGGTCTAATGGCATGTGGAAGATTATGCTGTTTAGCGGGCCACCCGTGTCTGATAGTGGTGCTGAGTGTTTGCAGAGTCATGTCTTCAGCGGTGTGCCTCTCTAACTCTTTTAAGCGAGAAGAAGATATGTAGTTAACAGTCATCACGTCGAAGTTGTCCTCTTCTTCAGCTTGCTGAACTGTGGAGCTGCGGGGAGCTCGCGACAAAGTGTCAGCCAGGAACATTTGCTTTCCACATTTGTACACAAGAGTGATGTCGTACTTTTGTAGTCGTAGCATCATTCTTTGTAGTCTTGCAGGTGCTGTGTGTATGGGCTTTTTTAGTATGGTGACGAGGGGCTGGTGGTCTGTTTCAATAGTGACTGGTTTACCATAGATATAGTCATTGAATTTTGAACATGCAAAGACCACTGCCAACAACTCTTTTTCGATTTGAGCATATCTGGTTTCTGTTTCAGTTAGTGTACGCGAAGCATACGCTACAGGTTTTCCTTCCTGCAAACACGCTGCACCGAGTCCGTACTGTGAAGCGTCACAGGTAAGTGTCACTGGCTTGTCAACGTCGTAGTATAGCAACACCGGTGGGCAAGACATGCGTTTCTTTAAATCTTCAAAAGCTTTCTGCTGCTGTTCATGCCATGTCCATTCTGTGTCTTTATGTGTGAGTAGCCGTAGTGGAGCTGACAGCTGGCTGAAGTTTGGTATGAACTTTCCAAGGTAGTTGACCATCCCCAGGAATCTTTGTAAGGCTGGGATGTCTGCTGGCACTGGCATCTCACTAATAGCACTTGTTTTGGAAGGATCTGCTTTGAGTCCTTCACTGGTGAAAACATGGCCGACATAGCCGACTTGGCTTAGCCTGAACTTGCACTTGAGGGGGTTAAGCCTTAAGTTAACCTCCCTGACCCTGTTAAGCACTTTTCTCAGGTTGGCGTCGTGCTCTGCAACATCTTTACCTGCAATAATGATATCATCAACGATGATTTCACAGGGGTATCCGGCGAAAATCTGTTCCATGGAGTGCTGGAACACCTCGCTGGCAGAATTGATTCCAAATGGCATTCTTAGAAATCTGTAACGACCAAAAGGGGAGCTGAAAGTGGTTAACATGGAAGACTTAAGGTCGAGTGGAATCTGCTAAAAAGATCTCTTTGCATCTAATACAGAAAACATAGTTGCTTTTGACATGTGTGTGGCGACTTCTTCCACAGTACACATAGGATGGTGTGGTCTTTTCAGAGCAGTGTTCAAGTCTCTTGGATTAATATCCTGATTTCTTGTTTGTCCTTTTTGCTAGTGGCTACCATAGAGGACACCTAATCAGTGGGCTCTGAGACAGGAATGATGACGCCCAGTTCCTGCATCTTGTCGAGTTCAGCTTTGACTCTGTCTTTCATAGCCACAGGTATGCGATGTGCAGAACGAACGACTGGTTTTACATCTGGGTCGAGAGTCATGGAGTACGTCACAGGTAGCTTTCCAAGCTCATCAGAGAAGAGATCGCTGTATTCTGTTTGGATCTCAACTGAAAAATCATCGTCAGTGGGGCTTAATTGATGAACTGCTTCACTGAATGAAACTAGTCCCATCCGTCTGCACGCTCGTAGCCCAAGCAGTGGCAGGACATCCTCTTCTACAATGTAGAATGGCAGTGTGTGGACTTTTCCCACTAGGTGGCACTGCAGTCTGACTACGCCCGCAGTTTTGATTTTGCTACCACCATATGCTACAAGATTAGTGGATTTAAAACACGTCTGTATTTGTTCATCTCCTTTTATCACATTGAATGACATTTTTGACATAATATTGCACTTCGCACCAGTGTCTACTTTCATCTCGACTACATTGTCATTGATGTGCACAGTGACAAAAGCCTCATAATTTGTATCTATCTGTGCATCAGTTGCGTCAACACTTACTTGCAGTGTTACGCTGTCAACATAGAATGTTTCATCTGTAGTTGTATCAGCTTGATCAGGTTTTAGTTGATGAACTATCCTCCTGGGCCCTTGCTTGTTATATGCTTGTTGTATGGAATTGCAACACTTCTTGAAATGATTCCACTTTTTGCAGGTATAACACTGTTGACCATTTGCTGGACAGTTGTCCCTCTTTGCTGCATGACTACCTCCACAGTTGTAGCAGTTGGAAATAGAGCTAACTCCTTTGCCTGAGGTTTCCTTTTGTTGTCGTATTTTCGTGTTCCTCTCTGGTAAGTCTGAACTGAATCCACATTTGTGGCAGAGTGTTGTGGCATAGCTAGCGTTTTATTGTGCTCTTCAGTCATCTCATGGATCTGACATATGTTAACAGCCTTGATTAGTGTTAAATCACAGTCTCTCAGGAGCACTTTCCTTAAGTTGCCATTACTAATACCACAGACCAGTCTATCTCTGATTAGTTCTTCATAGAGATTCCCAAATTTGCAGCTCTTTGCCTTGATCCTTAAAGCACTGACATACGATTCAATTGACTCACCAACTTTTTGATTCCTTGTATTGAACTTGTGTCTTTCCATAGTGACATTTGTTTGAGGGTTACACATCTCCCTAAATTTTATTTTCAGACACTCCGGGTCTTCTTTAGACTCGGCATGAGTGATGATGGGCGCATCCTCGCCAGGACCCCTCACTTCAGCCGAATAGACGAAAGACCTCTCGCGCTCGATGGCCTCTGGTCCCGCTATATTGAGGAGAATGTATGCTCGTGTGCGTGCTGGCTTGTCATAGTGTGCCGCCGCGATGAAAATGTCATATTCCTGTTCGAATACTCGCCAGTTCTCTGCGATGTTACCGTCAAAGACGAGTGGGTGGGGTCTCCGGAATCCTTCCGCCATGTTAGCTTAGCTGCATGCGTCGTGGTGGAGCAGGCTTAATTGTCCTCGCAAACGTCACCCAGACGCAGTGGCGGCGCCATGGTATGGCTGGGGTAGGCTACAGCCATACCAAGAAATGGCTTAGCCCTACCTTAGCCCGACCATGAAAAAGTATGTTAAAGTAAGCATGTTGAGAACACGGATTGCGAAAATCTACCGGTCGTGTCCACAACACACAAACTGATCCTGCTGTAACAACAAGTGCACGTTACTGATGCAATATGGTTGAGACCATTCGGGCTTATGCTAGAGGGGTGCAAGGAATAGTCTAAGTAGTGGGGGAGTTTTATACACTAAAGGTGTGAAAATTCTCTCGCGTTATAATATCAGCGCGGCCGCGGTCAGATCAAAATGCCTCCGAATGCAATTTGAATAGACCTACAGCCAATCAGAGCAACGAAACGTTGGGTCTGCTGCGTCATGCATTACTGATACCGTATCGTGATACGTCACGTTCACAGTGAAAAGTCCCCAAACTCGCGCCGAGTAAATTGCAGACAGACAGCAGAACTTCTAGGATTAATTGTATATTTCGGATGGATAGATTTGTTCTTAAACGCCCTCGCATTGAGGTACAAGTCGAACAGGTGCCAGTCACACGACCCAACTGAAGAGTGAATAGTGAGTTTTGAATATATTTTTGTAATAATGGGTCATTTGAAAAAGTGTTTTGTATGACAATAGAGACACAGGCCACCTGTTGTGTGCTATGTCTGTCTCTCTCTGTTTACCTGTGTCTGTGTGTCTCTCTCTCTCTGTCTGTCTCTCTCCCTCACTCTCCTTCTCTCTCTCTCCGTGTCAATTCTATATGCCAACTGTTCTTGTTTCTGCCGCTGCGTAGCATGTTGTAACAACGTGGAATTAGCAGAATAGGCTATTGTATTGTTTAACTCACACCTGTTGCTCTCGATGTAATTTAGCTGATAAAAGGAGACTAATAAAAGCCTCACGCGTGGCGTTTCACTGTCAAGGGGTGCGATATAGCGTGTATGTAATTTATATTACAAATACTGACTTGAGCCCCACCACTGTATGGGTTAGCCCTACCATAGATTACCCAACAAAAATACTCTGGCGCCGCCACTGCCCAGACGTGAAAAATCCGCCGAAAAAAAACTCCGGAGACTTGACTTCTGACACCATGTTTGATGTTCTCATAAACGAGTCAAGTTTATCATAGAACTTGGTTTAATAACCTTAATAGTGACGGAGCAACATTACATACACATGGCAGTTATCACAACACTACTCGAACGCCGCATGTAGATCCCTACATCCGGTACGGTGTCTGCAGAAGGACCAAAGAGACCAAATGCGAATACTCTACAGTTTGGGTAAGGTTAGTAATGCTCCATCACATGTTTTACATCTATTACAGGGTGAATCTTAAACTGAAGCTTGACTTTAAAGCAACTCAACGGAAGTTTCATGTAAGTTTAGTTCTTTCACTCGTAGCTCTGGCTGCGGGGGTGCTAGAGACGGGAGCACGTTGACACGACCTTCCTAGCCGGAGATATTGCCGCATTTTACAATAAACTTCCGTTGGGTCGCTTAAAAACAAATATCGCAAATCGAATCGCAATATCTGTCAGAAAAATCGCAATTAGATTATTTCCCCAAATCGTGCAGCCCTAGGCATATGTATAACAGCATTGCCCATCCTCATTGGTGTTTTACAGCGCGTACAACTACATATCTTCTGCTCCTTCTCGGGGATATTAAACATTGTCATTAAAAGACCGCTGTCACTAATTATGATGGATGTTATGGCCAGCCTTATCTGATTCTGCCTAATTGTGCCATAAACCACCAATCGTCTTTATTGGACAGGTTATGAATCATCAAATGAGTTGTTTGTGATTGTAGAGGAAACTATCTCTTTTCATTTCTCTCAGGTGACTAAAATGTGGCTACTTTAGATGAAGCTAAGGTATAAAATGAGAATACTTTTTTGACTTTTCATATGAGATAAGAAGCCACCCAGCACACTCTATTCTAAAAACAAACATAAGGGAAATTACAACAGTATTTCTCTAGAGATCCAGCAGAGGGTGTTCCCAGTTTACTTCACAGCTGTCAGACTGGAACGGCTCCTTAAAAATAATGACCACACTTTCTTCCCTTCTGCTCTGTACTGCCATTAGATGGCAACAGCCAGGCTCCTCTGTGGGACTGATCAGAATATTAAATTACTGAACTTTACCACCGCCGCTGACTACTTCTTCAATCAAAGATATGAGTTTCCACGGCCACCCACAAATTATGTTACCCCCTCAGATAGCATTAAATAAATGCAGGCACATAACTGCAAGAGAAATTGCAGTGTGATCTGTTTTGAGCTACACCAAAGAGAGACACCCCCGGGACGTGTGATGACAACTTACTGTAGGCCTATTTGGACGCTTTATAGCTGCCGGCCAAACAAATTAATCTCTCTCTTTTTGTATTGAGTACAGGGAATGATTTGGTGAGAGAGAAACTGCTTCAACAGTACCTCTCCAGACTGCTAAACACAATGAACTCAGTAAACCAAGGCTTCTGTGTGCAATTACTGCATTTGTGCACATAAAACAAGGACTTCCTACTAATTAACTATGTTTTCTGCTCTGCCGTTTTTTTACTCTTTTATTTTTCTGACTCTTACACCTCTACACACCACTTATCTTTTCTATGCTCTGGAGTTCACAACAGCCTGGTTGCTGCCATGCTCAAACACACACCCGCCCACTGCTTCACTTGATGCAATGTTTAATAGTAGACCTCAGTTACTGGTGAAAGGCTTCATCTTCTGTCACAGCTGGGAAACATCTGGGAGAGAGTTAATTAGTTTTACATTAGTGCTCTATGCAACTTACTAATTATATGTGGACCATTTTAAACTATAGTGCATGTTGTATATGAGCAAACTATATGTTAACTATCTTAATGTTAATGGAATACATTCAATTATTGTTTTATTGAAAAAAATGCACATTATACTTTACACTTGATTTCCTGTTGGACAACATGAGACGGATAAAAGTTGTTCGATGGCTCCTGAGACAAATGACTCATCCCGTACCTCAACTTGAAGGTAGATGCAAATCGAATGTTCCTAATGTCTCCCATATACCTGTGGCTGTGGTGCAAAGAAATATCCGAGCGTCTGAGAGCAAATTGACCATATGTCTACTGGCACGTGTCGAGACGTTCTACATATTGCAGCCATGATGTGATTGATGGGCTGTCAGTTAACTGCAATTTGCATCCGCTGATTGTAAGAACTAATCACTGCTAGAGGAGGGGCATAAAAATGTCGGAAATCTCCTGTGAATCCATGTTAACTGATGCGTTTCCAACTGGTTTGGCCACAGAAATGATATCATGTGTGCATTATTGACGTCAGTCCCGCACGTACACACTGCAGTCAATGTCTGCTGTGTTTTATGAGAAAATAAGAGGGACATGGTGTTGTTTCTCCCGCCTTGTCACTCCTGATACACTTCTCCACCACACTATCCGTGTTCATCCAGGAACTCCCCTCTCTTTGAAGTTACAGGAGAACACGGCCAACCTGGCAATATTAGAAAAAAAGGATTTGGAGTCTGCCCTGCATCAAATAGGACAGTCCTTGTTGTCATTGGTTGTCATTTTGCCCAATGAAGTGAAGGGGAGCTTTCAGTTCCTGTTCTCACTGGGGTGAGGAAGAGACTCAAAGGGAGCTCCCTGGAGGGTGCTAAAGAGCGCTGCGGAGGACGCGTCAGAGCCCTCCTATAGGCTTAACTACATCAGCATGACTTCACCCACAGCACAAACAGGAGGAATGTTAACTGTTGCACTGTTCACATTAGACATTATTACAAGATACAGCTCGCAACTAGCTAACTTAGCTAACCAGAGAAAAAGGAAACAGGGACAGTCAGCCAAGAGGCCTATCAAATCATGTATCTGCTTCTCTAAAACAACTTTGATTTTGTTTATCTTCGTATAAAAATGGCAGTGTATCAATTCATCTGTTTTGGGAGTCACATGTGGCTTTTATTAGCACCGCTACCGCCATGTGATGCTCCCCCATTCTGGTGCTATGAGAGATAGTTCTGCAGAACATTAAAAAGACCATGCAGCCAGCCTGGACCTTCACCAGACTGCAGACATACAGAGCCAAGAAGTCCACAGATGATGATTGAAAAAAACAAAAAACTACAGAAGGCTCTTTGTTGATTCCAGCTCTTTATTCACTTCAAAATCTCCCTAAATCTGATTTGCAAATGTAACACCTGTCACTTTGACTGGATTTTAACCAACAAAGATTTCATTCTGAGAGGAAATCAACAATCCTGCCAAGGACAGAGGGCTCTGGATAGCCCAACACATCATTATTACCCATCGACTGTAGCAATCAGTGACACTGGTGAGAAGAGGTGCCTGCGAAGAGGCAAAAGATAATAAAGGACAAAGGCCAAGCCACAGTCTCTTCCCCCTGCTGCCATTTGGCACACAATACACACGTTGTACCACGGACTACCGAACAGCTGCTTTCCCAGAGCTCACCACCATAACAATATTTGAATTAGTATACTGTAACTGCATTTCGTTGTACAACTCTGTGTTGTAAAAGGACAATATATTATCCTTGTCACCTTGTATAACTGTTGTTTAATCCAAACATGAGGCTTCTTTTGTTAATTATCCACCTCATTGTAGTCAGTGATTGAATTTGCAATATTTATTCAGCATGTTTTTTCAAATCCAACTATAATAAATCAACACTGCCAAAGCATAAATCCAACTTTTAATATCAAAGCAGTGTGGAACATTTCAAAGTCAGGTCAGTGGGTTTTCTGCACCTGAAAGAAAAATTAACCTGAGAAGCAAAAAGTTGTTGTGTTGTTTCTACTGTACTCCTCATTACATATACATGCGGCTTCAGTGCGTTGATGGATTGCTGTTGCCTCTATTTGCTCTTGCGTTTTGATACACTGTTTGAGTAATGATTAATTAGGGAGACGGCTAAAAGCTGAAGCAGGGCTAGTGACAGCTCTAGAGAGAGGAAAGAATAACAATAAGGCAAGGCAAGTTTATTGATATAGCACTTTTCAACACAAGGTAATTCAAAGTGCTTTACAAAAAATGAAAGACATTAAGAAAATGGCATTTAAAATCAGTCATTAAAAAGAAAAGCTAATAAAATAAACATGAAAAGAAAAAGTACAGGGATAAAAGTTGCAGTGCAGTCTAAGATATGAATAGTTCAATTAAAAGCAGCGACAAAAAGAAAAGTCTTCAGCCTGGATTTAAAAGTAGTCAGAGTTGCAGCGGACCGGCAGTTTTCTGGGAGTTTGTTCCAGATATTTGGAGCATAATAACTGAACGCTGCTTTACCATGTTTGGTTCTGACTCTGGGGACAGAAAGCTGACCAGTCCCTGAAGACCTGAGAGATCTGGATGGTTCATAATTTAGCAGGAGGTCAGAAATGTATTTTGGGCCTAAACCATTCAGTGCTTTATAAACCAGCAGCAGTATTTTGAAATCTATTCTTTGACACACAGGAAGCCAGTGTAAAGACTTCAGAACTGGAGTGATGTGATCCACTTTCTTAGTGTTAGTGAGGACTCGAGCAGCGGCGTTCTGAATCAGCTGCAGCTTCCTAATAGATTTTTTAGTGAGACCTGTGAAGACACCATTGCAGTAGTCGAGTCTACTGAAGATAAAAGCATGGACAAGTTTTTCCAAATCCTGCTGTGACATTAGTCTTTTAATCCTAGATATATTCTTTAGGTGATAGTAGGCTGATTTAGTAACTGTTTTAATGTGACTGTTGAAACTCAGGTCAGAGTCCATGACTACACCTAGATTTCTGGCTTTATCTGTTGTTTTGAACATTGCAGACTGAAGCTCAGCGCTAACTTTTATACGTTGTGACTTGGCTCCAAAAACCATTACCTCAGTTTTACATTTGTTTAATTGGAGAAAGTTCTGACACATCCAGTCATTGATTTGTTCAATGCACTTACTCAGGAGAAAGAGGTCATCATTAAAGAAAGGTGATGATAGAATATCACCCCTTCATCCATTATTTGCTACTCCTTTGTCTGAGTCTGACTTGGAGGAGAGACCTATGACTAAATGAATGGTGTTGCAACATAGGAGTTCCTTTGTCTCATTAAAACTGTGACCATCCTTTTGTATTTTCCAATACTTCCCCCTGAGTAAGGCATGGTGAGTCCAATGTGCCGCAGCTTTATGTGCTCGACTCACTTATTAAACCTGGCTTAATCATTTTGAACCAAGGGGAGGAACCATGCAGCCGCAGGAAAAAGAGCCTAGGATCCATCATACCGCAGCATGGTAGAACATACTCTGAACTGTTCAGTGGTCTTTCGCTAATCTTTTATGATGCAAACATTAACAAATTAGTCAGGTGCATGTGCATAATATCTCACCCACACAATACTACCACTGTCAACTTCACAGGTGACCCTTTTGTGTCTGTATTTGGTTGGACTTGCAGATTGTTTGATGCTCCAACCACCCCGTATCAAGCACTACTTCAACATCAAGGCGCCGTGGTTAGCTTGATGAAAGCAGAGAGGGCTGCACATTAAACAGGCAGGTTTTCAGAGCCGGCAGCTAGGGAGAAGGACGAGGTGTGATGAAAGGGGGATTAGCATGGACTCATCAAATCTCCCTATCACAGGAAAGCCATGAGTGCTACATGAAGAGACTCCGCGATTATCAGGATAAGAGCTCAGCCGGTTTGTTTGTTAAAGTCGCATTAAGTTGACAACTAAACACCAATGCGTTTATATCTTTCACAATCGGAAGGTTCAAACAGAAATGGACTTCATGTATGTAATGTTTTCCTTGACAAAAGTTAAAAGTAAATCATGTAAAAAATAAGCTGATTGGACAGACATTTATATTTGTAGTCCTAAATCCAGTTGGTTAAATAATTGAGTGTTTAGTGTTACCTTTTGAAGGAAGTAAAGCCATATACAACTTGAAGGGGCTTTAGTGGTGCATTTCTCATAAAGTATTCATGACTCAATCACAAAAATGCCATTACCATTTTGCAAATGATAATGAAACAGTATCTATATGTATTTTCCATGTTTTAATGTATGCTTTACACGCAACATATTTTGCACATCGGTCAGTCCTCACATGCTTTTCCTGAGGTTCTCCCCCCCCCCCAGTTAGTTGTGTCATCATCAACTATTTGGAGGTTCTGATATCGCCATTACAAATAAAGAAATGAGCATGTTCCGTGTTATTGTACCATGTTTTATTGAACAGCATGTTTTGGCACTACACAAATCAGCATTTCAGGAGATTTGACTGCCTTTTTGCGAGTGTCACTTTAGCTCACAGTGTCCCTCAGTACCAAACTCCTGTTAAAGTACCTGCTTTGATGCGTCAACACTCCCAGTATACATTTGTTATTTTCCACCAGCTGCAGTCCCATAACGAGAATCAGGTTCGACACACCTGTGACTGATTCTGCAAATCCAAATTCTTGATGTATTTCACCGTGATTGCCTGTGCACGGTGAAAATCCATTTTCGGTAATTCGTGTGGGTTTTTCTTGCATGAAGGACTTGCACTTCATCAGTTGAGTATAAAGACAGCGTGCTGCCTTCTCTCCTCCCTCATTCTCCTTTAATCTATCTCTTCTGTCTTTCTATTTTTCCAATATCTAACACTTGGTCCGGCTATACAAAAGACGATAGCAGTTATTGCTCGATAAAGAAGATGAGTTGAGTATTTCAGAGAGAGACTGAGGCAATGACACAGATGTCCTACATCAGCGGCAAAAGCAATAAAGATATAACCCGATCCAATAGAACAACTCGGCAATGAATTTAACCCTTTGTAAACAAAATATCAGAAACACCAATGGGCTGGAACACTTATACATTATAAAATACTATGGAGTTTAGTATAAAAGTACACAAGTGAATGACATGCAGTCATTGCAGTATTTTAATTGGATTTCTGCTATATTTGCACCCCTTTAAAACATATTTTACATTAGCAGATTATGATTTAAACACTTAGCTCCTCGTAGTGCCTCCTCAAGGTTAAGTGGATGTGTTGGCACCATTAAATGTTGTGGAAAAGCACAAAGTGTTTCATCTAGAACGTTTTGTAATGCTACTGCAAGAGCAAATTCATTTGTCCCGGCGAATAAATGATAATCATAATAACCCTAGAACTTAATTTGAATTCATACATTTTCTTTGACATCTGCTGCCTTCTGCTCACAAAGTTAACACATTTTGAGTTAGCTCCATTAAGCAAATTCACTGTCATTACAGTATTAAATTACATTACATTACATTACATTGCATTTAGCTGACGCTTTTATCCAAAGCGACTTACAATAAGTACATTCGACCAGGAAGACACAACCTTGAAGAAAACAGAATCATATAAGTATATCCGGTTTCATAGAGCCAAACATTTCAAGTGCTACTCAACTGGCTTTAGATAAGCCAGTCCTTTATTGGTATAAAAGTGCTTCGTTAATCGTTCTAACGCTCGAAGTGGAGTCGAAAGAGATGAGTTTTCAGTTTGCGCCGGAAGGTGTGTAAGCTATCTTATAAATCAAATAAATCACTAGTGTGAGAAGTTTGGTAGCATTTATAATCTCTCTGAGAGCAAAGCCTCAGACGTAGAGGTCTGTATTGGTCAGGTTCGCAGACTCTTGAGGTTGAGCAAGAGGTATCACTGAGACAAGAGCTGAAAACACATCTTTGCTAAAAGTCTGAAATCACATCGTTGCAGCTGGTGTTACCGTGCAGCGCTCCAACCAGGTCTTACTTGATCTCTGCTTAAGATACCATATATTGCTCACATCTGACAAACATTTTCACAAAGTGGAATACATTGACTGTCAGTATCAATGTGGGGCATTAGAAGCATGAGCAATGGACCCTGAAACTGAAGCAGCCAAATGGAATTCAGATATTACTATTACTATTTGTAATTCAAAAAAGAAATGTGACAACCCCTTATTATGAACCTTGCAGTTTTAAGTCAGAGGACACTTTATATTTTATGCATTTGCAATATGTATAATTTGAATATGAGTGAGAGAAAGACAGGGGAACTATGTAAAATAGACAGAATGCCATTCTTTTCAATTTG
This sequence comes from Gymnodraco acuticeps, assembly GCF_902827175.1. Taxonomy (NCBI): domain Eukaryota; kingdom Metazoa; phylum Chordata; class Actinopteri; order Perciformes; family Bathydraconidae; genus Gymnodraco; species Gymnodraco acuticeps. Next base: position 1,775,299 of record NW_022990238.1, read on the forward strand.
TCGCCACTTACTGTTTGAATGTCAGTATACATTTAAAACACATGCTTTGATGTATGTTTCATTGAGCAGCACATTTTTCAATGTTATCTGCAGTATGTAAGTATGCTTCTCAATCCATGATTAAAATAACAGTTTGACATACATGATAAATAACCGTGACATATATTTACAATGGTCCTTGCCTTGCAGTGATGCTGAGATGATGTAATGTTCCCTTTTTTCACTCTTTTGTTCTGCTTATTTCACTCTTAAATGCACACACCAGCCACAAGTCCATTTAAATAAATAAATACATCTTTGCATGTGCACTCACTCAGAATCCACAACAGCCCAATCACAGCAGCAGACAGACTCATCCATCTTTATCACTGCAGCAACACCCGTAAGACTTGGCAGTAAGTGCGCGCACACACACGTATACGCACACATGCACATACACACACGTGTGAAGACAAGTCCTTCCATCTTTCTGTCTTCATTTCTCTAATTTTCTCCTTTTCTCTGCTCGTCTGCTGCATACGCTTCACATAGAAAACGGTTCAGGGCTGACGGGACATTTATCAGACAGACCTTCTTTATATTACGGTATAGATGAGAAGTGTAAGTGACCTCAGCCTTTACAAGTGGTGATTTCATGTAAGAGGCCAGATGTGTCACTGAAACAAACACATTAATCTATTTTGTTGCAGCAGGACGGTAACTGCATTGCTTATGCAGGGAACTGTCAGTCCGCAGCGAGCAGTTTGCGCCCGAAGTGTTTTGGGTGATATTTGGCTTGTTTTGAGCTCTGCATATTGATAATTGGCTGACCGTGCCTGTGGATGTTACCATGTGGAGTTGGAAGGCTGAACCACATGCGCTTCTTTAACTTCAACCAGAGGTGAATATAGGCGTATGAAATCTGTGTATGTGTTCTCATGTACACTATGCTATGTTTCCCACCTATCCTGACATTGACAAAGTGTGGGCTTAGTCAGCGCAGCTGTCAATACTTTAATTAGTCACACACACACACACACACACACACACACACACACACACACACACACACACACACACACACACACAGCTGACTCCCTCTTTTATCTCTGAACTTGTGATTAGCACCTGGATTGTTACAGCTCTACAGTTGGTGCTGGAGATCAACACAGCACCGTTTCTCACTTTATAGCACAGTGTATCTTCTTGAATTGTAACATAACTGTCGACTCACACAACACACACTGTTGCCATAGCCAGCACTGCTGTTTGTGCTCAGCAGTGTGTTTCGGATGCTTAAAAGTCAGGTCACTGTGCAGATGTTGATTCTCAGTGATTTTCTATCGATTTTCATTTCCCATTAGAAATTGGAGGCAAACACTCTGCCATGTAGCTCACATTGTTTTTATGCCGTGCAAACTGTTGGATTTGGATCAGTTTTTCTAAATGTCAGCAGGAGAGAAATTCTGTCAGAGATGTTACGTCATATTTTGTTCAGCTGTGGTTGGAATAATTTATCAAAAAGTGTGAACGTTTTCTCTTCATTTTCAAGGAAGTTTTATTTATATAAGGAATACATTTGTAGTTAGGAAATATATTCCTTGTAAGAGAACTTCAAATCACAAATAAATATTATAATTTATTGTCACCTTATTAATTAAAACATAGTTATTTATATACACTTCAATGTACACTTGCTTTAGGTTTTTTGTCCAGTTCACATGCTGGGACTAATGTTTATTTGCAAAAGTACCATTTGAACATTGTCTTCTTTTTTGTACAATTTGTTAAACATGACAACGTTTCTATCTGAGAATATCTCAGAAATCTGAACATTCTTGGGAAGTTGTTCAGAAATGAGAATCCCTTCAAACACTTTATTTCTCTTTTCTTTAAAGGTGGGGTAGGTCAGTTTGAGAAACCGGCTCGAGATACACTTTTTGTTATAGTCCATGGAATGCTCTTAACATCCCGATAGCAAAGTGCTTTGACAAAAAATCCATAACAAAATGTCATCTGTGGAAGCCGTGGTACTGTAAAAACCTGCCTGTCAGCCTTCCATCTGTGCACAAACTTATCTCGTGCCCTCATTGGTCATGCGTGTTCGTGTGTGTTGGGGGAGGGGCTCTGTAAGGAAGTGGCAGATTTTTTCCGGCTGTGTATTTTCAAATTCTAACGATCTCGAGTTTCTCCAAAATGACCAACCGCACCTTTAAGTCAAGAGTGCGTTCTCACATGTAGAAAAAAGACACTGCCCAATCGAAGCACTACATCTCAATCCATAGAGATACTGTTCTTTATTTCTTTAATCAATAAGATTGATAATAGTCAATACTTTTCTGCATATCTTCACACAACACAGTAATACATACTCTTTATACAATTAATACATTCATTAGGAGGAACAGCTGAATTATGCAAGCCTATGATTACTCCAGTACAATCAAAAAACACAGTTCAGAAAAACTGCCATGGAGGAACAAAGTAAATACTCAACACAGGTAATTGAGTAGAAAATCACAATCAGTAAAATACCAATAAAATTGCCTGAAGCTTAAGTTTACATTCATGGATATATCCTTATAATGCTGTGCTGCATGTAATTATATTCATCATGATTGAGTATAAATACACATCTTACATACATAATGGTCCTATGGCACAAACACTTTTTAAAGCTTATTTCTGTTTAAGACGGACATTATGTGTGTACACACACACACACACACACACACACACACACACACACACACACACACACACACACACACACACACACACACACACACACAGTAGAGCTTCACAGGTAAAGAGAGAGAGACAGAGAGGAAATACAATTCCACCCTCTGATTGATTTATGTTTGGTTATCTTTTTAATATCTGGATGAAGAAAACACAGATCTTGGGCATTACTTGTTTTCTCTTATGTAATAGGGATGATTACTTGGCATGGTCCCCCCTCACACACACACCTCCCACCTTCTCCCGAGCGCCTCACGTGGTAGACGAAGAGACACCCGCATGTGACCCTCTTTCAACACCCCCAAATCATCTGCTTTGGTTTCCCAGCATGCCTGTGTAACTCCCAGGAGGCGCTTGTTTTCCCACAAATGTCACATTAACATTGCTTGAAACAATGGATTGGGTTGCACGAGAATGAATGTCATGACAACATTGATCTGGCATGAGTTCCTCAGTCTGAAGCCTAAATAATTTCTTGTTATCTAACTTTCTTAATGATCATTGTCGGATCATTATGCAGTATTGATTAAGGATCAAAGCATGCATTTTAAAGCCTTTACACTAAATGAAATGCAACCACTGCTAAGGGTGACTTTGATGGACCTGGAGTCAAAGCTGACTGATTATCAGTTATCGACCATTTGGCCGTTCATCTCCATGAAATAACGCTTAACATACACCACTTTCATCTCAAGGTCCCTACCCATGGATCCATTTTCTGATGAGGATTCATGGAGCGATGTAGCACAGATGACTTCAATGTTATCAGATAACGAGTAAAAAGGACACTTGTGAAATTAACTTTGAGCAAGAGCATTTGACATAAAGTGGGAGAAAAGAGGAATGAGCAGCGGGTCTGCAGAGTGAAGGAGGTGAGAGAGAGAGAGTGGCAGTTAAAGCTCCCTCATTCGCACAGTCATTTGGAAGAAAATCAATTTGTAAAGAACAAAGAAATGAGAATTGAGAGTGGAGGAGCCAGTCAAGAAGTGCATAGCTGAACTGAAAAGGAGGGAATTAGGAAGTTGGGCAACAGGTTCGCTACAAAATCGTTGAATGGAAAGAATATTGGACATTTCCAAGAATAAGAAGTAGTGCCAACAGCACTTGGATAAAAAGTGTTTCAATCCTCTGAATTGAAATGGAAGATAAAAAAAAAGAAAATGTTTTTAAAGTTTAAACTGGTCTTTGAATTTGCCCATAATATAATTGATCTGCTCAGATCTGTTACAAAAATTGACATTGCTACACATAGTGGGAGGTTTTTCCAAAAATGTTACCTACTTGTGAGGTGCATGCAGGAGGGATAGCAGGAGCAATTTGATTGGTATATCAGATATGACCATATACTGCTACCATGTTCAAATGAAATGGGAGGTAGAGACGTAAATAAATATTTTCATGTTTTCAAAAAGAAAAGCGCATTTGTTGAACTTGGGTTTAAACGCACACTTTAAGCACCAAGAGAAACACTAAAAAGTAAATGTATACTTCTATGTTATTTGACATCATCCAGCAAGACGCTGAGTTGGAAATGTAAATACACTCAAATACACAGTCATGGTAAAGATACAATAGTTACCTACCTATTTAACTAATATCATTAAACTGGCAATTTGTTAAAACAGGGTGAACACTCCTTGCTCTAAAAGACATGTCTCGTTAAGTCAGGATTATACAACCTCTCAGCAATAAAGCTGGTTAGTACTGTTATTATAACCTTGAAAAGCAGCCAACACTTTCAAGCTCTTGCCCTTATTTTCAGCTGCAGCCTGTTTTTTTGTGTTAATCACAACCTGCAGTGACCGCCTAAAGTGTCTCCAACAGTGTCGAACAAGAGTTTGAAGGGCATGGCTTTATCAGCTCTGACAGATGCACATAACATTCATCCGATTTAAAGCCATATCCATTCAAACAAAGCCTGATGTGTCTCATATCTTCAGGCAGATATGAACAGAAATCTGCCCCTTGGCTCAGTTCCTTTCTCGCTAGATAGATGAACGCTGCTAATGCTCCAAGGTGTCTGCAGAATGGATGTGCATTGATCTCAATGTGCTCGTTCTGTGGGCAATACAGAGCACAATGTGAGTGTACAGTAAGTGTGTTCTTCATGTGTGTGTGAGTGTTAGTGTGTGTTAACATTTATGGTTTGTTACTGGGCAGGACTCTGGCAGCACTGAGACAGAGTTGATCTACGTGACTGTGTTTGGATGTGAAATGTTACTGAATTGCCATCAGCCAGCAGCAGAATGAGTAGAGCTGAAATGTGTTACTGTGGCCCTGAGACCAAATTCACTGCTGCACCATGGGGCAGAAAACCTTGGATGAGGAAAAACAAAAAACAAATAAAGGAGTACAGATGTGTACGTCATCTCTATCTCTCTCTTTATCACTCAGTCTTTCAAAAAAGCTAAAGGGTTATACAGCTGTTACATTCATTATATTCATCCAGATAGTGGTTAACAGTAAGTCATCACGGACCATTAATAGTTAATAGAGGACTATCTACTCATAGCAGACATTTCCTCTTCCTAATATTGGATATGTGATTACTAGTTTAATGACACTTTGCACAAGTCATATTTTTTGTCTTATTTTTATGTGAAGCCACAATAACAGTCTACCATTACCAAATAATACATATTTACCCAACAATAAGCAGAGAGACCTGCACTGCTAGGATGAACTTGGCACACACAAGATAAAGGTCAGGTAGGGCTGTTCATTTGATGGTAGCCCAAATTAACATGCCATTGAGACTCCTCTGCATATTAAACTGGAAATGACAGCGCTTTTTGAACATTGCTTGAGACACAGCCAGAACCGTTGATGACTCTGCCTGAGTGGTGTCACCCCTCGAGGTGAGATGTTCAGTGCCAAGACTCTGACTGGAAATCTCTGCTTTTTGGGAATGTCTCCCAACGGACAAAGACGCAGCTCCTCATCGTTGGCAGCAGTGTGCAACAGAGACCGTCCATAAATAAATCAATGTCTTAGTATTTGAAGCTTCACAGAGGATACTAGATAATAGTTGCCAGTTTATTATTTTGCACTGTGGCTCATTAAAGTCAGTGAGAGGTGGGGGTTGATATCCCTTGATCAGTCCGTAAGTCTAGAGTCAGTCATACAGTAGCTGTATTTTTTTGCATGGAGAAAATAATCATTAGTTATTTGATGCTGGTTGCTGCCTTTTGAATACAGTTTTGAACATAAGAAGCCATTTTCTGTTAAGTACGGATCTGCAGTTTCCATCTTGCTAGCCAACCGCTTTGTTATCGCTCAAAGCTAGCTAACTGAACCTATGTGCTCTCGGGGTGTGTTGACATTTTCAAGCCTCGAAGAGTCCCAAGGGAGCAGAGCTTGTCACCAAGGAGACAATGCCTGAATATGCTTCCCAACAACTGAAGGTTGGGGTAGCTACCATGGCTGAGGACTCAAGAAGATATACAGATGGGCTTCCCGTTTTTGTCGTACTGGTACACCAACATCTTGATGCAGTGGGAGTTGGCTGGTGAGATCCAGGGGCTGCTTGTGATGGAAAAGTTGTGGCTGGCGTAGAAAGGCTTCTGCTGCTTCCGGCAGCGGACCAGGGCTCGCAGCACGTTGGCTGCCATTCCCCTGAAGCGCTTGCTGATGAAGCAGTAGAGGAAGAAGTTGACCCCGGTGTTGAGCAGTGCTAGCATGTTGGCCAGATCGGTGAGCACATGGAGCAATCTGCCTGCCCTCTGCGAGGTTGGAGGAGAGGAGTAAAAGTGGTACAGGATCATGAGGGTACGTGGCGCCCACAAAACAGCAAAAATGGAGGTTATAGCCAGGAGAATGGCAGTGGTTTTGCCTGTAGAGTAGCCACGCAGACGAAAGCAGCTGCGGCGTCTGCGCAGCTTACGCACGATGACAGCGTTAAGGGAGAAGAAGACTGTGCAGGGGAGCAGGTAGACTGTGGCGCAGTGGGCCCACACCAGGACATGCTGGATCACGGTCCTCCCGTTTCCCTCCCCTCCTCCTCCTCCATCACCGTCGCCCACCCCGGACAGGCTGTGCCACAGCTCAGGCCACCAGTAGTAAGGCGCTGCGGAGAGCAAGCACCCAATATACACAGCGAAGATCACCCTCCGTGTGCGGGCTGGGTAGGAGACTGTATGGTAGCGCAGAGGGTGGCAAACAGCGATGTAACGGTCAATGGTGAGAGGCACGGTGATCCAGATGGAGGTGTGGATGGAGGAGAACTCCAGAACCTGCACTGCATTGTTTAGTGATGGAGGCAGCGCCGTGCCCAAAATAAAATCCTCCAAAATGAAGTCGACAAACACGATGAGGAGCAGGACCAGGATGTCGGCGGCTGCCAGAGCCAGGAGATAGTTGTAGGAGGACTTCTGACGACGCAGCACCAGCTGGGACAGGATGACCACTGTTAGGATGTTAGCTAGGTGGTGGAAGGATTAGGGAAGGTGATTGGAAGAAGATAGGTGGAGGAAATATAGATAGAAGTGAAAGTATGATAAGATTGGAAATGTAGTGGACACAGGTTGGGGCAGGGAAGGAAAGAGAATAATTCAATGTTAGTGGACATTGAAAAGAGGCAACAAAAAACATGAAAGCAATTGAGATGCAGTGGACATACACTAAAGGTAACAGACAAATGAAACTGCACTAGCACACAATACAAACAATTTTCAGCACCATCAAAAGCTGCAAGCAAACATTTACTTTCAGTTTCATGCTGCTCAGTGCATAAAGAAATATCTGTTATCTTCCCCAGTCAGCATGTACCACTTTCAAACAGCTCTCCTTTTAGTCTCCTCTGGTTATTGCTCTTTTCCCTTTTCCACTTCATCTACACCTGCTGTGTCATTCCAGCAGCACCTGCCTCTGCCTTTGGCCACACTGTTATCACGAATAAATAATAAAACCACGACAAAAAAACAGGAGGGCAACGTGCAGCATCACAGTCTTGGCAATCTGCTGAGTTCACTACTGCCTGCCTGCCTAACACCCTGCCGCCGGCAATTTAGTTTCTAAAACAAAGCACAAGGACACCCCGCCTGTCTGTCTCTTGCTTTTTAATCTCACTCCATATCCTCGACATATACCATCATACCTTCTCTTCCATGTTGCCAGATACAATTTCACCTGCCTATATTATTTATTATTTATTGCAACAGGAGAGCAGAATATCCAAGGACAGAGGACTACTACTCCTACATTTTTCACTGAAAAGAACATAACCAGACCTGTATGTGATTTATCTCAAAGCTGCTTCTTCCAAAGTGTGACCTCTGTGTTCTGAATCAGACAGTAGGAGCAGAGCTTCAGTGTGGTGACTGTATTAAATTGGCTCATTATACGTCTTCTTTCTTTGTTGTCACATTCAGTTCCCTGCTCTCCTTGCAAATTATCCCAGGTGATTTTCATCACGTGACAGTTGTGTTTAAAGGTTGTGAGCCTTTCACAAACCTGGAGGAGACAGTTAACAATATATTTGTTTGTAACACTGTAGTGTTCCATGGATGTACAATAAAATCATGTAATTGAAAATAATAATAAAAGAAGCCCTCTGTTTTTATAACAAACAAAGGAACACCTAAACTTGTAGTTCCTGAATATCTGACCATTTTGGAAATAAATAGCTTTCATCTAATGAAAAACAATACTATGCGGATTGTTTTCAAATTGGTTTTTGTAAGAAAGAATATGATTTTAATTCTGAATAAGCCTTTAAGTATTTGGACATGTCTTTGTCTTAAAGGAGACAGTATTGTGTCATCACATTAAGAACATTTAACGCATGAAGTGTAAAATTCAGAGGCCAAAATCTTTTTCAATGTATCCAAAGATTCAGTTCACATGCTGTACTTTAGTAATATATCCACTCTCTACTGTTGCTAACAATCCACAACAAGCTAAACTTGCTGATGAAACACGAAGACATCAGACAAAGATGCCTCTGACATTAAATTGCATTGCAGCATCATGAGACATCAATGCACTTAGCAGCTGTCACTGTGTGTGTGTGTGTGTGTGTGTATATATATATATATATGTGTGTGTGTGTGTCCTGTGGTCCTGCCTCCCTCGACAGTAATAGATCTGGGATCGGATTAAATATGGCAGCTAGGAGTCTGGTACATCACACTTCGCAGCCTCAACCACGATCAACTGATTACAAATTACAAGGCGGCTCCAGATAATGACTAAAGATGTCCTTCCCAGACTGGAAGATTTGCAAAGGAAGACACACCACACGCACACGTACACACACACTAACACATGTCTATCCATGCACGCACATACACACAGATCAATTACGTACAATCTATCAATAAACATAAATAACACGTCAAAGCAGTTTACAAGATTGGACAGGCCAATATAAGTGTACATGTAGGCTGCTGGATACACCCCCCCCCCCCCCCCCCCGGCCCTCACACCAGGCCGACCTGCACAGGCAAGTTAAATTGCTTTCATGTCGAATCTTGGTGTGTTTATTGATTCTTTTTTTTAGCTATTGGTCCTACACTATCGGTCTGTTGCTTCTTCTTTGCTGCTGATCAGTTTGGCCCATATTACATTGTATTTTAGATTAACCTTGGATTCAAGGAGAAATATCTTCATAATAAGCATTATGAGATTTCTGTAATAACCCTGTTAACTGCATGTGCTTCAAGAATAAATTGTATTGGAGATATTTATCTTTAGTTCAGCTCTAGTCCCAGAATACATCTGTATATATTTAGATGAACGGTCATAATTAATTTAATTATCTTGCTTTTTTGTATGCTCACATTTGTATTACAGGTGTTTTAATAAAGGAATAAATATAACAAACCGTGGTAATTTCAAAGAATATATATTGATTATAATGATATTATTCAACCCAGTCTCACGGCATTTCGTTTGCCTGCACCACGTCTTTTTGTCCGGTCGGGTCTTGGAAGACCGGAAGCTGTGGGGTTCATAAAAACATGTTCTTACCGTTCTTACTCAAAAAAAGAAATGGGGCTCAGAGCCTCAGAATACTGAAATCTGTATTTTTTAAATCTTTTTTCCTTCTAATTTGTTATTATTTTCTAAATAACACACTGTTATTTACTCAATAATAACAAACAATTATCCTTGTTTTTATTTATTTGTTTAATTCTATAATCTCTGGCTTTTTTGCCGTCTGTCAGGAAGTGAATTTCAAAATAAAGTAACAGGAAACAGCATCATTGCGATACACACCAAGGTTGCGTTCCGATAATCCAAAAATCAGCTCCTAAATTCTAACCCTATCTCCTATTCCTTGACCTCTGAGTGAAACGTCACGGGGTTAAGGGGTAGTGGATAGGAGAATTCAAAAGGACTTAGGAGAAGAGACCGCGGTACTTTAGAGAATCCGAATGCACTTTCACTATCCGACGTGTTTATGATTCGCCAGCGGACGTCATGAATGTGCGTCTGCTGCTGTGGGGAAACTATGGAAACTACAGTTTTCTATACAGCGGACTACAACATGGATGTTTAATAAGAACGAGGGACTCATCTAGAGACTCTGCACCGTGCTCTGATGCTGTTGCTTTATGCTTTATGAACGGGGACAACAGAGAAACATATTCTTCATGACCAAAGTTGGAATTGAAATAAAAAAGGAAAGTGAAACTTATGCTCGTCACCCTCTCCCTCCGTCCACATTAATACAAATGATCCCAATACGTATGATTGTATGAAAATATCTTAAAATCATAAATGTATTTATTATAAACGTTAGTCCTTAACATCTATCACTGTGTATATCACCATTCAAACATCTTTTAAAAGTTGAACAAACCCCACAGCTCAGTAAAGACTGTGAGATGTTGACTTTATTTGATCATTTCAGTAAAAACTAACGTTCATATTTCTCTTTTTGATTATAATACTGATGAACGTTCAGAAAAAAGCACTTTGGCAACTTACCACATACGTTTTAAAATGCTGCTCGAGTCCTCACTAACACTAAGAAAGTGGATCACATCACTCCAGTTCTGAAGTCTTTACACTGGCTTCCTGTGTGTCAAAGAATAGATTTCAAAATACTGCTGCTGGTTTATAAAGCACTGAATGGTTTAGGCCCAAAATACATTTCTGACCTCCTGCTAAATTATAAACCATCCAGATCTCTCAGGTCTTCAGGGACTGGTCAGCTTTCTGTCCCCAGAGTCAGAACTAAACATGGAGAAGCAGCGTTCAGTTATTATGCTCCAAATATCTGGAACAAACTCCCAGAAACCTGCAGGTCCGCTGCAACTCTGACTACTTTTAAATCCAGGCTGAAGACTTTTCTTTTTGTCGCTGCTTTTAATTGAACTATTCATATCTTAGACTGCACTGTAACTTTTATCCATGTACTTTTTCTTTTCATGTTTAATTCATTCATATCTTAGACTGCACTGAAACTTTTATCCATGTATTTTTTCTTTTAATGTTTATTTTATTAGCTTTTCTTTTTAATGACTGATTTTAAATGCCTTTTTCTTAATGTCTTTCATTTTTTGTAAAGCACTTTGAATTGCCTTGTGTTGAAAAGTGCTATATAAATAAACTTGCCTTGCCTTGCCTTGCCTTGCAGATCTCTATAAAGTATATTCATTACTCGTTATTCTCTACTAATAGTTAATTAAAGACTGTATAATGGCTATTTTGCACATCCCTTTCAAGATTTCAAGATTTTCAAAGGTTTATTAACATATCATAGACACAACTACGGTGAAGTTATGCAATGAATGAAAAACTTGGGTCGCAGATTCCTCAACAGTGCATTACAAGACATCTATCAATATGTGTGTATACCTCCACCATTAAACTGTCAAATTCTGCACATTTCTTATACTATCTACATACATCTTATAAGAGTATAATTCATATGTATAATATCAGTTAAAATAAGTGATTCAACATAGTTAACACTGCAGGAAAGCAATATATTAGACGTTAAGTACTTTGTCAGGCTTAATATTTATCTGTAGATAGATACCCCCAAAGCTTTTTTCTTATTTAAAAGAAGACCTTAATCTAAAGTATTCTTTAATTTTTAAATAAAGGTTAATTCGTTTTTCTGTTTTGCACATCCTCCTATTAATATCTTTGTACATCCGGCACTAAACTGTTTTATTGTAGAGATCACTTACAGTATCTTCTTGATTTTTTATATTCTATATTTCTATCATTGACCTTCTACTTTCCCCCTATTTTGTATGTACTCTTTATATTTGTTTCATCAAATATAACATATTAAATAATGTGCTTTAACCACTAGGCGGTGCACACAAGGTACACACAGCATACAATGCCATAATAACTTATTATTAGTGTAGGAGACTTATGTATGTATAACATCTGAAGATGTGGTTTTATTCATGTTTTCACATAATTTTACAGGATATTGCTATATTGTTTCACATGTTTTACTTCTACACATTAATATCTGATTTGTAAAACATCACAGACAGAAAGGTATATCCATCATTTAATAGTAAGCTATTTAAATTCTGATTCCATAGATGTGTCTCCCATCACCCAAAACCCCTGACTATTCTTTCAACTCAGTATTTACATTTTTATATTCAAAGAAAATCAGTAATATCTTTAAAAACTACAAGTCCTTTTCTATCAGCTGTGCACCGTTAAGGTGTAAATATAACCTATCTACCAATTGGATCAAATATAAAAGTCAGCCGAATTAGTATTGATACTGCAAGGAGACGTATTGTGTGAAGAGAAATTGAAGATGTTGTTTTATTGCTGATATATTTATGATCTACGTCACATATTCAGTTTCGTGGCATTTCTTCCAGTTTGTCCAGAAGTCTTCTAATCAGGGAACTACGGCAGATGTGTAGTATTTAATGCAGCCGAACTGTGTATTACAATGCCGTTATGTGATGACTTCCAAAGAGAAAAGCAAGAACACTCGGATTAAAGTTTTTTTTTTTTTTTTAAATGGTCTTTGGATTTCATATCGCATAAACACCATATCCCAACGTGCATTGCGGCTAAACAATCCAATCACCGAGCTTCAACCATAGCTGAGGATCTTGGGTAATCAGTTCAGTGGGTGTGTATCTGTTTCCGGTTATTTTATTTTGAAATTCAGTTCCTGACGGACGGCAAAAAAGACAGAGATTATAGAATTAAACAAATAAATAAAAACAAGGATAATTGTGTGTTATTGTTGAGTAAATAACAGTGTGTTATTTAGAAAAGAATAATAAATTAAAAGGAAAAAAAGATTTATAAAATACAGATTTCAGTATTCTGAGGTTCTGAGCCCCATTTCTTTTCCTCACGGACGGCAAAAAAAGTCCGACATTATACGATTTAAAAACAATAATTGTGGCTTGATATTGAGTAAGAACATGTTTTTATGAACCACACAGCTTCCGGTCGGAAGCAAAAAGACATTGTGCAGGCACGAAACACACTACCAATAGAAATACATTGCTTTTAAAATCGTTCTGTGTGACACGAAAAAAAGGGGAAAATCGTGTTGGTGAACACGAATCAATAGATTAAATGTCATGACTATAACACGAAATGTCGTGAGACTGGGTTGTATTATTATAATTTTCCAACACTATGTACTTTATGTGTCAAGATCAAGCTGACAAGCATCCTTGAAGTATGGTTTTACCAAACTTTGGTAATAAAATTACAGAGCCCTGGAGGGTTCATAGAGAGAAAAATAAATAAAACGTGGCCACGTTTTACTTTCTCGTGCGCACGCTTTAGTAACTCGTGCGCACGAGTTACTGAAGCGCGCGCACAAGTTACTAAAACGTGCGCACGAGTTACTAAAGTGTGCGCACGAGTTAATAAAGCATGGCCTCGTTTTATTTAAATTGAGGGATTCCTGTCCGTGACTCACAGTATCTGCTGCCCACAGCTGTTTTATAGAAGGAAAACCTCCTTCACTTTATGAAATCTCTGCGGCACCAGTGGCCTGTACTACGAAGCAGGATTTGCTATTTACACTATTCATTCATGAAGTATGACGCTGCGCTGTCAGCACGCGTCTCCATGTTTGTCTCCATCACGTTTGTTAGGGTCAGTTAACCGGGTAAATCGAACATATCCAGGTCCAGGGTCTGTTGAACTGGCTTCGTCGTACAGGGCACTGGAGGCAGTAACGTGTAACTCAGCAGAATCTGAGAAGAGCAGCACCAGCTGCAAAGAGCTGTGCCTTTTACTGTTTACTTCACTGCGTTTCCCTTCATTAGAACCGCTGAATAGAGATCGAGGCTGCTACGTTTAACCACACACACCTATACACACATCGAACTACCAGAGTATTCCCTCGTTTTATGAAGGAGATGTCCTGTCACCGGGGCGCATGATGTGTGTGTGTGCATGTGTGCTCAGCTCCGCTCTGTGTGCGTGTTCGTGTGTATCCGACACCACCGGCATTTGTTTTAAAATTACCACACACACACACACACACACACACACACACACACACACACACACACACACACAAAACGAGGCCACGCTTTATTAACTCGTGTGCACGCTTTAGTAACTCGTGCGCACGCTTTAGTAACTCGTGCGCACAAGTTACTAAAGCGTGCGCACGAGAAAGTAAAACGTGGCCACGTTTTATTTATTTTTCTCTCTATGAACCCTCCAGGGCTCCGTATAAAATAAAGTAAAAGAGAAAACTAAACGTTTGCCAATGAAAAAACCTACCTAAAGCTACGTAAGGCGATTGCTAAGGGCGTATCGATCCATGAGGGGCGCTTCAAATATGGGGCCAGCTAAAGTATTGCCTAGCAAATAGGTCAGGACCGGCCCTGCATAATAATAATAATAAATTGTATTTCTATAGCGCTTTTCTTGAACCCAAAGACGCTTTACATTTGGGAGGGAGGGTATACAAACAAAACAAAAACAAAGCCACAAAGAAACAAAACAAAACAGAAAAGCAGTCAGGAGGAAGTTGGTTGAGAGGGGGGGCTTATGGATACAGAGTTGAAGAGGTGGGTTTTGAGGCGGGACTGGAACAGGGTGAGGGACTCAGACTCACGGAGGTCTTGGGGGAGGGAGTTCCAGAGCTTCGGGGCTGCCACAGAGAAGGCTCTATCCCCAAAGCTCCGGAGTTTGGCCTTGGGGATGGAAAGCAAACCGGCTGAGGTGGATCTGAGGGACCGGGGTGGTTGGTAGAGGATGAGGAGGTCAGTGAGGTAGGGGGAGCCAGTGGAGTTCTTTGAGGACCAGGGTGATGTGATGCCATGATTTGGTGTGGGTGAGGAGTCTGGCGGCTGCGTTCTGGACACACTGGAGTCTATTGAATATGAATGTTAGTTGCAGCTCTTCTGTGTCTTTTTGCTTTGGTGGTGTCCAAACTCATTGAGTATTGAGGAACAATCAAAGGTCTAATCTCAGTTTTGCTTCGCATCTGTTTAGCTGATTGATATTACCTTTTTTGTTTTGGCTTACTGCTGGTTCTTATTGACTCTTTGCACACGTTGTTTCATAAAGCTGCTCCAGCTGTAAGTGTGTAATGTACACACACCTGCTGCCTCTCATCAAGTTTATTCAAATGATCTTATCAGTGTTTTTTGTTCCAGGAAAGGTTTGCTGTTAAGCTAAGCTGTTCATAAACTTCCCGTCGGTCCATTTTAAACCCTTCACAGTGTAACAGAGAGGGGTGACCTGAAATGGAAACAGTGAAGTGTTGACTGTCACCGGCTGGGTATTGTTCTGTTTGGGCTTCCCGTTGAGATGGGGCTTTTTACAGACAAACAAAAGGGATCTGTAGCGAGCTTGACATTTCCATTTAGCTCTAGCCAGCCTGCATTGGGTTGCCCATTCATTACAATTGACTCCTGCTCTTTCTGTCGTCTCAGGGGCCAAGCAGGGGGAGAGACAAGTTGGAGAGCTGCACACTCTGAACAGATACTCGAGGACAACACATACACAGCATGAGTACAGAAACATGTACATCTCATGCCTGGACATTCAGCTGGAGACATATGCAAAATGAGTCCATCTTTGCTGGCAAAAATAGTTGTCTCAAACTGAGAGCTGTGTTTGTCTGACTACATTTGCTTATCAACTTTTGTGTGTGTTTGTTTGTGTTTAAACAGGTAAACCTTTCTGTATTTGTGTGTGGGAATTATTTTGTGTCTGTGCTTCCCCCTGCTGCTCCCCTAATGTGACAAGGGACAGGGCCATTGACGTTGTTTAGCGGGAAAGAGAAGGCAGAGAGTGCTCCCAGAGGTGTGTAACGAGGCTGACTCATCCCGCCACTAAAGCAACGTGTTGAGACGGGCAGTCGACAAACTACGCGTCTTAACCCCCTGAAACCAGTGGTAAGACACGAGGTGCCGCACACCAGTCCTTAAGCTTTCTCATGGGGCTCCTTTTACATACGCAGAATAATTTAAAATTTAAAAATATCCTAAAGAGCCAAAGAAAGTGAGCATTGAAATTGGCTTTTTTTTTTGTCATTTGGAGGAAATTGAGGTTTGGCTTTGATGGCTTATCCGGAGGTTAATAAGACGAGATGAGTGTAGAAGAGAGGGATGAAGAAATAGATGGAAGGTGATGTAACATGTGGTGTGAAGAAGGTCACAGGAAGTTAAAAGAGAACAGGCCATTGAGAGGGAATTGAAGGAAAGGATTAGATAAAAAAAAACAGAATGAGACAGAGAGGGGTATATAGGAGAGGGGTGAGGCAGTGGGAGGAAAGGAAGAGAGACGAGAGAAACATAGGAGGTGAAAATCAAAGCTTGCTTCAAAGGTCACAGGTACTTTGTTCCTGATGACAACCATTTCCCTTTTGTCTTCTCTAAGTGTCAGACGGGACATGAAGCAGGGAGATTTTTTTAATTCCCCGGAACAGAAACCAGGACCAAACCCTGCTGCAAAGCCACAAAAACATGCATTGAAGATAAAACAATGTTTTAGCTGACAGTTTTTAAACTGTTCAGAATTAGGTCCAAACTCCCTAATAGTGTCAAATCTGTTTTGGCGCTGTTAAATTGCAATAAAGATCAGGCCTGTAATGCCATGACAATGTGATCATGTCGATCCAACACATTTTATTGCGAGCTTGATGGGTATGATCTGAGAGTTAATGAGGAAAAGGAGGAAGCTCATAAGAAAAAGAAAGATGAAAAGTAAGAAATATACAGCAACAATGAGAAACATAAAAGGATAGGAAAAGAAAATAGATATTCAATGATGATTATTATTAAGGCATATTAGGAGAGAAATAGGCCCCTGGTTGCTGCTAATGATATTGATGTTGCTGCAGTGCTCTGCCTCTGCTAACCTCTAACAGCCATTCATTTCACAGACAGGCCACAATGAGTCAAAGTGTGGTGGAGACGACTCTTTACACCGAGGCTGCTGCTGATGAGACACTGCAGACTGACAAACTCAGCTTCTCGTGTCCAAAGGGCTCGTAAACAATGCTAACAGTTATGATGTGCTTTTGGACCTTCTCCACATTTTTTTTAATGAGATTTCAGCTTTGAGAGGGCATATGAGGTAAAGAAGAGCTGCGAAGAAGGGCAAATGGATGAGAGATGAAGAAAAAAGGAATATATTAAGATAATGTCGATCTAGCAGCGCCATAATTATCCTCAGATTGACGAATATTACTTCCAGAAAATGTCAGACAACACATGGAATTGGGTTCTCAGCAATGGTGACAGCTGTTCAACAAAAAGTATTTCACTTCACTCGACAACATCTCTGCTTTATTGCCTGAAACAATACCTCCCTCCTTTCTTGCCTCCCCCCCCCCTGGCTCGTCTCCCCACCACAAGCTGACACTTTCTCTCTGTCCTTCCCTTCCCCTCTTTTTTTCTCAGACTGCAGACTGGAGACAAACCAGAGCTCAGAAATCTATTTCCATTTGATACACTGAATATTCGCTATCTTTTACACATGCTTTCCCATTCTTTCCTCTTCGTCCATTCTAACACAGACAGTATCTCTTAACAAGCTCCAATCCCACCTTGCCCTCTCTGTACACATTGACAGATCAATAGTCCAAACTGTATATCGCAGGTCCTCACCTCTTCATTAAGTAGCGGCTGACCCCTGACCTGCACTGTGTTGTGGAACAGAGGGTTGTTAACGCTGAACATTCCCAATCATTTCCCCTTTTGGGTGGAGGGATTAGTTGGAGTAGGTGGAGATTTTCCCTCACGTGTGCCACATCGCTGACTGTCGACAGCCACACATGGAGGGGCTTCAAGAAGGAGGGGCTTCAAGAAAGAGGGAAGGAACGCACCAACATACTGTTAAGTATGTGGGCTCATGCGTGTTGCTGTGCGCTTGGGAAGGAGCGACACGTGCACATTTCTGCTGGCACAATGTGCACACATGTCAACACCATTCAACCATTTGTTGACACATATTCACCATACACTTATTAAAAGGGTTTATTATGCATGACAACTGAGCCTCTTCATTTGACACGTATAAGCACTGGAAAAGCTAGCCAATGACATTTGAGAGTTGATATTAATTAGCATATTCTGGTTCCGACAAATCATAATAATAATAATAATAATGGTTTAAATGATATAGCGCTTTTCTATGTCCCTTCCAACTTAAATAATATATAATAATTTGTAACTCTCATTCGCAATGACCTAACATAGTACATTTTGTGAGCACTTGAAAGCAACACAAATGATTATGATTATCTGATGTACTAATGTAATATAATGTGATTGAATTTAACAAATGTAATCTTTTTAGTTGCATTGTGCCCTGCTGCAAAGACATGTTACAAACATTGAACCATTGGAATATGTGCAAGTAATTTAAAAGCAGGCAAATTAAATAAATATTCAAGCATTAACAGTGACCTCGAGTGGGCAGGTAAAGAGTCGATAAACGGCATCATAAAGAACTCCCTGCTTGAGAAATGCTCCACTCAAACACATTGCATAAAAGCAGCTGTATCAGGCCGGATATTCAGAGAAGCTTTAACATCCAGTTACGAGTCGACACACAAAATCACTCACCATCTTCAACATACTCTACAGTAAGTGTCTCAGATGTGAGTGCTTTGAGATACACTGTACCGTACAAAGAGCAGGCCTAAATTCTGTAATCCCTGCATGTCAGAAACTCCGCCGTGTCTCTGTTTGCTATGCCAGCACATGTCTCTTCTGTCTCAAGCAGTGTGGTGTGGTGAGCAGAGAGAGAGAGTTAGCAATTAATTAAAAATGTGGCAATTCGTCTCAGCGCTGTCGTCTCCTCCACTCGGGCTCAGAGGTGCTACTTCACTGCCTCTGCTGTTATTAATCTATTTATTTTAACTCTCTTCTTCTTCTTCTTCTTCTTCTTCTTCTTCTTCTTCTTCTTCTTCTTTCTTCTTCTTCTTCTTCTTCTTCTTCTTCTTCTTCTTCTTCTTCTTCTTCTTCTTCTTCTTCTTCTTCTTCTTCTTCTTCTTCTTCTTCTTCTTCTTTCTTCTTCTTCTTCTTCTTCTTCTTCTTCTTCTTCTTCTTCTTCTTCTTCTTCTTCTTCTTCTTCTTCTTCTTCTTCTTCTTCTTCTTCGTGTCCTTGGTGTCCTTGTCCTCCCATACTCCATTCTGTTCAACCTGAGATGTCGGTTGATCATTTCCCTAGGTCACACACTTCCCACCAATTAACTTGCGTAATCCCTTTCCTCATCACCTTCAATCTTCACGCTTTTCACCCTCACATTTGTGCTCTCGAAGTGACCCCTCTATGTCTGCAGCTTAAAGGTCAAAGTCTGCAAGAATCTCACAGACATGATGATGACCTTCTGAAGCCCTGTTGCTTTTAAATAACTAATGAAAACTGTCTGATAATCAAGGGTAACAGCTCCAAATGCTTTGAGGGTGTTAAATATGTGTGAGTCTTTAGGTCACACCACTACTCCTCCCACATGCTGCACTCATGAAACATTTATGATTCGGCTTGAGTGGAACGTCACAATGATTAAATAAGTCGATCTCGGCTGCTGCGAAATATCAGCCTGCTGCACTCAACTATTATTTCAAATGTAAGATTGCATTACACTCCCAGGTTAGTGCTATTTTGTAAAGATGACTTCAGCTGCAGAAACAGATACAACTTTCGAGGCAAGAAAACAATTAAATGATGTGCAAGACTTCATTTGTCAACCAGGATAATTAATTAGACTAGATTTAATCACAAAGACAGACTTTTACTTTTACAAGGCTGCAAATCTTGTGGAGCAACTGCAGTCTTGGCGTACTAAAGCTTTTCATTATGCATTGCAGACTTGTTCTAAACCAGGACAAAATAACATCTCACTCCGAGTCTTTATCAAGGAGGAGAGGTGCAGAGCTTACGTTAATGTAATGTATTAGTACAAATAAGACAAGCAAAGTCATTAGATGTATTTATCAGAATCAGGATGAATAGCAAAACACTGGATGCACCTGAAGAATTTCAGTGCTGAAGCAGGGTGGATGTTTCTAACCTCACTGAACCCCATACCTCTGATAGACATTCCCACTTTACCTCTTTTATCTCACCTGTTTCCTGCCTCTCTCTCTGAAACACACACACATTCAAATACACACATGTATGCACACACCTCTTTGCTTCCCTGTGTGAGAGCAGGTCAGCGCTCATAGATCACACAGTGGGAGAGAGGCAGTAAATGAGTCCGACAGTGACTGTGAATGGACTAATCAGTCAATGACAAGGAAGTGTCATTAATGCAGGTCACCAAGATGAGCCACGTAACACACACTTGTCCCCGAGGTCAAGCCTGAGTCATTACAGACACACTCTGTCATGCACCCATCGCCAGAACCACTGCAGCCTAACAGAAAAGGTGCTGTTTTAAAGGTTAACAATCAGATTTAATTACGCTTTGCACAATTTGTTTAAGTGGTGCGTGACTATTTCCACCTAAAAAAGACATGTACAAAACCACCTCCAAACGGCCAGGCAAAGCACAGACAAACACACACAAAATAAGTGTGCATGCACAAGTGATTGCCACAAGGTCAGGATGACAAATCAACAGTGTGTGCATGTGTCTGTGTGTGTGACACTTTTTGCAGCTGTGCACAACACACACTCACTCAAACCGGCAGACAAGTACACATCATATCAAGATGCAAAGCGTGACTCTTGCATCCCGCTGGGGAGCAAATTAACACAGAATGAGACGTGCATGTGATTAGACACAGACATCAAAACACACTGTGTGCACATCTCTTACCGGGCAGGCCGAGGCAGAGCAGGACGCTGTAGTAGATGACAGGCAGTGGTCCGAGAGGGCACCCCTGGGCGAACTCAGAGGGATGCTGCTCTGGGCTCCAACTGCTGTCATTTGGGGAAAAAACAGGGAAGATGTGGCTGTGCTCCATGGCCTCTTCTTTGTCCTCTTCCTCAGCTGAGCTCAGTGTCAAGAAGCCGGCTGGCCACACAAGCAAACCGCCTGGTCGCCGGGATGGGAGAGAGGGTGCTCTGTCCTTGGGTGCCAATCAGCATGAGTGTGTGCACGCCTGGGTTTGCGCAAGGCAACGAGGTGGAGTGTGTGTGATGGTATAGGGGAGACAACAGACTGGGAGATGCGAGAGATGAAATGTGTTAGTAGGTGATGGAGAGAAAGGAGGTGAGAGAAGCAGAGAGGTGAGTATGAAGGTAGAAGTGGAGAGGGGAGGATGCTGCCTGAGTGTGAGTGAGGGGGAATGAGAGCGAGTCGAGAGAGCAGCAGGAGGAGGAGGAGGAAAGAGGAGGGAGGGAGGGAGGGAGCAAAAGAAGGAGGGAGTAAGGTGGATGGAGAGCAAGGGTATGCTGAAGATTAGAAAGTGAGGGAGAGAGACGGAGGCTGGGAGCTGAGGGAGACTCATGAAGAGAAAGAGGGGTTCCTGTTTGAGGGCCAGGAAATAAAAGAGATAGTAAAACTGTTGCAGACAAGAAAAGATAAATGAACTGTGGAAAATGATAGTGTGTGTGCCATTGTCACACTGCCAATCTGTCTCTTTATTGCACATCTCTTTATTTATTTTTATATTCAGTAACCTCATGATTGTTTTGGTTTTTTCAATAATGAGTGGACAAGCAGAATCCAAACAATCCTATTAGCATTTCCTAAACGTTACAGTACACATGTGATCTGTGGGTTTGACGTGGGAGTGGGAGTGGGGGTTGAGACTAAATCTAATTTGCCATGCAGTGTGAATGTGTCTGAATCTTAGTTATAATGTGCTAATGAGCAGAAGGCTGACACACAGTGCTTCTAAAGAAAGACCCTCTTCTGTGGTTTATCAGTCAGTCATTTCCAATAAATGCCTTGGTTGTTTATTGTGAAAAGTGGAATTTATCATTCTATACATGCACACTAGGACACCATCGTGAAAATAACGATAAAGTCCATACAAATCTAATTAATGGACTGTGTTATCCCTCTAACGGTTTCTGCTGCATAATCGCTTTTACTGCCCTAATGAAGGCAATGTAGCTGAAAAATACACAATACAATGCTGGAGAGGAGTTATGGGACCCTTTTGTATAAATTGCTTTTGAAGGTCTACAAAATAAGAAAGCAATTATGACACACTCCAAAAGGAAGTCTTACAAGTGTTTGTTTAGTCGGTTGAACAGCCAACAACATCGAATAATAGGATATGCCAAATTAAAGCAATTTAAGGTGTGTGTACTTTATTGATAGTTAATCTTGTCAGGTCGCTGATTTATGTTTTCTGCTCTCAAGTGCTACTGTCATTACTGCGGAGGAAGAGTGAACACTTTAATATTTAAGGTTTTTTTTCGCCATGGGAAGTCGCCCCCCTCCGACAGATGAAATGTATTACTCACAGCACAAGTCAGATACCGAAAATAAGATACAGTATATTCTGCTTCATCCAACTTGAACAGTCTTGATGTGGAGCAGGCAGTTAATTATACCAGTAGGAAATTACTTGATGAGTATTATGTAGCTTACTAAACACTTTCTTTACAATAAAATCAAACTCAATGATTCCTTGCATTATGAGAAATGCATCCTTTAATAAACACAGGAAACACGATAATGCTATGTTGGAAACTTGTCCATCAAGTAATAACGTTATCATGCTAGCAAGAGCTTCAAAGTATAGTAAATGACTTCCACCATCGATTTATATCCACACGTCATACTGCTACAGAGGTGTTTTTCTCAGCTCTCACATTCATGCCCTGAAAACGAATTCAGTCCTTTTGCCTTCATCTTTCTCCACATGAACTACTGTGCAATCATAGACATGACACGAAAAACATGTCAATTTTATATATTTTTCTTGATATGTAGTCAGACATGCGGATACATATTGTCACTATCATTGCTATCAACAATTTGCAGACTCCTCTGGGCTTTTAGGAGTTGCCCCACATGTGCAGAAAGTGGACACCAGAGCAGCTTAGGCATGAGTATGGTGAAAAATCATGTCCATTTAGAGAGCTGTCAGCTGTGTTTCTGCTCTCTCTGTGCCTCTTCAGCACAATCAAGGCCCGCGCACACCTCTTAGCAGGTTTGAGGAAACACAACCACACTCTGCTCTGCTGTCTGAGTACGATACGGTTTATCATTTAAAAGGTAGAGCATGCCGGTAGTGACAAGGACCTGATGGCTGACAGGATTAAAGACACAAAGACAAAGAGAAGAGTGAAGATTTTTTGAAAGAAAACTCACAAGTTAAAATACTGGCGATCACAAAGGAGGAGCAGAACAATCTGAAAACCTTTCCTGGTGATCCAATTATGGCATCACTTCGGATGGAGGTCACCGTATGAAAAGAAGAATTATTACAGGAGCAGTCCAACAATGGCTAGCCTTCTTCTGCTGAATGCCTCTTGAATTAGAGGTGAGGAAAGGTGAGGAAAGGTGAGAGGAGCGTAAGGAGCAATCACATGCTCTTATTTCTTTTTTTCTACATGTCAACAAACGAGCTGCAGGGGATGCAGGGAGGGGAGCGCCGCGATTAAGTGTTAAATAAAATATGTCCAGCTGACATGAATTGATCACGGAGAAATATGGGACAGGGAAAGGTGATTCTTCAACAGTAGCTACTATAGCTGTGAAAGACCCCCACAGGGGTAATGCCTGCCTATTCTGCAGTACTTAATACAACATCATCATTGGTCCTTGTCGCACAAACTCAATTACATGTAATCTTCTGGCGCTTTGAAATTGGCGTGAAGTGTTGTGTGTGGGTTGTTCTTTGCTGTTGGATTCAATACAGAACAACAGGTACTGTACATATGAGAGGGTATTTTGAATGTGCAAGTATAATATGGTGACTGCAAACTAAACCAGGGCAGGTGATGGTTGTTATGTATAGTTCTTTATGACGCGTGGTTATACCTCCAGCTGACCTCATTACGTCCTGCAGTAATGTATGTAGGAGATTAGCAGAAGGAAAACTGTGCAGTGTATGAGCAACTGTGTGTGTGTGTGTGCGTGTATGTGTGTGCGTGTGTGTGTGTGTGTTATTGACCCATTACATCATCATTATAGACATTATCTGGGGACCCAACACTCACATCCTCAATGTATTCAACTATATCACAGGCGGACATGCACAAACATGCAAAACCAAAGTTGTGTTGTTTCCTCAAATGCCACAACGTTTATTTTGAGTGTTGATATTTGGTTATGTTACTAAGCAGAACAAAGCAGATATACATATGGGGCTTTGAAACAGTTTAAACTTGTGGTTTGAACTGATTGTTGCTTGCGCAAAAATGGCGAACCGGTGTAACAGTCAAAATGACAACATATAGGGATACAAAGAGACAAAGAGTCTGCAGCCATGCGAGTAGTTTTACGAGGATGTACCTGCTAATGCATACAATGGCAAAGCTATAGGCTACTGATGTTTAGCAGGTAATGGTATAATGCTCATTAGATTTATTAGCTATACATTTATTTCCTGAATAAAACCTAAAATCTGAGAAAAAGCAATATTGTGACGTGAATCCTGAAAGTGAGACATGAGACTGCAGACTGGTAGCAGCTTTGTGTGCTTAAAGCTTATAGCTAACTTCGGCATGCTAACATGCTAACCAAGACAACGCTTACATGCTGATGCTCAAAAGGTATTATCTTCATCGTGTTCTCTATCTTTGTTAGGCCCAATACAGCTGAGGCTGGTGACTGGTTTGGTGTTTGGTCGTATTTATATGAGACGTAATGGCAGCATCAGATCAGGGGTTCCCCAGAGTCATAACAATTCATCATCTAGGCACAACTAATATGTTCATGATAATGCATCCAATAATTGTCATGGATATTTACTACTTGATGTATCAGACTCTAGAGTGCTCGCCAAACAAGGGACATTGCAATCTCTCGAGCCATGCTGTTAACATGGTAGTAAACAATGTATAGTAACAAGTGATGAAAAGAAGGTAATGAGATGCAATGAGAATAACTGAGATGCCTACATGCAGGGAGTCCCGGAGATTACATCACCAGTTTGTCAGGTGACATTAATTATAGATGCCTTCTGTGATGCCTGTTTGTTTAGCATGCTTTGGAAATGAAGAATGGGTCAGCAAAGTCACACATAAGCGGTGTGCCACTCTTTCTTTCCTGCTCCCCCTCTAATTTGAAGCCGACACTCAAAGAATAATGAGAGGATTGGGAAGAAATGGGAGCAGAGAGGGCGACGGTAAAAGAGGAAGATGTTGAATAAAACATAACTGGTAGACAGAGATCGATGGATGATTGGTCGAGATATGCAGGGCTTTCCTCTCCCCTGCGTGCAAACAGTGCATGCTCTTACAGTCAACATATAATGTTGCACATGACATGTATGAACACGTGCAACAACAACTTTGGATTTCACCTCAGACCACAATCACTAGGGAAATCACCACTGTGTTAATCATTTACACATGTAGCTGCGGCCCATGTCGGGGCAGGCTCTCCCTTCGCTCTTCCTACCCGTGGGGAGTCTCCCTGGACCGGGCCGTCCTGCTCTTCCCCGGTCCAGCACCGGGGACCAGCTGGTCCGAGCAGGCTCCGATAAAACCTCTGTTATTATTAGACATGGGAAATGGAAACATTTAACACGGCTGCAGCTGAGACTAAAGCCCCACGGCCCTGTCTGCAAATTGCATTGCTCTTACAAACAGTCCTATTGAAATAAAGCCACTGAGGAGGGACTCTGAGTTCATAAAGTGTAGCCTTGATGGCAACGTTTCAGCAGCTCTTATTGGTTGTGGGGTTGATCTTTGCTAATCAAGAATTGCTAATCAAAAAGTTGGACAATAAATATGCATAAACTCTGTGCCTAAAATTGCCTTTCTGCTTTCAGTTTCTCAACAGGCATAGAGCCCCAATGTTGTCATCCAATGTTTGATTTTGTCTAGACTCGAGTGTGTTAGTTTGCAGTTAGGCTTCTGTAGTGGACATTTTTATTATATCCTTATATGCTTAAACCAAATGCTTCTCAACACATTGTAAAACACCTATATCATTTCCTGAGATGTGCTGTTTTCTTCTCATACTCCACTGTGGGTTTATTCCCAAGCACTTCAAGGCCACAGAGCTGATTTGGCTACTAGGTTGAGACTCACACAAAGTCACACAAGAACTTCCCTTTTCTGAGAACCGTTATACTATCTACAGCTCAAGGACAGGTGTCTAATGACAATATGACCATGTGAAGACAGATTTCTGAACTTCCCACTCTTTTTTGTATATAAGCTTTGCTATTTTTTATATCTGCGCACACTCACGCAGACTATTCTATACTCTGTGAGACCTGTGTCTATTTTATTGTATCTTATGTATTTGAAGCTTCAAATAAATAACCAGAAAGACAACTCTGTCTGATTCACCATTTATTTGTTTTTGATCACTCTGACTTGTACTCTCCACAGTGTTGGGTCTCAGATTTCCATAACAATTGGCGTTGTCGGCAGGATCTCTGCAAGTTTGATTGGGGACACCTACGGACGCTGGTGGTCGCGCGCTCCAGGATCCTCGGATCCTCCTCTACCTCAACAGAAACCGTACGGGACGAGAGGACCAGCGCCGGGGGTGGAACCGATTGACTTCACGAGATCCAACAAACTCAAAAGGCTTTCAATACTCGGTGAGATGTACAGTGTCTAAATTGTTTAAAGTTAAACATAATTAAACTCCATGGCATTTATGAGAGGGACTGCTCGAAAGTAGGATATTTGGGATATCCGTCGTGATTTGGGATTACGATTAGTTTTTGTGTGATTTGTACTGTGAAACAAATATCACATCATCGACGGATGAAAAAATAGTGTTTTGGTAACACGGGGTGTTTTGGTAACACGGGGTGTTTTGGTAACACTTAAAGACTTTGTTATGGGAGCAAAGCAAGTGTTTTGGTAACACTTAAAGACTTTGTTTTGGGAGCAAAGCAGGTAGGGGACGAGTACACTCTCCTGAGGGTCCGATTGTAGATGTCATGCGAGCAAAAACATGGTGAAAACAGTCTGTCTAAATTAAATAGCTGGACGGAAATGTTCGGATTTCCAAAGGGAGGTTTTTTGAGTAAAAGTAAAAGTAGAAGAGGTTTTTTGAGTAAATAAAAAATCAAGAACCTAAAGAATAAATTACAAGAACATGAAGATGGAATGAAGGGTAAAAATAAAGTTAAAGTAAAAGACTTATAGAAAGCTGGACACTCACAGAAAGTGTTTATAATACTGGGAGGATGAAGCAGAATGCCGTGAAAGAAGGCAGTTGGCCTTGGGCATTAAAGAAAATATTAAGGTTGAAGATGAATGTGAAGAAAAGAAGGAAAATAAATTATTTCCAAAACCATGTAAACCCCAGACATCTCTGTGTCCTTCAATTGCAGGCCTGAATGACCTCTCCTCGACTGGGTATCCTTTCCCTCCCCCGAGGGTACAACCCTGGCAATCCGGCTGGCCCACGTCAACCACCTCCACCGCCACTACAAGCCCCAGCCATGCAGTCCGTCAACTCCAAGCTCGCCACCCCCATCAGCCCCAAGTAGATGGGGACAACAGCGGGATAAACAAACCCGATGCCCTAGGGGACCAAGCAGGTGTTTGGGGGACACACCTCAGTAATGCCTTTCTCAACGGACTCACAGACACAGCGCAAGCTACGCAGAATGCTGGCCGCTCACAATACCGAGGGAGAGGCAGAAGAGGTTTTCCGAGGCAGAAGACGAGAAGCAAGACCTTCATTTGACGAAAGATGTTTCAAGTGTGGCAGTGTTGAATATTGGATTATGGGACTGCTCACAGAACACTGGCAGTGGAGGCAGAGGGGGACAGCAAGGACGGGGCCATCATTCACAATCAGACTGACCTACACCAGATGGGGAGGAAGGGGCCCGATCGAGCGAGACGGAAATTCAGCCAGCAGCACCAGGGAAGTGACACACACACACACATCATGCTATTGAGTAATTGGAAAATATAGAAGACATGTCTGTGGTTAAAGAGGGTACATATTTTGAAATGTGACAGTGAATGTTTGCATTAAGAAATGTCCCACACTGACTTTGGCTGTCATGGGTGTTTATGTTCCATTTTTTTGGTTGATTCTGGGGCCACACATTCTGTGGTAAAAAGGGCAGATTTGCCTGATTGCAAATTTAGTGGTAGATGTATTCACTCAATAGGAGCTGCTGGGTAACTGTAAAGGAGAAGTTTTTGTATCACTTCAGAGTAGAGATAACGGTGATGATAGTCATCCATTTGCCACATCAGTCAAAAACAGTTTCCTTTTATCATCTGTCTGCCCAATAAATTTACTGGGCAGAGATCTGATTCTCCGGTTCGGCTTAGACCTCATTTTTCCACAAATGAGGGTCTTAAAGTCCGGCAGCCATCTCCTACGATGGTTAAAAACTGGCATTTGATGATAAAGAACTGGTGAATGTGTATCAAATGGCTGCTGACATTGCTGCTGGCGTTGTTGCGTTTGACTGATCAACGTGTTTTTCCACCTGCTGTGTTCATGGAGGCTTCTCATTTGCATTGTACTGCTAACGTTGTTGATGATCCGTGTAAATGCTATGATGAGAGTTTTCTGTTAGAATGTGTGAATGATGAGCTCATGCTTAAAACTATGTATTGGAGTTTGCTGCGCAGCGCTGGTTCTGTTGCACTCACACCCACACAACACAAACTGTGTCAAATCCCAGGGGCGGTCCACACATTTCACTAGCCAGGGGCCCCATTGATAGATGGAGGGATTTGGGTCCAATCGTTAAAGATTGGGAGTCAGTCACTGATTGGGCACCTACACACAAAGAATATGTCATGTACTCTATGTCACGTGACGTGTATAAGATGAAAATGTGCACGAACATAGCCGTTCTGCGCACATTGCTGTTGGTTGAGGATGATGAGGTAATTCTCATATCTCATATCTATTAGCTTCCTGCCGCGCTTTCAGATGTGCCATACTCACTCTGGGCAGCTCACAGATATGACGTAGGGTTAATGTCCACGTTCCGTTCAAATCAACCCCCGTACCCATTGAAACGTGAAGCTGTTGATGGCATTCGGCCAGTGTTTACCTCTCTGCTTAAACAAGGGGTCATTATTCCGTGTAACGATTCCGGTACGCACTCCAGTGTTTCCTGTCAAAAAGATCAGAGACAAAACCTCCTGACGAGTGGAGATTTGTCCAGGATTTACGAGCTGTAAATGCAGCTGTGCATGCACGCTCGTCCCGAATCCTTATCTGATTATTTCCCAAGTTCCAGCCTCTGCAACATTTTTTACTTTCATAAGATCTCTCAAATGCATTTTTCAGTGTTCCTGTACACAAAGACAGTCAATTTTTGTTCACATTTGAATATAATGGTAAACCTTACACATTCACACGTTTGTGTCAAGGCTACTGTGAATCTCCTACTGTGTACAACCAGGCATTGTGTACAAGTTTGGTCTCTCTCCAAGTTTCTAAAGGCACTGCTCTCATACAAAGAGAGAGTTGATGACCTCAACTAGCTGATACCATTTCCTTGGTCACAAGGCCAGTTTGTCAAAACTCCAATATGTACAAAGAACAGTTACATTTTTGGGTCATGTCATTTCAGGAGAGGGGAAAAGCGCTTTCAAATAAGCGTATTGCATCATTGGCTGCTCTGCCAAAACCTGTCACTAAGCGACAGATGATGTCATTTTGTGTTCATAACACACGGCTGTTGTTATGCTTGCTGTGATGTTACATTAGTCTGTTCTCTGCTTGTAATTATGCCGTTACAAGCTTCAAAGTTGTATTTATCATCTGAATTTGCCGAAACAAGTTTAATATTCGGAAAGCCAATACTTTATTTATTCGAAAACAGATGAAAATAAACTGTCTTTTATACAAAATGGAAGTATTATACAAGTAAAACTACATGTTGCTTTAATCCCATGTAATTGTAGAATGAACACAGTCTTCCTTTGTATAAGTCAGGTGTCTTGAGTAGTCAAAATTACCTACAAATCATTGTACACATTTGTAAATATTATTTTCCACTTGTTACCATTGTGAGTCTATTTTTATGCAGCGCTGCGTGATTTTGTAGCTACAATTCAGACTAATACACTACCAGAGGTGGAATAAGTACTCAGATATTGTACTTGAGTAAAAGTAGAAGTACCAGAGTGTTACAGTAAAAGTCCTGCATTCAAAATGTTCCTCAAGAAGAAGTAGAAAAGTATTATCAAAATATAATACAGTAAAAGTATTCGTTGTGCAGATTGGTCCATTTCAGAATAATATATATGATATGTTTTATAATGATTGATCATGAAAGTGTTCTCAAAGCTGGTAAAGGTGCAGCTAGTCTGAATGACTTTGTATACTGCAGGGTAGCTTGTGGATTTACTCCAGGTGGAACTAAAGTCTGATTTAACACTTGATTAGATTTCACATCATTCATCCACATCTGTGAAGTAACTAAAGGTATTAAATACATGTAGTGAAGGAAAAATACACCATTTACCTCTGACTTATGTTCACTGCCAACCTAAAAGTACCTACAAAAATAGTAATCAATAATGTATTGAAACGTTATTTGGCTGATTGTTTTTATATCGGCTCAGCCAGGTTATATGGGAGGCCCAGTCTACGTACACTTTAAAGGCAAATGCCTTGGCTTAACAAAGAAAATCAAGGCAATAGGTTGCATCAATGGTTATTGAGTTAAGACAACTTCTAATGAAATGGTGTTAAAGCAACAAAGTTATTTGAGTTAGGGGAGAAGGCTTTTTCCTCTACAATCAGAGGTGTTTTCAATTACCACTTATTTAATAATTGGTAGCATAAACACAAGTTTTTAAGTTGATTACTCCAAAAGTTCCAACTTGTTTTACCGTATGATTTAAATGTAATCTTAAGTTGTATGTACTTAATTACCACATGTTGAACATGAACACATGTTTTTAAGTTGACAACCATTTATAAATTAAGTTGCTCCAAATATATTGTATTCAATAGTTTTTTTCTCTTAGCTTTTTCATGTTTTTGCCTTTAAAGAAAGAAATTAATTGATTCCACAACAAAAATATTAGGCAATTCACTTTTTATTTTTGAACTGCAGTTGTTTATTTCAACACATGATGTTTCAATCAGGAGAGACTTCATTTAGTTTGAACATTTATTGACACATACAGTATGATAAGGTGCATGAACATCTGAAATCACAGCTGACTGCAGGAGAGAGGAGAACCATTTTATAGTTTGGCTGCAGCACGTTGATTGGAACCATGCATTTAATTAAGTGGAGGTGAAAGGTCGCCTGAATTCGTTTTTAGGACGTACAGATCACTCATTTTGAAATATTAAACTTAGTTTTATTTTCTTTAATTTTTCATCCTCGTGTAGAATGCTATCACGAAACACACATTTGGTTGTTTATAGCATAAAGAACATCTGATTTAATGTGAGGTAGGGAAATAATCATTTGAGTATGTGCATATAAATATGTAATTTACAACAGCTGTAAGATACTTGAAAAGCTTGAAAATGCACCTTGAAAATGCTTGAAAAGTGCTTGAATTTGACTTTGGAAAAGGTGTAAGAACCCTCTTATGCCTTTGCCTGAAGACGGTGACGAACACGACTGTGTGCACACCTAGACCGGACTGAAAAGACGTTCCTCTGACCAACACTGACCTCATTTTGTATGTTGATGGATCTGCCTTTCGCGACCAAGGGGGCACTAATCGGGTGGGTTTTTCTGTTGTTTCAGATTCTGCTGTACTCCGTTCCGGACCAATCCCATGTCACCTCTCAGCACAAGCAGCAGAGCTCATCGCACTAACTGAAGCCTGCACGTTTGCAGAAGGCAAAACCGTGACTATTTACACTGACTCACGCTATGCTTTTGGGGTAGTACACGATTTTGGGGCTATTTGGAAGTGTAGACAATTTCTTAAATCTGATGGCAAACCAGTACTTAACCATGTACTGGTTGCAGGCTTACTAGACGCCATTCTGCTCCCATCTGAAGTTGCAGTCTGTAGATGTGCCGCACACGCAAGCAGTACAGACCCAGTTTCCCTAGGAAATGCGTCTGCTGACTCAGCCGCAAAGGCAGCTGCTCTGATTCCTCTCGCACCTCACGCACAATCATTTGTTAAAATCCCTGTCTCCTCCTTCACTGACAAAATGTCATCACTGACTTCCATGCAGCAGCTAGCTACACCAGTTGAGAAGGCTCAGTGGAAGGCTGTTGGGGCTGCTTTTGACCCAACCTCCAGCATCTGGGTTGGTCCAAATTCCAATCCATGTCTCCCAAGACATTTCTTCCCTCATTTTGCTAAGTTGACACATGGGTTGGATCATGTGTCAAAAGGGGGGATGTTAGAGGCTATAAATCAGGAGTGGTTCACAAGGGGGTTCACAGTAACAGCTCAAAAGCACTGTGAAGCATGCCTAATTTGCATTATGCAAAATTCTGGTAGAGCAGTAAAGGTTACAGGACCCGGAGCACATCCACCTCCCACCAGGCCATTTGAGCACCTAATGCTGGATTTCATTGAGGGTAAGAAGCACTGTCTGGTGGTGGTTGACATGTGGTCCAAATGGGTTGAAGCTTTCCCAGTAAAAGCACAGATAGCAAATGCTGTGGCAAAGGCACTACTGAGGGAAATCATTCCTAGATGGGGACTACCAGACAACATTTCTAGCGACAACGGTTCACATTTTGCTAATGAGGCCATTACGCAAATAGGAGAATACATGGGCATGGACATCAGAAAGCATTGTGCTTATCATCCACAGAGTGGGGGTGGGGTGGAAAGAGAGAATGGCACAATAAAAAACAAACTAGCAAAATGCTGTGCAGACACAGGTCTGTCATGGACACAAGCTCTGCCCATTGTGCTGATGTATGCGGATGCGGAAAAGAACACGGAGTCAACTCAGCCCATTTGAAATCTTTTTTGATTGGACTCAAGGCTCCAGGATGTCCTCTTCCCTCCACAACTTTGTGTGAGGATGCTATGTTGTCCTATTGTGTTAACCTGTCATCCACTTTAGCAGACATCCGACGTCAGGTAGCCGCAGCCTTACCTACCCCTGCCACTGGTCCACTTCACCATCTCCAACCCGGCGACTTCGTGCTGGTCAAGGATTTCCGGAGAAAGAGCTGGAAATCCAATCGTTGGCAAGGTCCCTACCAGGTGCTTCTTGTCACCCAGACAGCGGTCAAGGTCGCCGAGAGAGCTACGTGGGTCCACGCCAGCCACTGCAAGGTCGTAGTCACAGGAAAGGAGAAACCGTAGAAGCAGACGACAACAAGTGACGTGTCCTAGTCACCAACGGAAGCAGACGACAACAAGTGACGTGTCCTAGTCACCAACGGAAGCAGACGACAACAAATGACGTGTCCAAGTCACCACCAGCACCACACTTGCACTACATACACCAAAACACACTACACACAAGGTGTCACGAGCGAGTGCCAGCTGAGCGGTTCCATATGCTCTCTGGTTCCTCGTTTGTGTTACCGGTGTGCGGAGTCTGACTGTCCGTGTCACAAAATCGACCGAGGGAATACACACACACACCCCATGGAGCATTTCCCCCTCGTGATGAGGGCTCGCCTGGAAAGGCGACAACACAACCGTGAGCAATGTGGATACTACTGGAGAGCCTGGACAATCATAAAATGGTTCCTCTGCATACTTGCCATGATAGTTGTGATAGGACTAGTCCTATATTTTATGTATCCATGGTCAGCACACAGCATGTCAGCCAAAATCGAGGTATCTAAGAGGTACATGGGAAAAGCAGGGCGAACCACATGGGCAGAGGGGCTGGTCAAGACAGGGATTGGTAACATTACTCTAAGAGATGGGGAAGATAGCACAGTGCAGTTAGACCCGTGCGACTACATGCATTGCCCCGACCCTAAGAAACTGGGGTGGGCAGATGCCTACATATGCTATGTCGAGAGTGACAGTCACACCGCCACTCACTGCTCGGGGGGCTGGACTTTTGTTTTATGGACCACCGCGTACACCGATTGGGGTTATACCCTATGGGACGACAAAACAAACATCAAAGAGAGATTGTCTATCTCCAAGGTCAATTCATCAAGCCCCGTTATCCTGTTGCAACTACAGGCTGCCCAGATATCAGACAAGGGTTATTATGTTGTTTGATGTATGTATCCGGCGCCGACCCGTGTTGCACATTTTACATAGACATCGCGCCCAAAACTCAGACCCCCGAAAAGGGTAAGCAGCCTTTGACGCAACTGTTGACATCCATAGGTACATCTATATTTCTAAAACGTAACCTATACATAGGCAATAACGACCATAGCAACATTGATGTATGCCAGGCCGCTTCCCCCACCATGCAGTAATCGGTCTAACTCCCCTCTGCGTGCATCTACGTTTGATACCACATACGCAAAGTACCAACCCGTCAGCCATGTGCACCCCAGCCATTTGAGAGGGATGAAACACAGCCTCTGCATCCAGAGAGTGTACCACAAAACGTCTCTTACACCACCTTATTTTTTCCTAGGCACTACTACTGGTCGTACTCGTATCCTACGGAACACGTGCAGTTACGGTGCTTACAATATCTCGTATTGTCGCATATTCGGTGTCCCTGGAAGAATCCTTTCTAACGTAGCATTCTCTGATGTTAACCATATTTCCCTCCAACTGGCCTGGCCCAGTGATGCTGGGTTTAGCGCGCCACAAGATTACGTTTGGTTGTGCGGCGACAAGCTCTATCAAGTTCTGGCTCCCCTCTGGATAGGTACATGCACTCTAGTGGATTTGAATCCAGCAGTCACTGTCCTCACGTCCTTAATGTACACGACACATCATTACCCAGAGTTCCAACACCACGACCACCACAAGGTAAAAAGAGATCTGACGTCCGCTGGAGCTAAATTCATTGGCGGCCTGTTCCCATGGTGGGGTACAGTAAACAATGCCCATAACATAGATACCTTACACGTTCGGCTAGAGAACCTCACTTACGAGACGACGCAAGGCTTCCAGGCATTGCCCCCATTCATAATAGCCTCTAGGAACATGCTCATGCAGCACCAATTTGCTCTTGACCTTTTGTTCGCCTCAAAGGGTGGCCTGTGTCATGTGATCGGTGACTCCTGTTGCACTTACATTCCCGACGCCACCAAGAACATCACTGACACCGTGCTGCATCTTAACAACCTGTTAGCCGACATGAAAGCGGATGACATATCCAACGCAGGTGGCTGGGACTGGTGGTCCTGACTTACATCGGGCGGGTGGGAAGCATAGCTGGCTAGGATAGTTACAACCCTGACGATCATTTTCGGCCTATTAATCAGTTGTACCTGTTTGATTATCCCAATACTGAAGAAGTGCGTTTCCAGCATGGTATCCTCAGCTTTCGTTCAGTATACTGCTATTCCATTACACGACAATCCTTTGCACCACAGCGAGATAGACCAGCTAGAATCAGAAGAGTCTGATTCCGACACTACATTATAATCAATATAATCATGTGAATCGAGTGTACCCTCCTCTTATGCTTACATTATATTGGAGTCTGTCCTCCACAAAAACAGCCAGTTTTCTATGATATATTTGTGATGTGTTTACTTAAACCAGCGATGGAGTGTATTCATTGATGTGTTATATCAGTCTATCCTGTCATTTGTTTTTTTATTGATCAAGTATGATCAAAAGGGGAGAATGTAGTGGACATTTTTATTATATCCTTATATGCTTAAACCAAATGCTTCTCAACACATTGTAAAACACCTATATCATTTCCTGAGATGTGTTGTTTTCTTCTCATACTCCACTGTGGGTTTATTCCCAAGCACTTCAAGGCCACAGAGCTGATTTGGCTACTAGGTTGAGACTCACACAAAGTCACACAAGAACTTCCCTTTTCTGAGAACCGTTATACTATCTACAGCTCAAGGACAGGTGTCTAATAACAATATGACCGTGTGAAGACAGATTTCTGAACTTCCCACTCTTTCTTGTATATAAGCTTTGCTATTTTTTATATCTGCGCACACTCACGCAGACTATTCTATACTCTGTGAGACCTGTGTCTATTTTATTGTATCTTATGTATTTGAAGCTTCAAATAAATAACCAGAAAGACAACTCTGTCTGATTCACCATTTATTTGTTTTTGATCACTCTGACTTGTACTCTCCACAGTGTTGGGTCTCAGATTTCCATAACAATTGGCGTTGTCGGCAGGATCTCTGCAAGTTCGATTGGGGACACCTACGGACGCTGGTGGTCGCGCGCTCCAGGATCCTCGGATCCTGTTGGGTCTCAGATTTCCATAACACTTCTCCTATTGATCACAGCAGGTAGCATCCCATTTTGTTTGATCAGGGTGCACATCATAGGGATTCCTGATTCTGATCACACCGCTGAGGAAAAAAGCAGTGATACTGTAGTGCTAAATATTTTTTCATGCATCTGTGCCTGGTAAGGGCCGGACTGGGACAATAAGTCAGGCCGGGAATTATACACCCAGCCAGGCCACTACCAGTTTTTTGTGCCATTTTGCTGGATTTATTTGTCAATATTTACAGCGTTGCTGCCCATAGTGATAGCCCTCTAAATCTACTACCCAAAAATAAACATATGGACATGGGTTACCATTTTAAAAAATTTGCAAATCTATTTAGGAACCTATTCATGTGAACATATTTTACGTGGGGGCGGACCTCAAATCCTATAGGGGGGTCAGGGGGCATGCTCTCCCGGTAAGATTTTTTTTTTTAAATGAAATGTTGGACTTAAATGCATCAATCTGGTGCACTTTGAGGGGGAAATAAAGAGACTACACCCATATAAAACATAACTGTATACATTTAAATAATCATAAAATCATAAGAACATGGCCATAACCAATAACATATCATATCCAATATGAAAAAACATTGAAACTTGTTTATTTATTTGTTTTTGGTTCATTTATAGTTGTGAGTGTGTATGGGCTCCTGAACCAGCCTCTCCTGTCTCCCTCCTCTCCTCCCTTCTCCTCTTTGAGGCAGAAGCAAAGACTAGTTTTAGCTCTCAACAAGTTTTAAAAGTGTATCTTACCTTTTTTCACCTAGTTAACGTTTTTTTATTATTATTCATGCATATTTCACTAATCTCAGTCCCCCCTCAAATGGAACATGTGTTTACATAAAGGGTGACCAAACCGTTTGAGACCCACAGAGATAACTTAGACTAAGTTAACTATCTAAACACTCAGAGAGTCCTTAACCTCACCTGAGCTGTAGTTATCAGTCTCTCAGTCTGACTGGAGAGGACTCTGCCTTGTTGTTGAAAAAGTTCCTTATATCCGTTAGCGCAGCTAGCTAGCACCAGATGCTAACAACAACAATACACGTAACCGGTGCGCGCACTTTCTCTCTCGCTCGCTCGCGCCACACATACACTAACAGTGCTTCTCAAACTTTTTTCAGTAATGTACCCCCTTTGAAACATTTTCTCAGCCAAGTACCCCCTGACCGACCCCGAACATTTTTGATCGAAAAACCCTATACAAATAATTCCAATATAGTGATGTTCCCTCAGTGTGTGATTTATTTACTCCTTCATGCATGCATTACAACAAACTAAGGATATTTTTATTTTATGCAGGAAAAATAATAACATAACAAAAAATGTAAACAGGAGTTTTTCAATTAAAGTTTAACAAACCAATGAACAAAATTATATATTATGCAAAACTATACAATACACACATTTGACATGTTTATATGAGGTGGTTCTAGGAATATTTTATGTAAAATTGTGTTTTCTATTTAACTTATTGTACTAAGATTATTTTTGTAATCATGCATGGTATTTTCTAAATTAACTTTTTTTAGTTTTTTTTAAATCTCACGTACCCCCTGCACTACCCCAACGTACCCCTAGGGGTCCGCGTACCCCCATTTGAGAATCACTGCACTAACACACACCCTCCCGAGCTTGAATGACACACAGAGACCAATCGAGGGCTTTAGTGTATGATCTGTATGAAAGTGGCCATGTCAGCAGGCCACATCATGTAGACAGACAGTGACCCTCTGTGAGGCAGAGTCAGACTCACATTTGCATAGGGTTGCGTTCACAACATACATAAAAAAAAGAATCCCCAGTCCAGCAGGCCACTTAGCAGGCCAGGCCATCGGGAAACCTCCCGGTCCTCCCGATGGCCAGTCCGGGCCTTCCTGGTAGTATCATTTAGCACTGGGTTTCCAGCCAATTACGCATATGTGTACCCACAAACCACAGATTAACAATCAAACTAATACTGATATATGCCTGAGGAGGTAACATGTGCTATTTCACAAGGAAAAATAAATAACTTGAGATTAGTCCGAAAAATAGGAAAAACTGCATCCAGCATCTTGGGCAAAGAAATGCTCTCGTGCTGTTTTAACTTATCTTATCCGATCTGATCTTATCTCATCATTTTCTATTAGATTCTATTCTATCTTATCTTATATTATCTGTTCCTTGTGCGATGCTGGCTCCCAATATATCTTATAACAGACTTTCTGGTTTGTTTCCTTTTTTAAAACTCTTAATGGTTTGGGACCGGTCTAAATTGCAGACTTGTGTTGAACTCTGTGATCTTCTCCTGCTAGGTCTTTACAAACACACAATTAAAGCATAAAGAAAACAGTTAGCCTAGCTTTTTTGAATGCTATGTTTCAATTCAAAATAATACCCTACCAATTATACCCTGCAAAGATCAATATGAGATGTGGGCTCTTTGAATATTTAAAATGACAGCTGCACACATACAGCCTTTTGGTTTTGTTTCTTTGTATTAGGTATTGTAATGTAATACCTCTTCCTTTTTTAATTTGGTGTAAGCGTTATGTATTTGTTTTATTTGAATGATCTCTGTTTTTTTTATTTCACTTTTATATTCGTTCATTTGAATTTATTATTTTTTCTTGTATTTTTCTTGAGCTACATCTCTTGTATAGAACTAATACAGAAAGTTTGTTATAATTATTATATTGTCATTAATAATAGTGATATTAAAATACATATTTAGTGTATTAAAACATACTATTTAAAAAAAACATAACAAAGAATGTTGATATTGTTTTTTAATGATATTTTATGTTTTGTAACCCTGAGATGTAACCATGGGCGTAGGAAGAATCCTGAATGTGGGGGGGACATTTTTAACGGGGGGGGGGTGGCTATACTAGCATGAGGGAAATGATGGGTACATTTTGTAATTTCATCCAGTGGTGAAGAAAGGAAACATATTTGATTATTAATTCAGAGCCTTCTTTGAATTAATAAAAAGCAGTTTAAATGCCCATTTTTTGTACATTTATATACAACAATAAATATTTGCGAGTGCATTGAGAGATATTGTTGTGGAGAGTCATTTATATATAAATCGCAAAATACATTTGTGAATCCTTCTGTGAGCATTTATTAATATTGAGACTGATCTAACTCGATACAGATGTTAAGTTCACCTAGGAATGGTATCATTGACTTAAATGTTCAAATAAATGTTGCTCTTCTGTCTATATTGGTCATATGATGCCCCTTGACTGAAATGCTTCCTGTTCAATATCCCCACTGATTTCCTTAACATTCTGGGATCACAATTTACTCTAAACTGTCATTTCCCTTTCATCACTCACCTCAGCAATGGACCTCTCTCCACTGTCCCTGTGTTCTGCCTCTGACTCACTCTCAAGCGCCTAGATGTCAAGAGAGGTGGT
This sequence comes from Gymnodraco acuticeps, assembly GCF_902827175.1. Taxonomy (NCBI): domain Eukaryota; kingdom Metazoa; phylum Chordata; class Actinopteri; order Perciformes; family Bathydraconidae; genus Gymnodraco; species Gymnodraco acuticeps. The sequence goes on from NW_022990238.1 coordinate 1,815,195, forward strand.
GAAGTGATCATTATTTATTGAGCAGTAGCCTATACTCTTTCACATTGAATCATAACAAGTCATACTGAATGTAAATACAACTGACTCTAAAGTAAGTCCCAGTCTGTGACATTAAAGACTCAAAGTCCCAAACAGTAGGTAGAATATGAGCTAGTCTATGTAATGTGCACAGAAAATAAATAGTTAACTGAATACTGGGATGGACATTGCCTATACGCACTCAGTAAAACATAAACACACACAAAAAGCTTCTGAATGATAAGAAGTATAATTAAAACATAATGCACATTACCATTTTGAGAGAGAGAACTCAGAAAATAATCTCTCATCGAACTGAGGCTCCAGTAAACACACTGACTGCGTCTACATGGACATCAGTAAGCCGTCGGTTATGATCATATTGGGGATATGGTGTTTACATGAGCACAGAGAGATCGGGTTATTCATGTTCCCTGTTTACATGATAAATACTAGCAACCTGGCATTTCGATGCCTTTTCTCATCTAAACTATTCAGTATTTGTATCTCTCTATCATGACATAAAGACGAAACTCTCTCCAGAAGTGAGACGCCACCGCCGCCATCACTGTTAACTGATTAACTGCTACCAGCTGATTACTTACTTTCCTCTTCTTTGAAAAAAAGTTTCTTATGTCCATGTTGTCTGGGGGAGAAAACATATCAAACCAAGAGATCGTCAGCTTTGATTTTCGCTGTATTAATCATTTCCTGAACATTTGTGGATTGGTGTGTGTGCCTTACCTCCGCTACCGGCATCGCTTCATACAACAGATCAGGGGCCTCATTTATAACGCCGTGCGTAGGATTCACGTGGGAAGGTTGCTTACGTAGTAGAAATCCAAAAAATAGGTACAGAAATGTTCCGACATTTTCCGATTCACCAAACATTGCGTACCGGCGAGGAAAGTGCGTACAGCACTTCCTACGCCGGTTTCCCTTTATAAATCACAACCGACTCGAAATGCGGTGCAGCTTTTGCGGGCTTCACGTAACGACCATATTTGCCTATAAATAGTCAAAGAAACGCCCATTCATTCATTCATTCAGACTGACTTTATGAAGAAGATCGCAGGAAATGACGACAGAACAGCTAAAAAATGCATCTCACACCGTGTCAGATTTTGGTTATTTTGGGGAGGTGGAGATAAATCATATTGTTTGGTGGATGCAGTTTGAACCAGAGTAGCAGCATGGAGGTCGGATCGTCACCAAAATAAATAAATAAGTGGTCCGAAAAAGGTTAATGACAAAAAGAATACACATCAGGCAGTGTGTTTGTACCGGGGACAGGAGACACCCTCTTGATGAGAAACTGTAAGAAGTTAATGGGGAATTCCCCCGGTGTGGAGTCATGACGACTGGATCTGAATTATGTTTTTGTATTTGGTGGTTTGTGTTCCAGCTGTCGATCAGCTGTGCGCAGCGTTCACAGCAGCCTGTGCATCTCAACCCCCCCCCCCCCCCCCCCCCCCCCCCCGCAGCAACCATATCTACCAGTTAAAGGAAATACAACAAATGTGTTGTGTTATATCAGCTGTACAATTTACCACATAGGCTATGGTGTTCTTAGCTTCCATACCTCCTGTGTTTTACGAGCGACTTATCAAGTCTTGGCAACCGGCATAAAACACGATTAAACATGATAGTAGGCTATATAAAACCATGCTCGTATCTATAACCTATAGAAATGCAAAACGGCGTCAGTTTAGACGTAATTCTGTCCTCCTGCTTACCGCATCATTTATGAGAAAACATTTCATAACATTAACACAACATATTCGAGGTGGTTTTCAATAACATATCCGTATTTATTTATTTCTCTAAGTTATGTTTTTGTGTGCACTGAGGAGTCGCAAACAGGCGTTTGTTAAATCATTTTAAGATTGGCTTCAATCAATGTTTGAAAATGAATTCTTCATATATGATAAATAAGAGGTAACGTTTTATTTATGGTATTATTTCCACATATTTCTCTCCATTCTTCCTTCTGCCAACGGTGTCGCAGTTTCTCGTCTCTCCCGTGTTTGTGCTTAGTGCGTACGCATGGGTTAGAGTTTGCGTGGAGGACCGCACATTTTCCCGTCAAGTTAGTATTTTATAAATCGCAAACATTGCGTAGAAAGTGGCGTACGCCATCTTTTGAGCGTATATCCCTTTATAAATGAGGCCCCTGAGCTGTCAACAAAACTCCTTGAACATGCGCGCTACGTGAGAATTTGCCTTGGTACAAAGTAGCAGTGAAAACATGGTACTCGCATTTTAGACTCTGTTACTAACTGTATATCTGTAGACTTGGTATGTCTTAAATGTCCGGTTAGGATGTAGAACGAAATCTAAAATGAAAATTGTAAATAAGCAATCTGTATGTAAAAAATCACCTGTATGTAAATTGTAAATAAGCCATCTGTATGTCAAATATGTCTTATATGTCTTAAATGACATGATGAATTGGAAATGGGGGACCCTGATGTAAACAAGACGAAAGTCTTTCTCTGGTCTGCATCCCCTTAACAATTGTATGTTTTGAGCTGTACTGTACTGTACCCAATATACAAGCTGTTAATAAACTTTTCAATCAATCAAAACGGAGTTTCATTGATTTGGGCATTCTCTCAATAAGCAAATGGAATGGATTTGATAGTGAAGCACTGACACATCGCTCTACAAAGTGCGGCGAGTGGATAGACCGATTCACGGACTTTCCACATGGTAAAAGTGGGGGGGTCTAAACTAATCATTTGAAAAAGTGGGGGGGACTTGTCCCACCCTCATATAATGGCTGCGACGCCCATGGATGTAACATATCTTTGAGATTATTATTACATTACATGTCAGACACTTTTATCGAAAGCGACTTACTACATTCAGTACTGTGGACAATCCCCACAGGAGCAATTTGGGGTGAAGTGTCTTGCCCAGGGACACAACGACTTGCTGAATGCAGTGGGACTCGAACATGATTCTCCCTGATTCCAAGTCCAGCACACTACCCACTGAGCCACAGCCTCCCATTATTGTCATTATTCATTTATTTGTAATGATTCTTATTATTATTATGACCATGATTATGATTAGTTTTATTATTATTAGTTGTAGTAGTAGTAGTATTATTTTGTATTATTTGTTATTGTACCAGTGAAAGTCGTCTTATGATTATGATTATTTGTATTATTATTATTGTTATTAATTGTAGTACTATTATTATTATCATTATTATTATTATTATTATTATTATTTGTAGTAGTAGTATTTTATTAACTTACTGTACAGTGAAAATGGTTTCTGTCTCACAGCGCCCTCTGGTGGCTCCTCTTTGTCACTGCACTCCCCACGGTCATTGAACCAGTGAGCAGGCTCGGATCTGGTAATCATTTGTTATTTTGGATCGATAAGACCGGTCCTTTTAAGGAGGGTGTGGTGTGTTTCAGGACCAGCGAGGAACCAGACAGCCCCGGTACTTTGATCCAGTACGGAACGGTAGGTACCGAGTATCCCTGATGCTGTTGTTGTGGTATTGTTGTTGTTTCGGACCGTTACGCAGACCCATGTTGGTCGGGCCCTGAAAACAGAGACGGTCATGTAAATATTTGCATGTTTTTGTTACATTTCAGCAGCTTCTAGAAAGAGTACCATTGTCCGTTAATGCAGCATACGAGATGCGAGATACATCTTCTAGTCTTCTTTGTGTTCATCATCACACAAGCTACATGCTATCAGAATGGCAGACAGCTACGCAGATAGCAAGCACAGGCTGTGTAACGTGATATAAACGCACTCTGCCGTAAATGTAAACGGGGTTCCTAAAGGTTCTTTTTTATATTATTGTTTACAATGTGTAATAATATAGCCTATAAAGCCCATCAATTTGACAGCAGTTCAAGTGATAATGGTGCTGCATAAAAAAAATGCACAATCACGGATGTAAACAGTATGAGGTCATTTGTAAGCATTACTCATTATTCGTCAATGCATCATATAATAATATGATTTAGTCTCAATAACAACATTTCCTTAGGGTTTGAATTGACTTGAATTTCAATGTATCTTTTTTATATTGATTGCTTTATGAACAACGTCATTCTACAAAACCAAGACACATTCACTTAATAGATAATCATACCATTATATACCGTGATATAAGTGAAAACAAATAAATAAGAAATTAACTTGATAAATAAGCAAAGCTGTGAAATTTGAGGGGATCCTAAACATTATATAATGCAAATCCTGTTTAATCCCTGATGAAATCTTGAATCGGTTATAACAGAGCCATATAATAATTATCCTCCATTGTATCATTATTAGTTGATTTGACTGAAAAATATTTAGCTCTCGTATTATTGTCCTTGCTGATGAATCCAGTCATCCCTTCAAATCTGTTATTAATGAATGATTGGAGCATATTTGTGAATATTATTCCAGTGCCAGAGTAGTGGGCATCATCTTCTAGTAAAACTAAAATGAACCCTGGGTATTTCTAAGTCTATAATGAGCATAAAACATCTTATATTCTCTTTTAATCACCATGTGCTTTTCGTCTGAAATCTGTTCTTCTTGTTTGTAGAAGAAGACGTTGATCCTGCAGCACCGACAACTCGACTCAGATCTCTCTTCAGTGACATCATGCGCTCCTCGACCACATCTGCCGCTCTGCTCTGCCTGCTGGCGGGGGCCATGGCTGCCGTTCAGGACCCCCACGCAGGTGAGAGGGCCAACCTGGAGCCAGATGTGTCACAGAGTTTCGTAACGTTATAGTCTGAGCTCTAGAGAGAGGAGAGACAAGTGAATAATTAAAAGGAGGTCAATATGGCAGCATGCTGAGTGCATGACATGTCATTATCTCAGCTTCTGACTTTTTCAAATACAACTTTGAGCCTCATTGGATGAGATGCTGTGTATTTGCTTTAGTTTAAGTCTATTGATTTCTAATTTCAACTTCTAAATGTATTTATCGCTACCCTGTTTTAATATACAATGACATTATGTTATTAAGTAGTAAAGGTTTGATCTCTTCTATGATTATTGTCTTGTTTATTGAATCATTAGGACAGCCACTTGTTATTATCTTATCAGTTTATCTGCTGGTGATTCTCTCGATTCATAGGTTATTAGGTTAGTTTAATATCACAACGGTCCAAATCCCAGAGCAGGTAATCAAACAGAGAACATTGTCCGATAATCATATTTGGGCAGCAGGAAATGATTTCTAAACAGGAAGCAGGAAATTCATTAATCTTAACAGATTTAGATTCTTTTTCTGTCTCTTTCATTTCAATGGAAGATTTAAAAAAACACACATGTAAATATACTTGATGCCCATCGAAAGCTCCAGATACCAAGAAAACTGGTCACCAAGGTAACAACATGTATTCTGGAATGCTATGAAATAGAAAGAGGCTGTCACATGTTTGTATTTTGGATTCAGCCAAATGGTTATATAGCCTAAAACATCCATGTTTCAATGCTCCTATCTTCGATCTCTTGATTTGATGTGATTTATTTCGAATGTGTAAAACAATAATACAAAAAATAAATAATAATAATGAAATTAAACATGAGAATTATTATACTATATATATATTAAGAAGTGTCAAATTGATAAACAAAAATATTACTGATTCCAAATGATATATAAACAAATGATCTACTTAATTACACATCCGAAAAGGGGTGGGAAGAAGTTTACACTTATTTAATCCCACCCCTTCTCCCAAAAACTAAATCATTAACATATATATATATATATATTTCTTAAAGAAATACATTTGTTATTGAAAAACAAACAAACTAAAGAAAAACATAAAACAACAAATACATAAACAGATAAATAAACAAACAAATACATAAAAGAGGTAAATCGTAATCAAGAAAAGATCAAATAACAAACCAAATAAATAAACAAACAAACAAACCTTAAACACCAAGTTATGATTCTCTTACAATCGGAAAAACCTGCACAGCTTTACACAGCCTGTTTGGAGGAACCAACTGAGACAATAACTGTTCCCTACAGTGTTTTTGGACAAGCAGCAGGCGAGCACCATGATTTCCCGTCAAAAGAGGAACGTCGGCGGCAGCCCGGATCAGCCTGCCAGCCTGGAGCAGGCTTGCATGGAGAAGGTGTGCAACTACGAGGAGGCCAGAAAGATCTTCCAGGACTCGTACCGAACGGTGAGTTTCAGGACTTCGCTGTTTACTTCCTCCTCATTTCTTTCTCATCAAACTACCTCAGCGTCTGCTCTTTGCTTTGTCTATATCAGGGGTGTCCAAACCTTTTTCACCGAGGGCCACATACAGAAAAATATACGAAGGGCTGGGCCACTCACTAGAGATATATTGCCTCAGTTCAGTTATAAGTTCAAATCAATCAAATGTAGGTAAATGATGCTTGTGAGTGTTGGCAGCTCAGCCCTTAAAACAGAAGCCTCAGATTGATTATAATAAGGAGAAATAGGAAGGGTGTTCCAGCTTGTTATGGAAACAAGTCATTGGGCTTTTTTCTTATCAACTAAGATTTGTTAGAAAATGTTTCCAACTTTAATTGACTGAATGTATTTGAAAAGTTATCTTATTAACACATGAATACTACTGTGTAATATATGTTTACATTTATATTTAAGAAGTACAATATAAGACAAGCACAAGTTTCATTTGTGGGCCATACTCCATTATACTTTTTGAATTTGATGAGGGCCGATTCAAAATACTCCCCGGGCCGTAGTTTGGACATCCCTGGTCTATATGTAAGTCTGCCTCTAGTGCACTGTGTAAGTGCTTTGTGTAGCTTCCACTGTGCACTTATCATGCGTATTCTCTCCTGCAGGACATCTTCTGGGCTGTCTACATTGGTAAGTGCTGTGTCGAAATGATTTTCCATCACCGCACAGTCATTAGCAGTACATTTCATCTTCTCATAGGCATGCTGTCTTGTGTTTAGATGGAGACCAGTGTGCAGAGAACCCCTGCAAGAATGGAGCCATGTGTTCGGACAGCGTGGGGGGCTACGACTGCGTCTGCAAGTCGGGTTTCACAGGAGTCCACTGCGAAAACGGTGAGGAGGATGTTGTGCCTGATCGTCGTAGCTAGTTCTCTTTTCAGTTAGTGTGTGAGTGCTGCAACCTTCCTCTTCTGTTTCCACGATGCAGACCAGACTGTGTGCATCCTGGAGAAGAACAAAGGCTGCTCCCAGTTCTGTAAACCAGGCTACACGTCCTACGAGTGCTCCTGCGCCCGCGGGTGGAAGCTCAACAATGACAGGAACAAGTGTGACCCTGCAGGTACGTTTGTTACGTCTTCCTCCAGTGTCCAAGTGAAATTGAAATGCATTTATTTTCCACTAGAGTATAAATATTTGTTCCGTTTCTCGTTATTTACTGTCATATTCACACCAGTGACAGTATCAGTAGTTGGCAATACAAATCTTAGATCACAAACTCTCTCCAGTTATGCTCGGACAAGTATTTGTGAGAAAAAAAATCATAAAATAAAAATGAAAACCTAAGACATAAAATAGTGCTGAAGCTCAAATAAAGGAATAATATATATAAACTAGCAGAGGTCTCACAGACCTCTGCCAAAGTCAGGCAATTTTCTGTAGTGTAAACAAAAGTGAATAATAGTGAATCAATAAAACCTTTGTAAAAAACATTATTTTTGACTGCAAACAAGGATATGGCTTCAGTTGTTAGATACATAGTGTAATAAAAGAAAGTAGTTATAACTATCTCACATTCCCCTACAGGCAAATTCCCCTGTGGTAAGGTGAACAATCTGAACCTCTGGGATGGCAGACTGTCCGCCAACACTCGCAGCAACTTTGAAGGACTCAGTTGTAGTCCCACAGAGTGCCCCTGGCAGGTATGCACACACACACACACACACACACACACACACACACACACACACACACACACACACACACACACACACACACACACACACACACACACACACACACACACACACACACACACCACACACACACCACACACACACCACACACACACACACACACACACACACACACACACACACACAGGTCACGATAGACCAGGGGCTTATTGTTGTGCGTCACTGTTTTGTTTTGCAGGCTCTTCTGGTCAGCTCAGAATCTGCAGGTTTCTGCAGCGGAGTCATTCTGAAGGAGAACATGGTCTTGACTACAGCTCATTGTGCCAAAAAGTACAGCTCCTTCCAGGTGGTTGTTGGTGAGTAGCTAGGTTCATACTCATTTAGTTACCACTATTACTGCTTCTGGTGAACTCCTACTGCGTAAAAGACAAACAATAATAATCATCTTACCTGCCCCTCCTCAGGCAAGCGAAGCACCACCTATGAATCTGGAGAGCAGACGCTGTATTTGAAAGAACTTCACCATCACCCACGCTATGTGGAGGGTCGCCCTGAAAATGACCTGACTGTTATTGAGCTACAAAGCCACATCAACTTTAAGAAGGAGGTGACTGCTGCCTGTCTGCCAGAAAGAGACTTTGCAGAGAATGTCCTGTTGGCGGGAGAGTATCAGGCCATAGTCAGCGGCTGGAAAGAACCCACAGAGGGAACGGTCTTCCAGGGGCCGCTCACCTTCAACCAGCTGGTGTACGGCAGACTGCCTAAGTGTCTGGAGACGTACCCCCAAATGATGACCAATAAACTGGGCTGCACCACTGCCCAGGCCAATGCTGACTGCACCATGAGCTCCGGCAGCCCCCTGCTCACCCTCTATAGGGACGTGTTCTTCCTCACGGGGGTGGTCAGCCTGCCGCCAGGGGTCGACTGCAACCAAGGCTTCATCTTCCAGAAAGTGTCGCGTCACCAAGGCTGGCTGCGGAAGATCATGGGTTCAAACTAGGTAGCGTAGTCAGGGAAACAGGGAGGTGACTGGTGATGAAAATATATTATAATGAAGGGGATTATATACTTTAAACAGGAAATCAGATGAACATGTTTAATTTAGTGCTTGAAGATTAACCTTTGTTTTGTCTTTTAATATGACATACCTCTTAAAGTAAAAACTATAGCAACCATATCGTCTAAATCTAGGCTATTGCTTCCCTGTGTCGCTGCTGACGTCCTCATTTATCCACAAGGTGGCGCCTTGGTCAAATAAACAGAGAAGCACTTTCTCTAGCTTCTGTATCGTCTAAAGCAGTAAGAAAAGCAATGAATTATTCAGCATGTGTTTCGTGATGTGCAAATACCTTCTACTAATCTTTATGTAATGTTATTTTTAGCAACTGACATGCACCTTGCAACACTCAAAGTAATCACTGTTCTATGAATGTTATACATGTAATAAAACCCAAACAACACACCTGATGTCTGTCATTTCTTCAAGATACTGTATACAGTAGCAATTTTACAAATGTCCATATCTGAGCATTTGGGAATATCATTAGATTTCATAAGTCGTTGTTATAGAGCTCAAAATAACTGCTATATTATGACTTCTTTAGTGTTTACCTCCTGAGGTTTTTATGGTAAACACAAAAACACATTAACGTGGACACATTAGCAGACTCAAAAAGATTAAAAAAACAACAGTCAAATCTCAAATGAGTGAACTGTCACACTAGTAAAACAGCAATAGTGAAATGAAACCTAGAAACTTCAAAAGGTAGGTTATGTAAAGCATTGTTTGATCTATTGCCAATGGTTTCGTTTTTTTTTAAAATATGTCAGTGGTAACAAACTATTCTCAGGTGAATTTGAATGGTCACCAATTTTTTTGAGATGCCATTGTTGATGCCACTTCTTAAAAAGTGTGTGATCATAAAATCAGTTTGATCCCTCCTCTGGGGACCATGAATGTCTACGTTTCATGTTGCAAACATTCATGCAAACAAGATGAAGGCCCCAAATCTGCTGTTTCCATAGGGTTCATACATCTGTTTCATAGCTCTTACCATCTATCTTAACTAAACTTTTTTGTCCCATTTTAGCTTGCTGTTCCTGTCACATACCCCTGTGTTGTCTGGCAACATTTTCCCACAGACACTCGCCCTCTGCAGTCTTCTCACACACTCCCTGGTGAACAAGGCCAGGACCGTGTCATGCAGGGAGAGAAAAGGAGAGGCAGAAGAATGGGCCAGAGAGAAGAGAGAGAGAGAGAGATAGAAGAGAGAGAGATACGAGAGAGTAGAGAGATCAGAGATCACGGCTAGACTCTAGAAGCCTATATGATGGGCAGCGATCTCTAATCTCTATCTCGTACCTCGCTCTCTCCTCTATCTCTCGCGCTCTCTCTCTCCGTCTCTCGCCTATTCTCTCTCTCTCTCGCTCTTCTCTCTCTCTCTCGTCTCCCTCACATAACAAAAAACCTGGCCCTGCCACTTCTGATCGGCGCCTTGAAAGGCCAGCCCCTGAAAGCTGGGGCCCACGTTGGCTGTTGCCATGGTACTCACCTAGGAGATGGCTACTTGCTCCCAAAAATGGATCTGCTCCTTTACTGGGCCGTCCAGCGGAGATTAATTTGAGTGGAGCTCTTTCCTTCCTGGTCTGGTTCTGCCAGCTCCATTTATGTGCTCAAGCTTTATATATACACAGACACACATAAAACACACAGGGAGAAAGATAGTAAGTGCTCTGAGTGGTAAACGTAAGCAGATTTCAGGAGCAGTTTAATGTGTCACTAAAATATCAAAGAGCAACTGCATTCGTTTGATAAATCCAACCAACAAATACGGAGTCAAGGATGTGTCGTAAATGCTGAGGAAGAGATATTTGACAGGTTAAGAAAGTTGAGAGATGGAGAATGGCTCATAGATGAAGCACAGAGACAGAGCCAGACCACTGGGATTTGTGATGTTGACAAAGAAGTAAGTCATTGTGTGGACGGATTGATGGACTTACAGTATATTAGACATGAATGAAAAAGCCCCGGAGAGAAACATTAGCGAGGCCATTACCAAAGGCGGAAAGTGAAAGCACTCAATGCACAACCTTTCACTCCACACAAATCAATGTATACTATTGCTGGACCAGATTGCTGAAAATAGATACATTTAACCACAATGTGTCTGGCATGTGGGTAAATCTGGCTAGTGTCCTATTTAATCAATAATCCTTTACTCCCCCCAAAACCCCTCAAAATTGTTGCATGCTGCTGCAAATCCTCTCCATCCTGTGTGAGTGTATGTGTGTTGGTACTTATGCATAGCAAATACATGCTTATTTTGTGTCTGTGTATGTTGGGGTAACATCAAATGGCAGACTTCTGGGGGGATTAACTGTCTGTGTGGTGTCTGATTCCACGCAGGGGGTGAGCGGTATGTCTGATTGTTGAAGGCAGATTGACGGAGTGACAGTCTCGTGCGATGTGTATAATGAGCGCTCCAGTATCTGTGAAGGCACGTCTATGATCTTGTCCAATAATCCCCTCTTCACCCAAAATCCATGTCCCCAATCTTTTCTCCTTTCAGTGCTCCATTGACACAGGGCCGATGCAGTCCCCCCACCCACCCCATTTTCAGCCCCCGCCAGACAGAGCAGCTTCCACTTGGTTGGGTAATTGTGCAGGAGGGTGGAGGTAACGCAAGACCTCGAGAGGTTAGGGCCTGGACGTGGCTGCAAGAGAAAGAGAGAGACAGGCTGTGGACTTGTATATAACTCAGCTATGGACAAAGGTTCACCTCTTATTAGTTGTTTAACAAGACTAAGAGTCCACAGACATGCAAGCTCCTCTGTGAGGCGTTACTCGCTTCATGTTAATGTCAGCATGTTTAATACTAGAAGCCATTTGCATTGAAATTAAATCCAAAACAACATCAATTGTTCATCTTCTAATACACTTGCCGTTATAGGGTTAAGAAGGGTGTTGTGTGCTTTTATCTGGTTTAACTTAAACAAACCGTTACTAATAAATACAAATATACCCAACACTAATGCTATTTAGAATATCATTGGAATAAACCCAGCTGTGTTGGCATATCGAGAGAATTATCTGTCCCTCTCCTTCTGGCAACACAGCATGATGGCAGCAGAAGCAGAGAGTAGAGCGAGGCTGATGGGAAATATATTAGTTTTGCAGTGGTGGGTGTTGTGATATTTAAAAAAAAAAAGATCTCAAAATAAATATGAGATAATATCCTGAAAATAATTTTAGAGGGAAAGTCAGAGGATCACTCAGTTTAGTAAAAAGTTATCCTCTGGAGACCATGAGTGTGTGTGCAGGGCAATTATGCATTTAATAGTTGTTGTGATATTCAAACATAATACTTAAGAGGTGGACAGGTCAGCATTCCCTTGACATCACTTTAAAAAATGTCATTCTCTATTCACCTCTGTCCTTGAGTGTGGCTTTAAAAACAATATGTCACTTTAAGCATGCAGACACGCTGACTGGATGACAGAGTAGGAAGGTAAATCCTGGAGCTGCCTTTATTCCACTGACCTCACTATGACCTCCCAGGGGTTAAATCCTGTTTAGAGCCACTGAGAAACCTGAGGAGCTGACAGAGAGGTCTCTAACGCCCACTGAATGAGAACAAGTGTGCTACGGTCCATGTGTTGGTCTTTGAAGTGGATAGATAAGAGTGATTCTGTGCATTTGTCTTTTTCTTCCACATATAGAGCATGCAAATCTACATAGGTTATTTTAAATTGGCCTCACAAGGTCACATTCAGATGACCTTTGATATCTACGCTCCTTCCGGGCTATGTTACTTCAAGAGGTCATGACCTCAGGTTTTCAGTATTTAGGGTGGCCAGTGATAGGCAAAAGGAAGCTTTATGAACAGATTAGGTTAGGATTATCTCACTAAACACCTTGCCATATACCTCAATGACCAAGTCAGCACAGCCCACTAGTATTTCTCAGTATTGATACACTAAATACTTTTCTCCAAAATGCTTCACATCCTCAACCTCTGTAAGATACAGTTGCAAGAAAAAGTATGTGAACCCTTTGGAATTACCTGGATTTCTCCATAAATTGGTCATAAAATGAGTTCTGATCTTCATCTAAGTCACAACAATAGACAAACACAGTCTGCTTAAACTAATACCACACAAACAATTATATGTTTTCATGTTTTTATTGAACACACCATGTAAACATTCACAGTGCAGGGTGGAAAAAGTGAACCCCTAGGCTAAAGACTTCTTCAAGAGCTAATTGGAGTCAGGAGTCAGCCAACCTGGAGTCCAATCAATGAGACGAGATTGGTTAAAGCTGCCCTGCCCTATAAAAAATACACACCAGTTTTGAATTTGCTATTCTTAAGAAGCATTGCCAGATGTGAACCATGCCTCGCACAAAAGAGCTCTCAGAAGACCTACGATTAAGAATTGTTGACTTGCATAAAGCTGGAAAGGGTTACAAAAGTATCTCTAAAAGCCTTGATGTTCATCAGTCCACGGTAAGACAAATTGTCTATAAATGGAGAAAGTTCAGCACTGTTGCTACTCTCCCTAGGAGTGGCCGTCCTGTAAAGATGACTGCAAGAGCACAGCGCAGAATGCTCAATGAGGTGAAGAAGAATCCTAGAGTGTCAGCTAGAGACTTAAAGAAATCTCTGGCACATGCTAACATCTCTGTTGACGAATCTACGATACGTAAAACACTGAACAAGAATGGAGTTCATGGGAGGACACCACAGAGGAAGCCACTGCTGTCCAGAAAAAACATTGCTGCACGTTTGAAGTTTGCAAAAGAGCACCTGGATGTTCCACAGCACTACTGGCAAAATATTCTGTGGACAGATGAAACCAAAGTTGAGTTGTTTGGAAGGAACACACAACGCTATGTGTGGAGAATCCAAAGGGTTCACATACTTTTTCTTGCAACTGTACATTGCAGTGAGCTTTAAATGGGATGAGTGTCTGGATACTAAGGGCTCTTTATAATTAGACTCTCTTCCTGCTAATTCTGGACACCTGCATCCTGTCATAGTTAATACTTCCTGTGAGGTCATAGGCTCTCACCCTGATGCCTGTCACTGGAAACAGATGCAGCATGCAGCCTGTGCGGCCACTCTGCCGTCACTTCTGTGTTTCATTGTGTCCGAGCCCAGCGAGGTCCTAATGGGATGAGGCAACCTCCGGGCAGAATAGGGGGTTATAATGGGTGAAGGATAAGAAAAAAGAAAGAACAAAAACAGAGACAATACCATGAAACGAAACTGAAGGAAGGAGACAGACGTTTAAAAAAAAACATGGCCTTTAACTTACAGTAAATCATATTGTGTTGTGCATAAACCAAAGGAAACACGACAGACAGTGAGTGGCTGTGATGCTGTTGTTGTATTATGTAGTAGACACATGACACCTTAAGAGAATGTGCTCTACTCATTAAAAGACAATTACTCACCAGGCAGAGCCAAAGTTAGTCTGTTGCCTGTCTTTAAAGCTATGTTAGTCAGAGACCAAGCCACACACATGATCATCAAACTGATACAAAAGGTGACTTGTCACGCTCTATACATACTGAAGCAGGAGTTCTCCTCTTGCTGCATTTATCTGATATCAATATAGACATGACAGGAAACGTGCAGTGAAGCCATCTGTTACAAGTGTTCTGCTTCACCACAGAGCTTGATAGACATGGATAATATTTACCAAAGTAATATTGAAATGGAAATACTGAATTAAAAAAACAAAAACATGTTTCAGCACACATCACATGTTTCCGCATGTTTCAGTTTACAGGCTGAATAACTGTTAAGGTTGTGACACTAATGTTATGCTTGATGATTTCTTAAGGAAGTCTTATTGAGACAAAGATCTCTTTTTCAAGACACATAACCACACGACAGTTCATCACACACAGTCACGTTAATTACAATCACAGAAATCATCAATTATATAACAAGTAAAGCTAAAAGGGGCCCAGGAAAGTAATCGTTTAAGTAAGTAACATTTTCCCAGTTCAGTGTTGGTAATCAAACTTCAACAAAGTTGTGATCTAGTGTCATTATTATTAGATCTGAACTCTACTGAGAAAAAAAATCAATAGTAGTAGGAATGTGTTATATACTGTATGTGCACGGAATAGTTTGACAATTTGGGAAATATGCTTTTTCTGTTAGTTAGATGAGAAGATTGACACCAATCTCACATTTGCATGAAGACTGGAAACGGCCACCCAGCACCTCTAGCGCTCAATAATACATGTTACATCTGGTTTGTTTAATTTACAGATTTCTACTGAATTATGTCAAATCTTGAGTTTCAGCTGGCTGCCAGGCAACCCGATAGAGACCACAAGTTACTGTGTGTCACGATTATTATGATATGTCACGTTTGTAGTTTTGTATGTCTGGTTATAGGTATTTTCCTCCTTGTATATTATCTGGTCCCTCTCTGTGTTTTTCCCTCCCTGTCGTTAGTTTCCCTGGTTTGTCTGATTGTGTTCACCTGTTGCCCTTGTGTTTCTCCTCCCCTGCCCGGCTGTTTCTCGTCTCGTGATTACCCCTCCCTGTATTTAATCTTGTCTCGTCCTGTGTTCAGTGTTGGTTCGTCTTTTGTTTGTGATTGAGTTCACCGGTGAGAGTTCTGTTTTGTCCAAGTTATTTTTATTTATCCTTGAAATAAAGGCATTTTTCAGCGTTATCTGGGTCCTGCTTGCTTCACTCACCGTAACACTGTGCCCTGCCAATATATGCAAATTGCTGTTTTTTGTATGGATTAATCAACAGGGGTATACCATTTTAATAAGTGGCATTTAGACTTGGTGTTATGCTTATTTTGTGAACCTTTGGACTGAGCAAACTAGCTGTTTCCCTCTCCTTACAGTCTATTTGCTAAACTAACTGATTTCTGGCTCCAGCTAAATATTTCCTCAACAGAAATGAGGACGCTATCAATTTACTTATTTTACCGGCAAGAAAGAAAAAAGCTCATTCCCCCAAATCTTGAATTGTTTCAAAGTCACAAAAGGTCCACTTTCTTCAAATTCAGTAACAATTTGTACCTCTACTCACAAGGTGTTCTTCCTAATCTCTTTACTGGGATTACTTGTGTATCGATCTCTCACTGCTGATAACACAGATGATATGAAAATTGATGGTATTGATGTATTTCCTGAGCCTGTCTGCTGATAAATGAGAGCCGTTAATCTCTTAAATGGTCCTGTGTGGAGTATAGAGACCCCTCCTCCTCTTCCCATGCTGTCACTCTCTCAGCCTGCACCTGTCAGATTAGTCTCACATCCTCAGCTGCCACTCCATATTATACGCCTCCTTACTGCCCAGAGCCAGCATGTCATCTCACTTTGCATGTATTTATGTGTGTGAAAGGGAAAGTGGGGGAAAAAGAGGCAATAAGGGGGCAAAGAGGGGGCAACCCTAATGAGAGTGAGAATTTCAGTTTTTGGTTTCCAGCGTCCCCCAAACATTACAGCAGCATGTAGCTTCTCACAATTAAAATGTACACAGTAAAGTACCAATAATCACTGGATTATTTGCAATCACACAAAATGAAATCAGAATGGACAAAGGGGGGGGGGGGGGGTTGCATCTACATTGTCTGATAATATTTTCGACTAGCATCATTATAGCCACCTGGTCAGAGGTGTCATGGCTGCCATCCTTTTACAACACTAAATTGGTTGCATGTATGGACCTAAAACCTATTGAAAACTATGCTACAGATTACTTGCATTGGCTCACATCAGGCACTACCATGAAGGCAATATGGAAGCCCGGTTGGGGGTTGGGGTAGTGGGGGTTTCACCATTGAAAGCCTCCCTGGGAGATGGATTGGAGCAGCTGAGGCGACAAGCATGTGACTAGAGGGAGAAATAATAAGCACCACAGTAGTTTGTGGCTGTGTCAATCAGTCAGGCATAACCAGAGTGAATCCAAAAAAGGGGCTCAGTTACTTTCAAAATAAGAGTGTTGTTTCATAAAATGAAAAGGGGTAATGGATTTGTGAGTAGACTTAAACAGATTGTTGCCCAAGTAGGAAAACAATACGGGTCGTTGTGAAAACCTCATCCTATAAGCCTGTTCCTCCTGCAGCTCAGCAGTAGGCATAGGCCCTCCTTTGATTGGGTATGTGGTTCAATCCCTGGCTCCTATTGACTTCTGTTGAGTAAGTAACACATGGTTAGACTGTCATCAGTGTGTCTGTAAATGAGAGGCACATTTAAATAGTTTTGAATTCAAGTGCTAAATACAGTTCTTTGCCTGTTCTTTTTGTTACCTTCCTGTTTTAAAAACATTCTTCCCATAAACATAATTTTAAGAATTAGTTCTACAATTTAAAAATAGGGTCTGTTGAAAACCGTCTCTTAAAGGTCCCATGTCATGCTTTTCCGGTTATTACCCGTCCCCTTGTGTGTTATGTAGCTTTTTATGCATGTAAACGGTCTGCAAAGTCACAAACCCTCAAAGTACACCCTGTAGCGAGTAAAACTCTAACACAGAAAATACCTGTCTATGCTGCCCCAGAACGCCTCGTTGGAGATCTTGCTGGGTACAGTGACATGACCATATGGACCCATTGGTCCAAATGGACCAATCCGTGGAGCTCCTCACACACCAGGATCCCTTGGCGTCACTATTAAACGCAGTGAACGTTGGTAATAGACGAGTTGGGATTGCGGAGAAATGCTCTCCGCAGACCCATTCTCACAGCGTTTATCAACCTTTTTCTTACTCAATATCAAGCCACACTTATTGTTTTTACTTCGGCTGTGAGTGTTTGTGTGTGCTCAGGTTGAGTTCAGGCTAAGTTTCGCGCTGTCTCGCAGACCCAACGCAGCAACCAGGAAATGACACCAGTAAGCCAGCTCACACTGTCTGCTCCGCCGAGCCTTTTTTTCTTAAAAAAAAACGACAATTCTCAAGTGGTGGCTCACACAACAACCCCAGAGCCACCAATTGCGCCAGATAAACAAGGTAAATGTCAGTAAACTTTCAAGTTATGCGAACATGTAAGCAAAGCATACATTACAGCTACGTTGACGTTACTTTGAATCGCGGGGTAAGCTAAACTGTTAGCAAGTAGCTATAGCTAGCCAGAGATATTAAATTAACACTTTGTCATACAATATAAATGTTGTGTTTTTTAGCGTTACCTAGTGATTTCAAAGAAAGCTCTCTGGAAAATGTTGACTTACTGTCAGTGTTCAACATGAAGCTAGAAGCTACCTTACATTACACAGTCACAGGGGAGTGATTTGTAAAATATCCATAAAGAAAAAGTTAATCTGTTTACAGTTCTGTTTCATATGGGTGTTGAAAGATGTATCCATATCTCTTAATTTTGCTCTCAAAGTGCATCAGATTGATGCTTTTCACTTCAATATTAAAAAAAAAAATGCCCCCGGACCCCCCTAGAGGAGGTTACCCCTGCTTACACCTATATGCCGTGAGCTGATTATCGAGCCTCCATTGTAACTGTCGTAGGTGTACTGTGCGGGTGTGTGTGTGTGTGTGTGTGTGTGTGTGTGTGTGTGTGTGTGTGTGTGTGTGTGTGTGTGTGTGTGTGTGTGTGTGTGTGTGTGTGTGTGTGTGTGTGTGTGGAGAGGGGGGAGTGTTGCAGTAGAAAATTCCACTGTAGAGCCCGGTACCTTAATGTACCTTAATGTACCTTAATGTACCTTAATGTACCTTAATGTACCTTAATGTACCTTAATGAACTGTGGGCTAATCCCCGAATATTTCCAGGTCCAGGAAACGTCCCTGCCCGCAACGTCCCGCAAACATGGCACCCAGACCCACGCAGCATTCTAATCTGTTTGTCATTACTGGTGTCATTTTCTGGTTGCTAACGCCATTGTAACACATAATCACTGATGTTCCGCTGTAACGGTGGTGGACTCATCAGAACAGAGTGGGCGAGCTGACCAATCAGAGCACAGTGGGCTTATAGGGAGTGGGGGCAGGAGTTCCAACAAGCCGTTTAGGACAGAGTGAATGCATACTATACAGAGATGCTGTATGAGAAACCAATGTGATTTTGGAACATTGAACAATGTAAATCTATTCTAGTTCCAACAATGGAATTATGATCAGTAGAAATGGCCATGTCATGGGACCTTTAATGTATGCGATGATACTTTTATCATGAGTTCGTTTCTTGCTGTAAAGTACTACATAAATGAGATTATTTTAGTATAACATATTCAAAATAAACTGGTTTGATTATTTAAAAATAACAGGCTGTGAATTTATTGAAATCATTTTATTCTGAAAGACACAACCGGAAATGGAGTTTCGATATTTTACCTTGACACAGCCTGGTTTATTTTCTATGAAACAGTGAACGAGGGAAAAACCAGTATCGTAGAGACGTAGACTGGAGTTAAACAGGAGTCGCATGTAAACTGTGTGTAGCCTATGGCTTGTGATAGTAACATTTACTCCATAGATTTTGGAGGTGTGTGTGTGTAGAAAGCATTTATTAAGGTGGTCCAATTATTTATCGGGAAATATAACAGTTAAAAGGAGAGAGGACACAGAGCAGTCCTTGCCGGCTGAGGAGAGCTGTCACTTTATCTCTGTGTGTGTGTGTGTGTGTGTGTGTGTGTGTGTGTGTGTGTGTGTGTGTGTGTGTGTGTGTGTGTGTGTGTGTGTGTGTGTGTGTGTGTGTGTGGTGTGTGTGTGTGTGTGTGTGTGTGTGTGTGTGTGTGTGTGTGTGGAGAGGGATTACCAGTACGCGCGTGATGCGGAGCGCAGTTTTGGTGATGCATTCAGTCGGGAGACGTGCGTCGGGGAGCAGTGAGCGTCAATCCGGACATTCAGCGGCAGATTCCCCACAGTAGCAGGGGAAGGGGATCCAGCCCGTTCGGGACCAGCGTCTCTGCAAATCACAGGATTTTGACTCATTTTGTGTTTTATTTCTTTTTTTTGATGAATGGTGCAGAGTCAACATCAAAGATGCGCACCGCTGAACAAAGGATTTAGGGGAAAACGATCGAAAATCTCTGTGACAGTTTAATCCTGACACGAGGGTGCCTCTGAGAACAACAGACACGGGCTAAATAGTGGGGTTGATCTGCTTTCAAAGCTGAAGCAGGAGGAATCATCTGGGCTGACCGCGAACGAGTCCATGTGGATGGAGAGAGAATACGCAAACACAGCGAGCGGAGCTCATTCCGAAATGTGACATTTTTACCCTCCCAGTCTCCCATCAAACCTGACAACCGTGCATCTGCCTTCGTTCCCGATCGGATTTGTTTACATCGATTAAGGTACGTGCTGTTCACCAAAGGACATTGACTAATGAGAATGGGGGGTGTGCGAGTGATATCCTTGTGGAGATGCGTGTGCGTGATATATTCAGGGTTATTTTGTCTGAACCCACGGGGGATCTCGGTGTATTTGAATGCCGGTGTGTGTTGCAATAAGCCTGTTTCGGGGCTTATTACCACTGAGCTGAGGTCGAAGTTGCATCACTGCCTGGGGAGAAAGACGATGTCGATGCACCAAATGCATAAAACGCAGTATTGTAGACATACATGTAAATTCACGCAAAGGGCATGCTGCAGAAATGTAAATGTACAGAAAGGGCATGGAACATATGGTGCTGACCTCAAAGGGCAAAGCCGTGTTAAGCTTTACTAAAGACATGGATGACTTTGACCTGTGTGATGTTTAAGGCCTGGTTGGCTGTGGTACATCTTTCTCACGAGGATAAAAACGTTAGACTCTTTTGAGAGCTGTGCCTCCATTGTCACACCACAATGAATTGGGATATTTGGGAAGTGTCAATCACTTGTGCATTCTTTATTTTAGAGGTTAGATGTCATTCTTTATATTTGGATCCCACACACCTCAGTAACAATGGTCTTACTGAGGCTCTCTCAAACAAACACACTCTTCTGGAACCCCCAGTGACCCTCACATGGGGGTGTGCTGAAAGATGAGAAAAGAAAAAAGAGCATTCTCCAAATGTGTGTTTGCATTGGGCTGTTCCTTAGGTCAGCTAAAACCAAGGGTGTCCTCTTTACTAGACGTGTCCCTCCCACAATGGCCTTATAAACAAACAGCTTGTTGTCTAACTGGGAAGAAATTGCACTTCAATGGCCACTTGAGTCCAATTAGACTAAGGAAGTTTGTTTGGAAATTGAAGTCAATGCATGGATTGACTATGTGGGTCAATAGATAGATGATACATGAGCTGGAGCACTGTCAGTGTTTCAGTATTTGTGTACTCTGAAAGCTCGCAGGCCTATTTTGGAGCGTTCTGTTTACCATCATTAATCAATATTCAGTGGAGTGGAGCTTTTTATTTTCAGGCTCAGCTTACATAAGTTAGTTAGTTAGCGTCCTCATGGGAAAAGAGGATGCCACAGTATCTCCTCTGGGCTGATGCCATATGTACCTTGTTTGGAGGGTTGTGTGTGTGTGTGTGTGTGTGTGTGTGTGTGTGTGTGTGTGTGTGAGAGTGTGTGTGTGTGTAGTCTCTTCCCAGGACACAACTGAGTGTATGAGCTGGATGTTCATACATGGAAACCTCCTCCTTTCATATGAGCATTTGTGTTCATGCATTCACCCCTCCTCCCCTCACACTCTCACACTCTCTCTCTCTCTCTCTACACACCACACACACACACACACACACACACACACACACACACACACACACACACACACACACACACACACACACACACACACACACACACACACACACACACACACACACACACACACACACACACACACACACACACACACACACACACACACACACACACACACACACACACACACACACACACACACACACACACACACACACACACACACACACACACACACACACACACACACACGCGCTCCAGGCACAAGGCTTGCTCCAATTCACCCTTTGCACATCCGCCTGTTCCTTGTTTCTCCTGCTCCTCTGATTACTATCTCGCTCTCTAACCAACTCGGATCTCTCTGGGCTCCTGTGATCAACCCCCCTAATTCACCCCATCACTTTATCTAAAATAGAACATGCCTATTACCGTCACATAAAAGCAGAACACATGATGCTGTGGGTTTGTGGCTCTTTTTCAGGGGGCCTTTTTAGGTATGGGATGCCTTCACATCAAACCATTGGTTGTTGATGTAGGAAGCAGAAAAGGGGGCAGAGGGAGGGGTGTAAGGCGCTGCCGCTGTTAATTGTTAAGTCAATTTGCATATGGTCTTGCTGTGGGCCCAGTCACATGGTAATGAGCCCTAATTAGGATGGCAGGGAGTGTCTAAAGAGGCTGGGGGAAATACTTCCATTGCCAGTGTGTTCATGCTGATACACAGGGGCCAGTGCAGTCAATGGAATACCCCTTCTTCAGTCTTGCCATTCAACATGCTTTTCTCTTAGCATTCCTAAAACTTCTCCTCCCTAACTCCTTTTCAATATTTTAGCACACTTCTACGTCATACTTTGACGTCTACAGTTTCGCCCCCCCCCCTCCTTCTTCTTCTTCTGCATTCCCTTTTGTCCTGCCTTTTATCTGGGATTGGTGATGTTTCTCTGGAGGATGACAGATGTGGGGAGGAAACAAAGTCGGATCAGATAATGCAATGTCATACATGGTTAATGCATTTAATGTGTTTAATGTTACATCGGACGAGTCTCCGGTGTTAAGCTAAATGCAGTCATTTATTTGTTCTAGAATAACATATCAAAGTTGCTGCATGTGTGTTATCACGTATTTATACACAGGAACCTTGTATTGCTCTGAAGCTGTGATGTCAGGTCAATTTAATTCCGCAAATTTGAACCATATATCTTTCTCAATATTCCAACGTTGATGTATTTGGACTATATTTTGACATTTTCCGCTCGAAAGATCCCACTCAATGTGAAGCTCCTTGCGAAGGCCATTTCTGGAAAGTCACAAGTTCAGCGATTACAAAAACCACGTGTCCTATCAGTGTACTCAAGGGAGCAACAGCAAGCCTATCTGTTATGGATGAGCATCCTAGCTAAGAGTATGTCTCTTTTTCAAACAGAGCTTCTCTAAAACTCCAGGGAGGATACGTTTTACATGCTAACTTGGTGACGTCAGAAACACGCATTAAAGGTAGCAAGGGAGAGATTTGCCTGCTAACCATCTGGTCAATGAGATAAACAGTGAAGAAGAACGACAAGCATAAGTTACATCAAGGATCTCAGATATAAAACAGGCATGTCTTTATTATAAGTAAATCTCATACAGTGAGTCAAAACATCCAGACGGCCTGGGTTAATGACACAAGGCATTAACACATGACTGATCTCTGAGGCCTTATGTAATCCCAGCCGCTGATGTCAAATGTAAATGTATGTGCTCTCAGAAAGGGAAAGGTCTGTTAGTGTTAGAGAAGAGGATGCAGAGTCTCTAATGGCGTCACTAGCAAGCAGATGCCAGCACAGGTCCTGGAAATGACCTGCTCACCTCAACAGCTGTGTTCCCAGCCACACTCCTACACACACGTGCCGACTAAGCACACACACTCTCTTCATTTGTAGTCTGAATTAAACAACAGTAGAAGAAAAAGGTGAATTTAAGCGAGTCGTCAGAATGCAATAATCCTCCCAATTATCACCATGGTAATTAGAAAGCATCTGCTTGTGTGCTATGTCCGATAATTATAGGAGGTAATTGTACAGGATGGCTCACTAAATCCCCCCCCCCCCCCCATCCCTACCTGTCCAGCCTGGAGCAGATTTGAAGGACTGCAGTGCTGCACATTTGCCTGTATTCCTGTTGTGTGTGTAATAGGAACACATGCTGCATATTTGTTACATTCTGCCTTGTGTGAGAATGGGGTGGCTTCACACACAGATACATAATAAATGCAACCTAGCAGAATGTTATATTTACATGCAAATTGAGCCAGCACACATAGGCATTATCCCAGCCTGTGTATGTGACACATGCAGCACGAGTGCATGTAACCCCGCTACTTGCAGAAGAGTACCAAACTAAGATGGACTTCTGGGTGCCAGCAGGCTGCTTGGCACTGAGGAAGATGATGCATGAGAAACAGCAGCCATGCAGCAGAGCTGGCAGGAGCTGGATCCTTCCCCTGTTACATAAGATACACAGAAAGAATAGAGGCAAGGGTGAGGGAGGGAGGGGGGGGGAAGGGGCACAAGGAGGGAAGAAGGAGAAGCCAAAATGGAAGGAAGAGGGTGTGTTTTGCGATTTAAACGGTGGGGGGTGAAAGAAGAGGGAAAATGTGGAAAGAGGAGTTGTGTGAGGCACATCTTTCACAGCACATCTTCAAATGTAGCAGAGAGATGAGACTGCGATGGCTGCTCCAGAGGAGAGCTGGCATTGAAATCTGGGCAGAATAGAAGATTTTAAATGGAGGGGAGGACAGAAATGGCTGCATGGAGAGGGACTGACAGAGAGAGAAACATGTCTAGAAAGATGGGAGGGAGGGAAGATGAGACGGCGGCCGCATCCTCTGTGCCGCACAAAGCGGAAGGCCAGGGGCTGTTTCTCTCGCTCTCTTTCCACATGACTCATATTAATAGGGAAGAGGATTCAAGTGTGTGTGGCATGTGTACTGTAGGTGTTATGTACTGTGTGTCATGCATGTCTTTAAGATGTGTTAGTGTGCGTGTGGCCCTCTCTGTGCATCCTTCAGCTCACCAGTCTGCCAAGTCCCACTCAAAGAGGAACCAAGAGGGAGTGACTGGATGAGAGGGTGAGTGAATGAAAAGGTCACAGGACACAATCTCCTGTCTCTGTGTCTCCTGTCATTGGGAAGTGTAACAAAGAAGACAAAAAGAGAAGTGCCACAAAAACAGGCAGAGGAGGAGCAGTCTGCACGACTCGTTGAGGTTGAGAGAGCCTTTATCTCTTTGTCTCCTTTCCCTTTTGTTGTATTCCTGTTATTTAGAGATAGGGCGCAACTATGGCAATCACAAGAAAAACAACATGACATTTATCAGGAGGAGTGTGTCTGCTTTTGGGCTCTTGTGCTGTTCTGAAAGTAAGAGTAAAGGTTTGTGAAAAGCTCTGTGTTTTTGTGTGTGCGTGTGTTTTGGTGACTCATCCCTCTATAAGCACTGATTGATGTTAATGTGGACCAATAATAACCAGCGGCAGTGAGCTGATGTAAAAAGGTCAGAAAGGAGATGACTGGAAAGAACAGGCTGAAACAACGGAAGGAAACGAAGGAGCGAATAATTTTTGTAATGAGGTGTGAGGTGGAATTTGCTAATCCCTGACATGAAAGCTCAAAACACATGAATATGCAAAAAACACAGATACACACATTCATCTCACTGTTATGCCCCCTGGAGTCTCACAGAAATGAATAATGATTCTTCCCAAGTTGTAAACAATCCCTGCCCTAAAAATATATGTTTAATTTGAATATTAGGATCAAAAATATGTAAATAAAATGAGTTCCAGCGATGCAGGAAATTGGGATATAAAATTGCCGTAGCCCATCTGTGAACATATATTATCCAAGATATCTTTATGGTTTATTGCACTGTTGTAATAAACCACTTTGGTTAAAAGCGTCAGCTAAATGCTATGTAGTGTAATATAAAAGATAAGAGTTAACTCGCTTATCATGTTATATTAAGTTATTTAAAAACAAGAGTCACCGATGGTCCTGCTCTTTTACTCGATGCAGAGTGTGACAGTTATATAATCACAATATTATTACAGTTCGAGTTGGTTGAGCTTATTTTAAAGAATGTAATACAGGGCTGCAACACATTTTTATTAAAGTTATGGATTCGTATCCAGATACTTTTCACGATTTAGTCATTGATTGTCTGGTTTGTGTTACTTCAGAAAATCTATAATTGCCATTAGCACCAAGTGGTCTAACCAACTGTCAAAAAGAATTTCAGACTTTTATCCCTTAAGACACACAATGCAATAAATCATTCCCTTTGAAAAGTTGGAGAACTAGAAATGTAATGCATTTAGTTTTAAATGACTTACAAATGATACATTTGTTCAAGTAAGTAGTTTATTTGGTTTCGCTTCATCTTTAAATTCTTAACTGTTGGGCAGTTTAATCTATGACAATGTATGCTCAACCTTGATTGGTAAAGAGACTTGTAGCTGTTTCTGTTAACAGTAGAAAACTGACAAATCATACAATCAAAAGCAGGTGGTCTTAGTATACTTGCTGCAAAGTCACCAGAATTCCTTTCATATTTGTCCCTATTTTCCTCATGATGAAATAAATCAGAGTGTCTAGGGGCCCGTTGCTTTCTCACTGTCTGGCCCATTTAGTTAACTACATGCTGGAAGGACTGTGTGACCTGTATCTCTGGCTGGTGTGTATTTAAATCTACCTATCCCCTGCCGTCTCGACCATGTAACTCTCCCTGACCTACTGGAAAGGAGAGAGAATATGACGCCTGGGATTTCCAGTGTCCTTAATATGGTATGTAAATATTGTGGTACAGTCTATTTGTGGACCCCAGGAGATTTTTAATGTCAAAACTAGACCTGAAATACACAATCCAAAGTAGAGCTCCAAGCATAAATCAACTAGAAAAGTGTGTGTGTTCTTTGTAAGAGCAGATTGTTTGACGTACTTATGTATGAGGCAACTTGGAAAGTATTTCTGAAAGCTTAGCAATGTAGTGGCGAGACAGTTGACAGTAACCTGGCAAAATGATGTGTGTGCGGCTCCAAGGGGGGCTTCAAACACTGCTCAACCTCTCAAAAAACACAGCTTGTCAGGTGAAACAGCAGCACTGATCATCCCAGCACAGACCTCAATGAAAATAGGGAATGTGTGGCTGCTTCTGTCTGACAGTTGTGATGAATAAAGGAATAAGTAGACTGAGTGCTGCTGTTTTTTCTTGTGCTTGAGGCGCCGTGTATTCGTGTGCAGTAGGGCTGAACGATATACCGTGTCATGGCGATAACCGCGGTATGCGCATGCGCGGTATTCACACCGCAGGGACGTGCGGTTTTATTCTTCTTTTTTTTTAAATGCTAACGCACTTTAGCACAGAATTCAAAATAAAGATAGCCTACCCTTATTATTTATCGAAACTGCACATACAATATATCCCATTAAAGCTGAGACTCCACAGATTATTTAAGTATAGTATCTAAGCGATCCGATCTCGCAACAGGGGAAGCAAACACAGACATCACAACACGTACCTTTTACGGAGCTTTTACGGGAGATCGTCTCACCGTAGATGTCAATCTGATCAAAAGACGTGTTCAATAGCATTACAACGAGAAAGAAAAAACGCGGCTGTATCGGTTGATCCATAGATTGATAATGTATCTGTGGCTTTGAAGCAATTGTTTATAATCCATAATTCCATTTTTATGTAAAAATCGGAGCACAACAGTTAGCTGCTAATGGTAGCTACCAGAGTGTATGCAGCTTCTGGTTTTGGCTACGCGTCACTCTCACTCCTTATTTGGTAATGTGTGTGTGTTAGACTGCGCTGGACTGTCGCATAGCCAAGACCGGAAGCAGCAGCCACTCTGGTGGCTACTATTAGCAGCTAACTTTTGCTCTGCGATATTTACATAAAAATGGAATTATGGATTATAAATTAAATCATTTTTTTATACAGAGACGTTAAAACCCTATGGATTAACCGATTCAGCCGCGTTTTTTCTTTCTCGTTTTAATGCCATTGAACACGTCTTTTGATCAGATTGACAGCTACGGTGAGACATCTCCCCTCGAAGCTACGTAAAGGTACGTGTTGTGATGTCTGTGTTTGCTTCCCCTGTCCGAGTTCAGATCACTCAGTGATGATACTATATACCTAAATAATCTGTGGAACCTCAGCTTTAATCGGATATCTTGTAAGTGCAGCTACGATAATTATAATAAGGGTACTTTTATCTTGAGTTCTGTGCCAAAGTGCGTTAGCATTTTTCGCTCAGGGGTCATTTAGATGCTTCTTATGAGACTTGTATTTTGTTTTGGTAAAAATGGTTTATATCGTCAGTTAGCAGAGATTATTTCCGTTAATCTGGTATAACACATTAATAGGTTCTTAAATATTACGATCCCCTGAGACACTGTCGTGAAGAAAAAAGTAAAGTACCCGCCGGGACTTTGGGGTTTAACAGGTTAAAAAAAACGCAATATATACCGCAGGGGGGGGGGGGGGGGGAAATCGCGATGTCAGTTTTTTTCAATACCGTGCAGCCCTAGTGTGCAGTGTATTATGCGCTGTCTCACGCCTTGCTGCATGCCCTGAGATCCCTGATAGTGAGTAGAACACACCATGTACACACCACTTCCCTCCTCTGTATCTTGTTTTCTGTTCATACAAATATGCATGATGCTGCTGCTTCCCTGTCAGTGCCCGAGCTGGACAAATAATACATCTGCAACTCTCTTCAGAAGCACTGCAGGTGTTCCTTCACTTCTCTGTGAAGGAACTGAAGGCATTTTATCTAGGCTTAATTTCTGACATTGTTTATTTCAACAAAGAAAGTGGAAAGCTTTAAAATGACAGAATTATCGGATAAAACTCATGAAACAGGATGTGTGTGTGTGTCTGTGTGTGTGTGTGTGTGTGTGTGTGCGTGTGTGTGTGTATAGCCTTCCACCCTGCATTAAGTCTATTGTTTACCTTCTTAAACCCAGCCGTGGCTGATTGTCTGCATTGTCACTCACATGCAGATGATTACTGTGGGAATGACTGACTGTTCAGCTCTGTTACATTTATAACCAGAATGACTCATTGTCTTTCACTTTCCCCTCTTTTTTCTCCTCTCTCCTTCTTGGTCTCCCTCTATCTTCTGGTCTCTCAGAGATGGCGTTCCTCCCGGTCCTCCTCCTGCTTCTTCTGACTGTCACCCAGCGTGCCATCGGTCAGGACTCGGAGGACTCTGAGGCTCTTCCAACAGGCTGCGGCTGGGGCCTTGTTCGTCCATACACCCTCCTCTGTGACCTGGACTCCATGTGGGGTGTGGCGGTGGAGGCAGTGGCTGCTGGGGGGGTGCTGACGGCCTTCTTGCTAGCCCTGATCCTGCTGTGTCGCTTACACACCATCGGTGAAGCTGAGAAGCGCAGCGGCGTCGGGCCCATCCTCCTGCTGCTGCTCGGCATCCTGGGCTTGTTCGGCCTGAGCTTTGCTTACCTGATCGAGCAGGACGAGTCTTTATGTTTGCTCCAAAGGGCCCTGTGGGGTGTCCTGTTCGCCCTCTGCTTCTCCTGCTTGCTGGTGCAGGGCGTCCGCTTGCGCAGGATTGGCCTTGAGCGTCGGAGCCCTGGCGGCTGCGCCCTAACAGGCCTCGCTCTGGGTTTGAGCGCCGTGCAGGGCATCATCGCCGCCGAGTGGCTACTTCTCACGGTGCTAAGGGAGGGACGACCTGCCTGTGAGTACCTGCCGATGGACTTCTCTTTAGCCTGCAGCTACGTGTTAGCCCTTCTTCTGGCCGCGCTCACTGCCGCCTGCCTGGCCCTGTGCGGGAAGACAAGTCAGTGGCGCTGCAATGCCATCTGGCTGGTGGTGACCTGCCTGCTGTCGCTACTGCTGTGGGTGGCCTGGGTGGGCTTCTATCTGCACGGCATTGAATGGCTGGGTAGGTCCCCAGAGTGGAATGACCCGGCCCTGGCCATTGCTCTGGTTGCTCAGGGCTGGCTGCTGCTCATCTTCCACGCCATTCCTGAAGCCCACATCTGCCTGAGATCCCCTCCACAGCCCACTGCACCAGATTACTTTGACACCTCCCAGAACTCAACACGAATGAGAGAGACCAGCTTCGACGAAGACATCCCGCTCTCTCACAGGCAGTTTGTGGAGAACCAAGGCTACGGATACAGCGATGAGAACGCTGCAGGTACAGTACAATCCAATATATCTGAGAGAGGACAGGTGTAATATGTGCAGACAGGCTGTAGGTTGAATGTAGGCCAACATGAGTAATAGAACACCAGAACATTTCTACAGAAAAGATACAGGAGGAAGAATTTGTGGTGCAGGGTTACCCAGCAAGTGTCTCTTTTTTCAAGTGAGTCGCAGTAAGTTATCTCTGTTCACCTCTCCCTCTGTTCCATGCCAGGCTTGAGGACTGGGGGTCCCGCAGGTCCACACAACAGCAACACGGGACCCAGGCCCAGCGCTCCTTTCCGCAGCAATGTCTACCAACCCACCGAGATGACCATGATCCTGAACGGGGGAGCGGTGAGTACATCCTCCCAGTCTCAGGTACACGCCGCTTACACGCCGTTCTCTCATTCGACCACGCCGACACGACTGCATGCACATTTGTGCGTTCCAGACCGTACTTCATTGCACAGGAATGAGGGAGAGGTGTGAGTATGTGTGTGTGTGTGCATTATCAGAATGTCGGATGCATGGCCATGCACCTGCGTTTGATGGGTTTTGTGAGCACATGCATGGACGGTTTCGTCACAAATGGTCACTCATCTGACATTGAATTGTGTGTGGGTGAGTGTGAGAGAGGTTCCATTTGTGTGTCAACAAGCCACATTGCTGTTTGTCCACGGAGTGATGCGACTCAGCCGGCCTGTCACAACCTTCGGTATGCAGGATGAATGGGCGCTATGCTGGCACAGATGAACTTATTTCTAGTCACGGTATAATAAATGAAGGACAACAGCAGAACACACCACTGATGGATAACAATGCTGAAGCAACATTCTCTCTTGACTCAAAGGTCATTTGAAGCCACTATTTCTAGAGATTGCAGATCTCATTTAAGCAACAAAAGGGAGCACAAAGACTTTTCCTCGAGATGCTTTGCATAAAATGTCATTTTGTTCATTCATTCTAAAGTCTATTTAACTCTATAGCATGCTTTCTACTAAAAGGGAAGTGCTCTGCATAAGGTATAACATATATTTAATGAGAAATCCAGCTTTTAAAGTAGCAATTTAAAAGTCTAATAGACATTTAAAAGATTGAAGCACATAATAAAATAGAAGAGAGTGTAGGATCCAAGTGCACGGTGAATAAAAGTCTAATCGTGTTACTGTACATTGAGTTAACTGAACAGTTCTGAGAAATATGCTTATTTGCTTTATAGCAGAGGGTTAGATGACTAGATAAATGCCTAGCTTGGCACAAAGCACGAAAGTAGCTTTAAACAGCAAGCCCAGCTCTGTCCACAAGTTACAATAAACACCTAGCACACACAGTTTCTGGTCTTTGTGCTGAGCTAAGCTAAGCTAACCAGCTGTTTATATTCAGCATACTAACATTAAGAGAGGTGTGGGTCTTCTTATCTATTAATTAGCCTAAACCGAGTTTGTAGGAAAGTATGTGTGGAAGCATGAGTAAAATGTGCGTGCATGTGTGGGTTAAGATGCATATGTGATTGTGAATACATTAGGTAATCCAAATATTGTTTCATTTACAAACTGAATTTGTCCCTCCACAGGTGCCCTCTGCCCCTCCTACCTACACGGGGAGGCAGCTGTGGTGAGTGCGAGGATCCGAAAGAAGATGTTTGGTAGAAAATGAAGAGGAGGATGGAGAGGGTGAGGAGGGAGGGGTCCTGGATGAGGGGCCCCGACTGGTTGAATTGGATTCCTACAGGGCCCTTTCCCTCTGTGTACAGACTTAAACACTGACTGCGTGCCATTTTACTGTTGTATGAGTGTGTGTGAGACTGAGAAATAGCAGGGTATGGAGGACAGAGCCAAAGCTCTTCTAGCACACACATCTCCATAGAAGGGTTCAGAAACTTGAAATGTGGCAGCAAGTAGCAAAACGCACGCTGACTTAGATTTGAAAATATCAACATGCAGTATTAGTTTTCTTTGATTTGCTCTACTGAGACTGTACAGCACTGTAAGCATCCTTGAAAAACTGTGAAATCTAGCACCTTTTCCTGCTCTCTCTCTCTTCCTGTCAGTCAGGATGTCTTTTCTGCTGCTCCTCAAAATGCTGGCGCTCACGTGGAAACATTTGGCTCTGTCCTCCATTCATCCACAGTGTAGGTTAAGACAGAGCACATGGGCAACTGTACAGCTCGAGCACCACCCGCTTTCAAATAATTTCACCTCTGTGGGTGTGTATGTGGAGTATATGAGAGGAACAAGAGTGTATGTATTCCCTACATCTCAACTCCACCGCTCCGATAAACCTCCCCTCTCCAGGCTGTTATCCTTCAGTGAACATTTCTTCTTCCTCCTTCTCTATCTCCGTTTCCGGTCTCACTGCACTGTCTGTGAATACAACACGTAACTCTTCTAACCTTGCCTCATCCTCCCACCTGCATGGACACTTTGCCAAATGTGAAACAAACTGTAAATCCCGAACACAAGCTCACGGCTAAAGCAGCCCGAAGCACCTGAACAGAGGGGGCTCTCTGAACTGTGTTACATGGAGTAGCGTGGATTCTGATTGGGCGAGGAGGGCGTCAGTCATTGGTGGGGAGGCACTGCTTCCTGAATCTAGGTCAGACTGCTGTGTGCTGCTCTCCCACATCTCCGGTGGCCACTGGCGCTTTTGAACCAGCCAGGAGAAACTGTCACTTTATATTAGCAGGAAACGGAGCGAGGAAGTGAAGCGTTGCCCTGTACTTAATCTCCTCTATCTGTGTTTATGTGTGCGTATGTGGGATTTTATGA
Organism: Gymnodraco acuticeps; assembly: GCF_902827175.1. Classification (NCBI taxonomy): domain Eukaryota; kingdom Metazoa; phylum Chordata; class Actinopteri; order Perciformes; family Bathydraconidae; genus Gymnodraco; species Gymnodraco acuticeps. Next base: position 1,847,654 of record NW_022990238.1, read on the forward strand.
GTGTCCGGGTTTGGCAGGGGGGAATTTCAAGAAGTCAAGGTTGCTTTCTGGTGCTAAATATCCCTCCACACAACATCCCAGTGTGGCACAAAACTACAGGAACAACATTGATGCAGATGTCAAAAATGTCAGTGACTGGGGATAAATGGAGCTGTGGCTGGTGTGTGGAGATATCCTAGAGCCTTAGAAAGATCAGATTTACAGTTCATGGTAGAAAGAGAGAGATATCAAATATAAGAGGAGGAAGAAGGGGGATGGGAGCGAGGAGGAAGGAGATAGCAAAGACGGTCCGAGGGGAGTTTATGCGACAGTGCAAGATCTGTGTGAGAAAATGGCTCCCTGGTCTGACTGTGTGTTTATGTGTGAAGTGCAGGCGACCATGCTGCTCTGCTCTATGTGGTTGTCTTCTTTATCTGGTGAAGCGTCTCATCCTCCTCCTCCTCCTGTCTCCCTGTGGTCGGCTATAGTTCGAGTGTAGCCCCGTGCCAAGAAGGACTCTGGTTTCACCGGAGTCTTCGTTTCACACCCTTTCCTTCATCACGACACCGGCTCTCTCTCTTCACCAGAGACGCTGTGTACATAGTAGTGCTGCAAAGCTTTGCTTGCTTGTTTACTTTTTCTTTTCATTACATTATAACTGTAGCCTAAGTTTAGACACCAGTGTCATATGACCCCTTGAGAACTGACTACTGCAAACTTTTTTTATCTGACGTATTTTTTTTTAAACTGGTTTGCTTAGTTGTTCATACATTTGGTTGTTGTTTCACTATGCTTTGGTTTCTCTCTTGCTGGTGTCTTTTTAAAAGCTAGCATTTTGGAAATGTTTTGCCATAAAATAGATATGCTTTACTTTTAGTTTAATTAATGTTCATGGAAATGATGAGTTGTCATATAAAGGGATTTATGTCAGTTGTACCTCCTGCAATATTCTCAGTCAAGTCCTCTCTTCACTGTAACAGTTACAGGGATATAAACATACTTATTTTATTTTTTTTAGAAAAATGACTATGGCTGTGAATATTTTTGGCACTTCATGCAGTAAACCATGACTTATTCTGCAATATGAATATGTTGAGGATAATCAATAAAAAAAAAGGGTGCTGAACATTTGGTGACCCTTGGTGTCACAGTAGATCAACCCTCGACTAGGAAAAGCCAAAGGGTACACCCCAGACTGCTGCTGTAGGCTAGGTCTTACCCACTGGCTATTCTAAAATGGGATTGGTCCCAGCAGGCCAGCTCCATGCCCAAAGAGAGCGTGTCCTGCTCCTTCAGGCTCTGTTTGGGCCCACCCTGCGTCTTAGCTCATGAAGAAGAACTGTCCTCAGGGTTTTGGATAGTCAGCAGTAACAAGATAAAACTCAACATTAAGAGCGGAGGGGGGAGGTGTTAGTTCTTGTTGTTTTCACTCAATGTGGAGTACAAAAAAACAAAAAAAACAATAATACCATGTGACTTTGTAGATTTTGCACTTGTCGACTACCTATCTGTGCATGCTTATCACCATTTCTACATGTAAGACCTTTCTCAGACGTACTTTTGAATACTAACTCTATTTATGTAAAGGTCATGTGACAGAAATCATCATTTCAGTGTATATCAGATGACACATTTAATGTCTGTGCTTTCTTAAACACTAAAGAGAGCTGGCTCTTGAGAAGCAAAAAGATTAAAGTCAGGGGAAATGGTCCAAAATAGTATGATTCCCCAAAAAGGAACAAAATGCCATCTCTACTGGACCTAATAATAACTTCCTTGTTAGTTTGAAGTCTAGAGGGGGAAAAAAAGAGAATCTTCTGACTGGTATCGTCTCTGTGTTTAAAATCAAATAGACTGTGGTGAAATTTGCACAAAACCTCTATATGTTAAGTTTGTCATCCCTGGGCAGCCCACTGAACACTCATCCTGGGTTTGACTTGTCCTTGCCTGTCCTCTCCTGATTTGTCTTGCCTTCAGACTGTTCCAGCGGGGCAGCTGACAGGGGTGATATTGGTTTTCACAGCTGTGACTGAGCGGTGACGCAGCATGCCTATGTATAGAACTTGATTCCTCTAATTAGAAAAAAAACAGTTAACTCTTGTTTCTGTCATTGAATCAGGAACAAAATAAGTTCAATAAAAGTGTCATGTTTGTAGTTAACTTTTAACTGGCTGTTGTGTTTTTTTTTCTTTTCCAGGTGTTTATGTGTTGCCATATGATAATTATGAAGTGTGGAAAAAGAGCTGAAATGAGAGTGATACAGTATACAAATCGTCACATTTTTGTTTTTTCTAAAGAAATTCAAATGCATTTTGTTTGCTAAAGATGTGTTATTTATGTTATTAAAAGAACAAGGTGGTCAATGAATTTGGCAGTGCTCCATGTTGGATAAACCATGTAATAAAAAAACATTGTATTTATTTATTTTTAAATCAAAACCCCCATACATAAATGAAACATCCAAACAAAAGTCCTTTTAAGATTAAAAAAAAAAAAATGTCATCGTTTATTATTTAAGGAATAAGTCATGTATTTATGAAATACTTTTACTAACAGTTAGAGCTTAAATTAGAAAGTTGAAACCACTGTCAACAATTTGAATGTTATCAAAATTCAATAATACAAGTAATAAAATATCACTTACTTTCAGTAGAACAGTAAGTAATAAACACATTTCCTTAAAAAATTTCAAACATTTTTCTTTGAAGCTGCCATAATAAATATGTTTCATATAAGCCAGTTGAAATGTGAGAGGAGAGAGAATCATCGCCTGAATCTGCAGCTCTCCTCGGCTTAACAGTGAAGTCTAGCTCGTTGTTTAGCTGTCTGGGGCACAACTTTAATGTTTTTAGTTTATAATAATAGAGAAAAAGCAGGTATCAATTGTCAAAGCAGTCATATTTGTTTCTGTCATCCAACAACTGATTAGTTGAATAATCTTTGCAGCTCTAATCAGTGTATACATTTTAAGCCCACTCAGGAATACACTGTGTGTAACTACGTTTCATTCTACGCTTCCACCTAAAGCCAGAAATGGCAGCCCGGAGCCAGTTGTTTCCAGGCTCTGACAGTCTGGTGCCCGATCCCTCCTGCTGCTGTGTGATCCAGTTTCAGTCGGGCAAAGTGCTGCCAGACTCTTTGGAGCTGGCTGCACTATCAGATATCCCCAGAATGAAATGAACTGTTTTCTCACTTTACCCAGAGGCAGCTGTCTCCCAGGCATCCACATACCTGCAGAGGGAGATACATGACCCTCCTCATGCCTCGGTGTGAGGCGGTGTGCATCAGTGACTGGGATGGTCAGGAAATCCGTCCATCAGGAGGACGCCGCTCTGCAGAGACACTGGAGGGGAAGCCACAAGTATCCTCTCAGGTGCGTGATGGAAATATGCCAGGAGTGCACTTTGTTCACTCATCAGATTAGAACATCTCCTCCTGATGCGTGTCAAAAAATGCCTTTTAAGTTGCCATGAAGGAGATTTTAAAAATGCAGTAGAGCAGCACGCAGTCTTTTTCATCCTGCATTTTTATTCTAATCGGATTTCATGAACTTTCCATGGCTCATACGTGACATTTAAGATGGCGTTTGAATGCTACCAGGGATAAAAAAAGGTGATGGCGTCATCAGTGGCAAAATGCTAAATGTTTAACCTTTAGCTACATCTAGAAAAACAAATAAACTAATTAAAACCAAAGGTGTTAGATGTGTGTCAGGAGATTAAAAACAGGGCAATTATTGCTTATGAAACAGTAAGGACTATCTGCTCTGTACGACAACTGTCAATCGCCCACCCTCTTTTTTTATTCTCTGTTTCCCTGACAGGGTCATTTCCTTTCCTGATAAACAGGATAGAAAAGTGCTGCTCTAAACGCTGACTCACCTTTCACTCTGGCCTCAATTCCTGGCTTGAATGGAAACGCTATAACTTCTTTTGTGCAGTTATATGTAATTGCAAATGAAAAAGGAAATGACAAGTCAAGGAAATTCTATGTGATTATCTTCCAGTGAGCTATCAGCTAGAGGTGCTGGGACACAATATGAAGTCTGTTACGAGAGACTTCTCTCCCGACCGTAATATTATGTGAACCGTACTACATGTGGTTCATCTGTTAAAACAACTTGTGAATGGAAGTGATCCATCGAAAAGGCAATGAAAGCAATCAACTAATTAGACACGAACCTTGGACCATAAATCCCTGCACAGCGTGTCCAATTGGTTACAGTCGTTTTTTAATGGCTTGTTTCAATGATCACTTCGCTCGGTTTGACGTCAACAGAGGTTTATAGCTTTTAATCACCAGGAAAGCCTTGTTCACAGAGCTAATCATTTCAGTTAACAATGCCACCAGTCCACGTTGTTCATGTTTCTAGTTAAAGGGAGGTGCAGTCAGGGATTTTTCACCATGCATGGATACAGCCAGGAAATCGGTCACTGTTGAGGAGGCCATCTTCTCCGCACCGCGCAGGCTGGGGGTCAGCCACTCGATGCCGTCAGAGGTCATCTGGGGGGTGGGGGTGTGGACCACGGTGCTCTGCGGGGTAGGGGAAACCACCTGGATGGACACATCTGAGTCGCCGGGCTGGGGGCTTCCCGGAAGATTTGTCATTGCAGAGCCAACTGGAAACAAGGAAGAAATGCATCCTTAAAGGTTCCATAAACATAACTCAGACAAACATCATATTTGCAATGTAAAGACACAGTGGAGCAATGGCTACCTGTGTGTGGGGTATTTTGGAGTTCTTGTGCTTTGTTTACATTGACGTTGCGAGTGTGCAGCCCATAAGAAGAGTGCATGCGAGTCTCTCCAAGTTCCCAACTGGTCGCGCTAATGGCTGCCGCTCTGCACTGTGCTTATATCACGGCTTAATAGCATCATGAATTGTTTACACCTCTATTTTTAGAAATCTAATTCTACTGTAAGCCTCTTTTCTTTATTAAGTACAATACTCTGGTGTGTGAAGGAATAACACATATTAGTTACTGAAAAATGCAAAAGTAAAATGTAATTGGAACATTAATATAACTGTAATTTTATTATTATTAACATTAAAGGTCACCTATTATGCAAAATCCACTTGTTCATGTCTTGTATACATAAACATGTGTCCCCTCTGTGTAAAGAGATTCTGAACGTTTCAGGAAAAAAGATTCGCTCTCTTTTTGTCCTGATCCATTTCTATAAAAACCTGTCTGAAAATGAGCTGATCAAATTTGAGCCACTTTATGATGTCATAACGGTTTTTTGTCTTATGTAACCATTAGCCAATAACCAACAAGGTAACACCCCCTTATCACCTGAATCTCCTCCTAGAGCACCATTGTGTCCTTTTTAACCACATATCGGAGGGGCGTGGGGAGGGGCTCCTTATTTTCATCTAAAGTAACAGACAGAGAATCAGCACTTTGGAAACAGGGCTGAAACAGAGAGGTTTATGGGATGCTTCCATGATCTGTTTGGTATTTCGAGCAAAACACTTCAGAGACATGTTTTGTATATCTGAGAGCTATAATATATTGATGAAAAACAGTATAATAGGGGACCTTTAAATTATAACTTTTACCAAGAGGTATAAGGAGATTTCAGAGGCTGGCTAAATACTCTGCTAGCTAACAACTCTGTTAGCTTGGACTGATGGTACGTCAGGCTTCAAGTCAAGGACAGTCATTCAGTAATTCATGAGCTGTTGAGAGCTGCACCTGCCCAATGAGCCGTGACCTCCGACCTTGAGGTCTCACCATGTGTCTGCTCTCTGGGTTACTTTGCTCTTTCCCCCTTTTGTTTTCCTCTCCGTCTCTGACTAATTCTGATTACAGGCTGTGAAATGTGAAATGACAGAAGAGGTATCGCTTGTTGGTCTCCTCGGGTCAAATGAGACGAGTGCAGCTGTTGCTGTATCGACTTAAAGAGCATCTATACAGTAGGGGGAGGCTTCCCTAAATAATTCTCTCACTCACTCACCCCCCATGTACCACAGCCTCCGTCCCACTCATGGGTCATATCATCTGCCAGTGCTGAGGGGTAGTGCTTGCATCATTACAAACAACAACAGGCAAAACCACCAACTGCAACTTCAGCACCAAACTCCTCCGCTAGCTCACACATTTCTATTTCTTTCTCTCATCCATTTCAGATTCTGTTGAAGAGATCAGTTCTGTTCACGACGGTCTGGGCTGACTCTCTTTTCAACTAATACATTCTCTTACAAACACAAACATCCCCAGGCCCCCTGCAAAAATGTAAGGTCAGCAGTAGTGGTGCAGCAGGACATAGCTCAGTAAGCGGCAGCAGCACATCGCGGCAGAGCAGAGAGCGCCTTTGTTGTGAGGAATGTGTCAGCGTGGAAGAAACCTGTGTTTATGGTGGTGTCATTGTTTGTGGGTGACAAAAACAGAGGTGCTGATGGAGTGTCTGTTCATCATCGTCTATACTGTATGCACATTCATTTGAAGCACCCTTAATAAATATGTTTGGATGCACGAGTCATATAACAACTTTAGTGTGAACGTTGTTTCTGGTAGTGGCAAACTCTCAAAGTATTAACACCAGAGTACAGTCCCACTCGGTTTACATCACAATTCCTCATACACCTGGTCGTGTGATATCTTACAACTATTACCTTATATTGTTATTTTGTGTGCATTCCCATTCTCGAGCGTTGCAGTGCAGTGCAGAGTTTTGGCAGCAATACTACTTGGTCAGATAAACAAAAAGATCAGGGTTTGGGTTTAAACAAGTATGTTTGTAACATAACTTTGGAAATTAATTAAGTTTCTATGTCATGTATCAAAAGTAAGATAAAACGAGTTTACAACTCTACATGGAGTTTGTTGTTTTTCAATATGTGTGTTGGTTTGTATGGCTCACAACTTTGCTGTTTGAGTCACTCTGCTCCCTCTCATAGTGTAATTGCTCGGCTGGAGAAGTCCACTTGCTAACTAGTTTTCATGCACTTTCAGAACACATGGAGTTACATTGTTACAATAGATGACATGTGTGGCAAACATGTTAGCAATGCTAAAGCTAGCATTATATGCTTATACGGTATATTCATGTTTAAGAGGTATAACGTTGACCATGTTCATCCTTTAAGTGGATTATATTAACATTAGCTAATTAGCACAAACCACAAAGTACAGCTGAGGGAAATGTCATTCCTTTCGGAGGTGTTAGTCATAAATCAAACCTCATTGTGGTGCTTGAGGCAAAACATTTAATCACAATCCATACAATAGTTGTTAAGATATTTCCAAGTGTTTGAACCACAATGCCATCCTTCGAGCTAAAATCAGCATCACAACAATATCTGTTAACCTCAAGAATCAGGAGGAGGACTTTCTGATGGCAATTATGTGTACAGAGTACCAAAGTGTGTGTGTGTGTGTGTGATTGTGTATTCAAGGTCAAAGATAAATCACTCTTCAGTCAAACTGGACCTGGGCCTGCATTCTCAGCTGCTCTGCTTTGTCCTTCATGTGTGCATACAGTACACACACACACACACACACACACACACACACACACACACACACACACACACACACACACACACACACACACACACACACACACACACACACACACACACACACACACACACACACACACACACACACACACACACACACACACACACACACACACACACACACACACACACACACACACACACACAGTGTGTGTACAGTACATTCTTCACATGTACTGTATCCTCTACCTCTCCATCACTCACACACACCCTGCGCCCAGCAGACACTTGCTTTTCTCTACTTCACTTTCAATCTTCTCAGTCTTTCTGCGACTCACTCTCCCCGTCTCCTTCTTATTCTCTGCCCTCATTCTCTCTCTCTGTGTCACTGCTCTCCTTATCGCTCTGCTTTAACTTCAAAGTCTCGTTTGGATGAATACTGTGTCTGCAGTTTATACGTGCGAGTGCTTGAGACTGTACTGTGCACCAGCTGATATACGTGTTTGTGTATACTGTGTATACTGTGTATAGTGCTGTATGGGGTAATATCTATTGCTTTAAAGCCTGTCTGTGTGGATTCTGACGTGCTCTGGCATCCTGCCTGCCTATCAGCAGCTGTTTGGCACCATGAGAAAATAAAAGATCAATAGTATTGTGTTGCCTGAGAGCCTGGCATTCAGTGATACCGTGTGAGTGTGTGTGTGTGTGTGTGTGTGTGTTTGTGTGTGTGTTTGTGTGTGTGTTTGTGTGTGTGTTTGTGTGTGTGTTCGCTCTTACCTCGGCTCTCTCGTTGGGCCCAGAACTGCGCGACAGTTTTGGCGATGTCACGGTTCTCTCTCAGTTCTTTCTGCCACTGGCGCAGCTCCTGCACATCTGGGCGTGACCTAATCTATAACAAACAAACAACAAATTGACATAAGCAAACTTTGCCAATAAGTTAATTAGGCTACTCAGTGTGAGTAAGCTGACAGTGTTTTCCATTCGAAGTGTTGGTTAGTCCATCAATCCTTCTGTTCCTGTATGGAGGTTAAAGTGGCTCATTTACTGTAAATGTGGACACCACAACCTCCACCCTCCATCATGTTCAAAAATACTCATGGTAATGACAACTACAAAACGAACGAGCAACTCTTAAATCATTTTGGTTTCTTTCAGTTCACACAAAACAAAGTGAAGGGTGAATGTAAATGATATTATTATATATTTGTGTTGTAAATATGATATTGGGACGGCACTACTATGTACTTTGCTATTTTCCGGTTACATCTGTGCAGCAGACATGCTTATCCCTAACTTCATATCTTACTGTTCGCAAAAAATAGTAGGGGGAAAAACGTAAACATGATATGTTCAGCCATCATTTCAGTTGTCAGCTTATATCAGGAAACAGAATCAGAAACAACTTTAAATTCCTTTTCAAAAATCATCTTTTTAAAGAAGCTTTTATACAGACTTATCTCTTGTTTTCTACAATATGTATAATTGTCTTTTTATCTTGTGTTTTTTAATCTTTTGTATCTATACTTTTGTTTGCCTGATTTTCATAATTGTATTTGTAAAATGTTTTAATCTGAATTCTCCAATGGGAGTTCCCATGCTTTGGGGAAACCCCTGTAGTTATTGTGTTTGTTTGGACACTGCTGGCTTTCCTTAGAGATGACTAAATAGACTTACTGCTTTAGATGAAAAGAACATTTCCCATAAGAGTTTGCTTTCCTTTCTTTATCTCCTCTACTTACAACCATTCCTCCCAGTAACTCTGCTTCTTCCCCTTGTCTTCCCTCTCCTCTTCAGTACCCAGGTGGACTTCTTCGTCTCCATATACTCAACGTGACACTATCTCTCAAACCAACACCTTATTTTCCTCTGATTCTCCAGCACATTTCAGTTATATCTCTCTCCTCTCCCTTCTGTTTTTCTCTCCCATCTTGTTTTCTCTACTACTCCTATCTTTCCATTTTGCTGCTTGAATGGCCACAATGTTGATGCTATTAGCAGTGGGTATGAAAGTGGGCCTGTTATATAAGCCTGTCGATGGGTTCAGGAATGGGTAAGACGAGTGGGCTCCAACAGTTCATTCACCGGGTGTCACAGTGCCGCAGCAGCCCCTCTGCTGATGGGAGCGAACCATAGAAATGGAAATGAAGGGTGAGGGTCAGGAGGGGTGGGGGTTGGAGTCTGTCGTGTTTGCTCACCATCGTTTGTGTGCGTCTATTTGTTTCTGTGTGGCCATTTCTACTCTGTCAGTCTTCATCTGTGCCCTGCAGAAACCTCCATTTCTTCTTCTGTTGCTGTCAGCTACTGAACAATGGAACATTTTCACAGCGAGAGTCCCCAGGACATAAAGATTTGCAATGTGCCACACAAACAAAGACAACATTTAAAGTCAACGTTCTTAGAAAGCTGACTTTTCAAATACATGCTTTCTACACGAGTTTGCCAGTTTCCTTGTGATGGCACGAGACAAAAAACTGAGTGCTTGAGCATTTGAAGCCTACGCATACATCAGTACAGCTGATTACACCACATTTATTTATTTTCTAATGTATTCTTCCTGGTTTGAAGCATTAATTAATCTACCATAATACAGTATCGTGTTGCTATGATGATCAACGTCGCTGCACACGACACTGATGCTTGTATGCATGATGGTTTGGGATCTGAGTGATTTGAACAAATTGTAAAGCATTGCAAGCCTGCCTGCATAACCCACAAAAACACACGTGTTGATGACACAAAAGCAAAAAACACTAAAATAGGGACTCCATCTTCTCCTATCTCCCAGAGCCAGCAGCCCACACTCAACACATAACCATAAAACTGCGTTGAACCACACAGTGTCACAAACGGTGCACCCTATGCCCTTTTTCTCACACACTTCAATACCGCTGCACAGCCTTTCAAGCTGCATTCCCTTTTTGTGCAAATGCGCCTGTGAGAGCGAGCTCCTCTCCCAGTCTCACACTCTGCAGCAGCACAATGGCTTCTGTTCAGAGGAACTGGCTGCAGTCACATCACCAGACACACTGACAGGCTGCATAAAGACGGACACAGCCATCTACATCTACACCTCACCCCCCCATCCACCCACCGATCCATCATCTTTTTGTTTGACGATGAGGCTTCCATCAAGGTTTACCCAGCGGAGGAATGATTCATGCTTCAGGCAAAGGAAGTGGTTGCACTGTAAATCAACTGTTTGTAAGAACAAGACCTAAACAACGTTATGTATTACGGATGATAGTGGATATTACAGGAATAGGAATTGGCCTTTCGTGTTATGACCAGTCCATCACATTCAGGGGCAGCGGGCCCCTACAGCCCTTCTGCAGGAGGGGGAGGTAAGGACAAACAGAACAACCGGCTACTAGAATGACATCTTTTCTGTGTCACTGCACGTGGCCAAGAATTGACTTAACACTGGACCTCAATTCAAACCATTCATCACTGCTCTGCTCATTCAGCTGGAATCGAAGACCTAGTTCTGGCTGTGTGTGTGTGTGTGTGTGTGTTTTTCAAACAGCTCTATTAGTTGATGTCATGTGGAATAAATTCAATACTCAGTGTCCTACTTTTAGACAATATCTGGGCTTACTAACTCTAGAAGACAATTTGGGACCTTAACAAAATATGTATTGAAGTGTGCTTAATAAATGATAATAACATTGGCCAATGGTCCTCTCATAAAACCCCCCACTTCAGAAACTACATTAGGGTTCCTGCGACTTTAACCAGAAACAATGCTTCTTCAACAACTCAAAAACCAATGACCGTGACAATCAAACTACTGAAGATTTCACTGCAGTAGTTCAACATTTTGGCAATGTATCCTTATTTGGTTCGTTTTTGGAGAGTAAGACGAAAAGATTGGTAACACTCATCTCTAGTGTACGTTATTGTGAATTGTCACGATTACACTTTGTTATTTACCTCTCTGCCAGAAATCAAATAAGCATATTTTATTAAATGTTGTACTATTCCGTTAAGATTTTCAAACCATCAAATAATTTAGTAACAAACCTGAAATCAAATCATGTACTGAAACAAAAAACACTTTAACCAGAATGTAGTATTCTTGGTGAGGTTAGACAGGGCTGTGGGCAGGATATGATTATGATAAAAGCCTGCCTCTCTACCTGACCACACAGTATTAATACTGACAGCCTAATTGTAATGCCTATTTATTACACAGCAGCCACATTAGACCAGACCTGAGAGAGCCTGAGAGTGATCAACCGAGTGTGTGTGTGTGTGTGTGTGTGTGTGTGTGTGTGTGTGTGTGTGTGTGTGTGTGTGTGTGTGTGTGTGTGTGTGTGTGTGTGTGTGTGTGTGTGTGTGTGTGTGTGTGTGAGATGTGTGCAGTAGCAGGCAAGGATGAATGGATTAGTGTTGAGCTAATGCACACAGTGTGAAGAAGTTTATGTAATATGTTTAGATCCAGCAGCTCTTCATAGATGTACATGGGAGAAACAAGAGACAGTCGGATTGTCTAGGTCAGACACGTGATTTAGTGGTGTGTGTGCGCGTGTGTGTGTGTGTGTACTATCTCTATCGCTGCTCTTCTTCACTCCCAAATCTGTTTTTATAAAATAGATTCATAACGGACTGATGAAATTACTAGCGTCACATATACCCCCTCCCCTGCTTTGTGGGCCTCGGTCTTACTGTCTATCTTTCTCACAAACACGCACACTCCCATGGATTCACACGCACACTCCCATGAATACACACGCACACACACCCTCTGCAGTCAGCCTTGCGTCAGGCAGGTTATATAACGGCAGAGAGTGTAAGAGTGGGGGGAAATAAGAGGGTGTGGGGTGGAGAAGGGTATTTTAATGGAAGTAGAGATGGGCTAATCATAACATTAAATATCTTTATGTTACAATATTTTGTGTAACATTTAAAAAACACACAGAAAACTTATTAATGATTGAGTCATGTTTTTTAGTGTTCAAAATCTCATAATCCTATTACACTCCTATTAAAACCTCAACATATCTCAAGACCTTACAAAGTAGGAGAGATTATGATGAAATATAGCCTGTATTGTTCACTTCAAATCCAATCTGTGAGACAATATTTTGATATGATCAGAATCGTTTAGAAGGATTAGGGTTGGATAATACATGATATCACATGCTATTTGCAATACACATACAGTACACATTCTCACACTAGCAGACACACACAACAGGTGTTAGAAAAAAAGGAACTAATAACTTTTACACCGGTGTTTCACACTTTTTGTGCTGATGTCCTCTGCTCTGCTGCCCACTGAGCTGTAAACGGCTGTTTTCTCAAGCCAAGGTAACAGCAGCAATGTAACACTACAACGCTTGTCAGGACTTCGCCGCAGTGCCTACCCAAAATATCTCCACTCTGTATACTTTGAATAAGTCATGATCTGAAGGAGCAAACCCTCATTTCAGACCCTGAATGTGCTGCGTTCACAGCCTCCCTGCGCTTCCCAGAGGCTCCATCTCTCTGCCTACTTTTAGCCGCCACAGATTTAGCTAAAGCTGCATTTCCCTCATCCATATCCCATTCCTAATCCAAAGCCACTCTGAAACATCATCTTGCCTCTCTTATCTCTTTTGTTGTCCATCTGAAAATGTTCCTAATATAGCCTGAGCTTCATCCTTTTGGATATATCCTCCCATTCTCTCACTTGTTTCTCCTCCTGGCTGTGTCTCTCCCTCTAAATCCCTTGGGGTGCTGAGCTGCAGTGTTATCAGCGGCCTCACTGAACCTCTCTTTGGTTTAGGGTAAACACAGTGAGCAGGGAAAGGGGGCCGGCGCACTGCTGCCACCTAATGTAAGCAGAGACCAGTACGATTTATTTCGCTTTTTTTTTCTGTTACAGAAACAGAAGAGGAAGTGTTGCCCCCTACTGGTGTGCAAGTACCCAAACATGGACGCATGCACACACACACACATTCAATAGATCTTTCGTGCGCATACCTTCAAACACACCATGCAAAACTGTTCAGATCACTCAAACAGAATGTAATAATATGTGACAGCACAGCTGGCATCTTTTCCTCTCAATGGTTTGTGCAAAAACGCTAAAGCTCAATCCTCCAACAAGCAGGGTAGAACATGAAAAATAAGCTTCTGTAGAGATAGAGAAACACGACCCCTGCTTTCATCCCTACAGCACACAATACTTGGTTTATTTGTGTACGAGTGTGAAGAAATGGCTGCTGTTTGTTTAGTTTCTGTCTATATCACAGCACAGAGTACTCAGACCACGACACCCTTAGGAAGGAAATCAATTCCAGCATCGCTGATGACATAATCAAGCTGCTGAATGAAATTGCAGTCCCTGTGCAAGCGGGGCCTTTCAGCAGAATGGGATTATACAACAGCACTGTTGGCCAATGCACATGCAGTATAGTGCCTATTGTTTGTCAGGAGAACAGACCCACACACTTACACAGGCAAGCAGCAGACTTGCTGTGGTGTATGGAGTTATTGCAGGCTTCATGCGTTCTACTTCTAAATTAAAATGTCCCTTGTATTTAAAAGTTTTTTTTATTAATTAGAGTTGGTAAGCGAAAACAGGAACCACTGAGGTTAAGCATAAATATGTCAAGTTATAGTGCATTGCTATATCAAGTTGTTTTATATAGAGTGTACCTTGTATCCCCTCCAGAAAGCCTGGATGAGCAGAGCAGCCTGATCCTCGCTCAGCAGGAGAAACAGAGGGACAGGAGGCCTGGGACTGAAGATAATACAATTGAAAATCACTAGAACATATAGCATCATCGTTGAATGTGCATGTTTTTCTTACCTTATATATAGTGTTCACATAATTATTTATCTTGAAATTATTGTTTGCTTATACTTTAGCCATGTATCAAACTGGTAACAATGGAACAAAAGGGCCAAAGAATAATGTCTATAATTTCTTGAAAAAACAATACATTTGGAGGTTACAACTGTAGTGTGTGTGTGTGTGTGTGTGTGTGTGTGTGTGTGTGTGTGTGTGTGTGTGTGTGTGTGTGTGTGTGTGTGTGTGTGTGTGTGTGTGTGTGGTTTGGAAGACACTCACTTTGTTTTAACCCAGTCCTTCACAAAGGGGATGTCATGGAGGTTCACTGGAACCTGCTCTCGCCTGCGGGGGTTTTGACTGAGGATAAAGGAGGAGAGGCAAAGGACCACAAAACAAACATGAAACCCAATCAAAATGATGAAATACATGAGTGAAAATAATATAAACATTGAGGGTGTGTGTATGTTGTCTCTTACTTGTAGAGCCACTCAGTCAGGAAGTCACACGGGTTAAATGCTGTTCTTTCCCTCTGCAACACAAAAGAAAGTGATAGATGCCATGCACCATGCAGAAGTAGTATTTAGGACTACTTTGTTTTTAATTAGCAAATAAAATACCAACTACAGCTGTAAAATAAATGTGGTGAAGTACAAACTGCAATATTGCCAACTGATTGGCAGTGGAAAGTTTAAAGAATAATAGCAGAACATTTAAACAGCCAAATAAAGTACAGGTTCCTAAAAACTGCACTAGTGCTTGAGGAAATGATGTCCATTTTACCATATATATTCTAAGAGACAATGCAATCAAACATAATTTGTTGGCCACGTTTTAATTAGACTAATTTGTGGTAAAACATTTATCAAAAATAAATACAGACCTCCAGACAGCCATGTTTCTGTGCTTCTGTCAGCAAAGCTTCCAGTCCAGGCAATAACACCGGAAACACTCTCCGCTCCAAAAAAATTGTGACAGGACCTGACGCACGCGCACGCGCGCACACACACACACACACACACACACACACACACACACACACACACACACACACACACACACACACACACACACACACACCACACACACACACACACACACACACACACACACACACACACACACCACACACACACACACACACACACACACACACACACACACACACACACACACACACACACACACACACACACACACACACACACACACACACACACACACACACACACACACACACACACACACCACACACACACAACACACACACACACACACACACACACACACACACACACACACACCACACACACACACACACACACACACACACACACACACACACACACACACACAACTAAATGTCTGTTGCACTCAGCAGGGAAAGCTGAATCAGTTAGTTTTTCTCCCTGTGCAGTCTGTTTTTAATCCCTCTTTCACAACTTCTCCTTTACCTCCTTTTACCTTACGGTTTTATTGGGGTGTTTTTTCTTGTTTTTTCTTCTTGTATGTATATCTTTGTAACTGTTTTGAAAAATGCGTAACAAAACAAGTTTAATATGTTCGTCATCTTACTTTTATGTAGTTGTGGAGGCATCATAGCTTCAGCTGCAGGGGGACGCTTCATTTTTGAAAGACAAGGTTTTCCTAACACAGAGTAGCCAGGAAGAGCAGGGTGGCAAAGCAGAGAGTCAAAGTCTCTGAGAGGGTCACCGTCCACACACACCTATTGAAACCAATTCAGTTCAGAGGATGCCAGTGTGACAGGATGTAAACTAGTCAGCCACAGAGATGAAGAAACTAAAGGGTGAGCTGACCGTGGCTGTGGGGAGTCCACAGAAGACCGGGGAGGGTTTACTGGCGCTGTACTGGGAGAGGTTTGTCCCTGAGCTGCTTTCTGTCCACACAGCACTGGGAGGACTGGGACGCTCGCCTTCAAACTCTACAAAAACACAAAACATATGCCATCATTTAACACCATTTACTTTATAAAAAAATACTTTGATTCTCCCCCTTTACTCCGGTGTTCCTGGTTCAATTTGACCGGTCTTTTTTTCAGATTGCACCTATCACCTAATTGTTTTCTAACACCCTTTTAGTGAACAATGTCTCAGACTACTGGTTTACATGAATAACTGCAGTAAATAAACAAAGAAGAAACACTTAAAATGTGTTGCAAAATGAACATGGTTGTCGATTTGTTGGTGTGTATCTGATGGATGAAAAATAATCTAGGGATATGTCCAATCATTTCCTATGACTAGGAACATCGAAGGTGTCACAAAGTTGACTAAACCACTAAAAAAGACACGTGGTGATCAGCAAATATGTTCAAATGCCTGCTGTGGAGAATATCATGAGGTCTTGAAGCAACAACATGAAAACACAATGTTTATGATTGATGAAAGGAGTCAATCGGTCAGATTTGACCAGAACACGACAGGAGGTTTGAACAAATAAAACATGGTTGGCTTACCTTCACACACTTGTTGCCAAAGTGATTTTTTGGAACAGATCATATTTGCCATTATTCCGCCTGTGTTAGCTCCAATTGTTGCTATGGACACGCTAGGTTGCTAAGGAAGTCGTCATGCTGATGATTTCGGTTGTAACACAAATAAGAAGAGCAGAATAGTAGGGCTGGAAGACAATGTTCAACAAACAGGTGCTCAAAGCTGTAAAAAAACATAGTAATAACTAAAGCAATACCTGTAAACAGTTCCTGGTAGCCTATACACGATAAACACACGATGTCTCACCGAACATTGATTCAAATGCGTCAACCTTTAGTCTCTAAATTAACTAGTGTTTTTAATAGCTACGGCATATTGACACTTCTCGTGCACAAGGTGTAATACATTAGGCTGACGTAGTTGCAAAATGTAGGTAAAAATTTACCGGAACGGTGCAATTCATGGAAAACAATGTGTATTTTAAATACGTTGTTCCGGTGTTCTCCGCTAGAGGGCAGCATACATATAGAAATTGATTGACAAAAGGCTTTACCTTTCGAAGAAACAAAACAAATATTATTTTTACATTTGGTTTAATATTAACTAATAATAATAAATTCGTTTTTAATGACCTGTATCCTTCACTAGTTAATTGTCTGATGTCAGCGTTTTGTGTAAATTCTCTCAGTTATGTCTGAGTGATATTGCTTAACCATACATGTATAGTTATTAACCCTCTTGTGCCTGTAAGAAACATGGAAACACTCCTTGAATTAATAGATTACACATTCATTTCAAATAATCAAGATGCCAGTTTTTAATTAAGTATTTAACCATTTTAAATGAGTAGATCTTTGGCATCACAGCGCAACTCATCAAACACCATAAGCTAATAGTTAAAACTGTAATTGTTATTTTAAGGGATTTTTGTTTCATACCACTTTGTCATTTTGTATTTAGTTGTTTCTTTGAGTTTAGCCATATTATATTACTGATGGGCCATCATTTTGTGCTATTATAGCAAAAGTTCAGTCCTAAATGATGTCACATCTTTAACTATCAGCTTTAAACAAATCATTTACCAAAAAAAAGAATATTGCAATGCAAAACACGTATTTCACGATGATCAAAATGCAAGATATATTCTTTGTTGAAAGAGCATAGCAATATTAGTCTTTAGTCATTATTATATTACTCAGAGAAGTTCTTCAAAATTAAAATCTTTATTGGAATATATTCCAAAGCAGTTAAGTCATCTCATGACTGAACAAAAATAGCCATTTATCTTTAAAAAAAAAAAAAAGTCCCAAGATGCTTCCAAAATGCACTGAACAGCTTTTGACAAAATATACATCGCAGTAACTCACATCTTGCTGTCACTAATTAAGTTGTTAATAAATAATATTGTGAACATGACATTTTTTTATACATAACATTTTAGACTTCCCCATATTTGGAACCAAAATTAATGAATACATACACCCTCAATTTTAAAAAACAAATTCTGAAGACCTGTGCCACAAACATTTCTCTCACAAGTCATTGCAGTGCATCCTTCGACATCCAACCCCCCCCCCCAAAAAACTAAACAAAATAAAGGAAAACAACACGATGAGTAACAGTAGAAATCATGGTAGTAATACATAATAATTGTAATAATTATGAAAGGATGATTTTTTTTATAAAGCAACACTAATAAAAGCAGATATTATAAAGGACCGACTATCAACAATAAAATATACAGAATACATTCCTTCAGGGTTTCAGAATAGAGGAGCCCATGTGAGGAGGACGTTTAAAACTGAGCTAGAGGGAGACACAGTCGCCTCTTTAGAGAATCAGGAAATAAAAATCACACTCTTGTCTACAGGAGTAATTAAATCATTTAGCGTTCGACAGCAAGATGTTTAAAGCTAAATTACAGTCTTTAGTTAGCTTTCGACATCTGTCATTAGTATTTTGAGATCCAGGCACTGGACCCAACGCCTTCATACCTCATGTAAATCCAGGATGCATGTACTTTAAAAGTTAGGAGGATGGTTTGGGAAGAGTCACATGCAAGGGTTAACCCTGGAGTCCATCCATAACTATACATATATTTGTAACATATATTACAAAGTGAGGATCCTCCTAAAACAGCTCAAAGCTCAGTGGTTATAGTATTGATTGCTTCTGTTGGTGTAAAGTTAAAGGATGATTTGCATCAAGCATTCACTTGAGGAGACATTCAGAGCCTGTCCATAGGCAACATGTTCAGTTCCCAAAGAAAAAAGGTTACGTGGATGCATGGGGCCTTGAATGTAGTGAACTTCATATATCCACTGTGAGTGGTGTGCAGGTTTGAAGGTTGCCCAAACAGCTCAGGTAAATTCATTTCAGAGACTTGACAGCCACAAAAGGAGTGACATGCCTGGACAGTATCACAGGCAAAAGTGGCTTTGATCCTGAAAATAGTAGAGTGACAGGAAATCAGAGTTAAATATAGATGATTAAGTACAGAAACCAAAATCAGACTGTAATGCGGCCGACGAGGAAATGGTGGAGATGTGTCTATAATTCCATAAACCCCATTCTAAGCGTCCAACTCCCTGTAGGAGTGGAAGGTGCCAAGAGAGGGATGGATGTGTCCGCTCCGTGGAGCCAGTCGCCCTTAACGGGCTGATTCAGTGCAAGAGGCATTTTGACGAAAAGAGGACTGGGAGTTTGAGCTTCTTCTGAGCTTCTCTTCTTCTTCTGAAATCACTCAGTCCACATACAGACTATCCTGCGATTCTTTAGTATTGTAAAACACATGTTCACGATTCAGCCAGGAAACATTCCTTACAATCCACAACTTCATTGTCTTTCATATAAAAACGTCCACAGAGTTCTGCCGAGTCCCGTCCCCTTTGTTTAAAAAGAAGTTGGCGAGAGCTATGTACAGATATTGTGATATGTCATTTATGAGTGTGGATGGTAGGGGCTGGATCACTGAGGCCGAGGTTCTCCATGTACTCTGAAGCGGTACATGCAGGTGTATTCTGGGTGACCCCAGTTAGACAGCACGCGCAACTCTATGATCTGAAAGGCCCCGTCATTCTGCTCCTGAAAGAGAGGGGGGGATATTCAGAACATCCTGGCTGACAATGATTTCATTTTGATTAATAATAGGAGGTGTGTCTTAAGTTACCATAACAGGAAAGGTTTGCAGTGACTCTCCATCTTCCTCATACACGTATTGCCCCAGCAGCTTCCCTTCTTCCTGGTACTCATCATCAAGACCCTGTAGACAAACAGACATCAGTGAAAATAGGAATGTATCAGCGTGTCTAGTTGTAAGGCTTTATGTTATGTTTCTTACAAAGACAGTGAAGTTGCGTGGCGCGCTGGTGATGTTTCCGGTCGGAGACAGGGCCTTAGGGATGTGCTCCACACAGAAGGATGTGGGCAGGATCCTGAGGGACAGCCGGATCACCAGATAACCCTGAGAGCCTTTGAACGCCCAGCAGTTACCGGGGTACACATCGGGCTGAGGAGAGGAAGTGAGAGTAGAAATGCTGAAATAGGTTTCATCATAACGGCAACAAGGACTTGAATGAGTGTTTCTACTAAGCAATTTATTCATCAACCAAAGAGGAACCTCTCTATGATTGCAAACATTTCATTACAGGATTAAATGATAGGAACTTGTAAAAGGGTTTTGCTCGCTGCAATTATTCTTTCTCTAAATAGTGGCCATTAGAATACCCCTACTGTGAGCTTTGAGTGCATCTCATGTGAGACAAAAGCCAATATGGTGCTTAAGCAGTCTGTGTAAGTCAAAGCAAAACTCTTTCCTTGCTAAAAGCAGGAAGGAGAAATGACAGCATAAAAGGCTTTAAGGAAAGCTTTCAAAGTGTACATGAGCACCTTGCCATTGTTTTAAGACAACAGTGAAAAACTGCGAACACAACCTTTAACTTACTTAGTGAAATAAACATTACTCCCATGGAGTCCTGGTGGCACTCACCTGGATGACGACCCGTGGAGACTGGGAGAAGTACCAGAGAGGCAGGCCGAACAGACTCATGAGGGCCGTCTTGGTCTCATACGTCTCAGAGCAGCGAGTGCTGAGGATGCTGCCACCTGAAAACACACAGGAGGAAGTGTCAATTTGAATGTAGTACTTTATTGTGTAGTTATACATAGTGGAAGTTGATAGTCCATCATACTGCACACTCAGCTTGGGTGTATGGTTCCAACTGCGCCAGCATCTTTATCCTTAAAGCCATCTGTCAACATGTCCTTACATGACTGCACAGTTCTCCTTTATTATGTGCTTCAACCCCTGGCTTTTACTTCTCATTAGGAGAGAGACTCATACAACAAACTAACTGTTAGTAGCTTAACAGGGAAAGCATACGCCCAAACATCACGTTTTCCTGCCTGAAATAAAGAGCTCCTTTTTAGAATACTCATTGCCCTTTCAAAGTGTGTACAATACATCAGCATGCTGTTATATTATCAATATGTCACTTGCAAAAAATTGTCTCAAAACAAAAACAATATTGCTTATGGCAATTATGTATTGTTTATCGTGAGAGGCCAACCTAAATCTGTTAACGTATAGTGGTTCTGAATCCCAAGCCCGAGTTGCACTATCGTAGAGACAGACCGGAAATGCAACAGGTGGTTGTGATTATATGGAGTATATCTGAATACTTACTGTGCCTCTCATGTAGGTCAACACACTGCTCAGTAACACACCTGACAATAGAGTCGGAGCTTTTGCTGTTAATACTCTGTTGTCCTCCAGCCTGACTAATGCATGCACCCTCATTATGTAAGAGACATGCATTAGCGCACCATGCTGGAGTGATGGAGCAGCTAGCTTGCTGATCCCTTGTACCCATTAGTAAAGCTGCATTCACAACAGCTCAGACAGTAAGGTTAAAAAACATATTCTCCCGTCTAAATGACGGTAGTGCAAATGAGTGAATTCGAAAAGTTAAAACAGATTCAACGTTTAGAGAAACGCAGCCCAATGAGACTCTGGTGGATAATCACGTTGTGAGAGAGTACAGTAAACATCTCCGTCTCTCCCTGCTGAAAACAACTTCAGTCTAAGAAACTTGTGTTTTACTGAAGTGTAACTAGCCAACGTCTTCTCTTGTCGTAGCCGTGAAAAATATCAATTTGCTTTCAATTGTGGTTGGAAATGTCAAGGTCACAAAAATAAAAGTTCAGTTGAGAAAAAAGTATACTTGTCCTACATTGGGGTGTTCAAAGTTCCAAACGTGACATTGAACAAATGAGCCATTTATTGACACCCGCACACACCCCCGTACAAGAACCATTTTGTGGATGCAGCCTAACTTGACTTTGACAGACAGGCTGATAGTGAAGTCACTTTTGCTTCTTACCTCCAGACTCCAGGGCATAGTCCACCTGGCCGGTTCGGTCCTGGGAGTAGAGCCTCAAAGCGTTTTGGACAATCAGCGCCACTTGCTGGAGAATAGACCACAACACAAGACTTACAAGTTAAAGAAGAGCCTCAAACACATGGCCAATACACATTTTAAAGAGCTTCCCCTGCAATAATGATGGTTCCAGTTTATGTTCATTACCTCTTTCGTCAGCCCCTCAGCAGCAGCAGTGTGCTGGACGCTCCCGCTCACGGTCTGAACGATGGTCTTGGCTTGGGACTCAGCCTCTCCCAGGGTTTGAGCCCGGCTTAGCTCCAGCTGCAGGGACACGTCTTTCAGGATGCTGTGCTCCAGTGAGGAGAGGGAGACCTGCAGGTCGGGGGTGCTGACGTAGCGCTGAGACAACCAGAGGATCAGGGACTCAGGCACCTCTCCCTGCTCCGCTCCTGACCCGCCACTGCCGAAGAACAGAGCCTGCAGCTCCTTACGCACCTGGGAGGATACCTGGGAGGACACCTGGGAGGACACCTGGGCTGATATCTGGGGGAAAAGATACACAGAGAACCAATAATTAAAACAAATGGATGCCAGGAACACAAATATTCAGGAAACTGCATCACAGTGAGGGCAGAATATAGCCCAAACAGGAGTTAATAGTTGTGTTGCGTACCGTCTCTTGCAGTGTTTCCAGCTGCTCACACTTGCCCTTGCATCCCACAACGCCCTGCAGATCCTGTCTGATTTTGCCCAGCTCCAGCTCAAGTCTCTTCACCTCCGCTAGCAGAGCATCATGTTCCTCCTGCTTCACACCCACACTAAGAAGAAGAGCATCTACATGTGAGCTGCCATTATCTTGAATTTGCTCACAAAATGTGAATAGCGCATAATAAGAAACGCATTTCTTCTGGTGTCTGTACCTGACAGGAACTGTGTCTGCTGCTGAAGGGACAACCTCCTCCTCCTCCTGCTGCTTCTCGTGCTCATACTGCTGCTGGCGCTGTTGCATCTCCTACGATAAATATCAAGAAGAATAACTGAAGAAAGCCGAAAAAACAAACTACAATGGCAGTTCGAATTTTCTAGGAAGAACATTATGTTTTCAATACCACCGCACTGTTCCTTTGTAAACAGACCTAAAACAACCATATCTTAGCTTATGCTTTAATAACAGTTTGTCCAATAACTTGCATATATACTCTTATTGCACTATTTCACTTTGTAAACTATTTTTCTTTTTGTATTTACTATTTACTTGCACTATATTTTTCTGTTTATCTGTGTTATTGGGTTGCACTTATTTTCATCGTCATAACAACACTGTATCTATGTTCGTATGACAAATAAAAACCTTGAACCTTGAAAGTTAATATTTAGACTTCAGGCTTTGTATGGCCTGCAGTGTATTCTTTGTTACCGTTTACCATTAGAGCTCTACTCTTTAATGAAATATGGATTATTTAATTGAATCATGGTTAATAAGATGTTTCTTGCTTGCCTTTACTATTTATTTGAAGATGTATATAAAGGTTTATATTCAGTTTGAATGATTGTGTTATAAATAAGCTTGCAGACACATAGTTAAGAGGTTTTCAGTAGAAGAGCAGTGTTTCTGCTAAACGCACCCCAGTCTTGGCAGACAGAGCGTTGAGCCACAACTCTAAGTCAGCCAGCCGTGTTGCCTGCCCCTCTTGGTGCTTCTTCTGCTGCTCAGCATTCTGCATGGAGAAGGGATCAAGAGAAAGAAAAGTGAGATACAAGTGAGCTTTTAGAGCAAAACATTGCTCTTGTAACTCAGGACTTATCCTAATCTCTTCACCTGGGCTCTGTGTGTACTCTCCAGCTCCAGTTCTCCCCGCAACACGCCCAGTCTGTTCTCCAGCAGGGAGGACACCCACAGTCCCAGGGTCTCTCTGTCTGTCTCAGTGTGGAGATGCTCTTTCAGGGAGCTGTAGAGAGTCAACACTTCCCTGTGACTCTGATCCTGCTTATGTTCACCCTGCTGGACTCGATCCCACAGCAGGGTTAATTTGCCCTCCACACGTTCCAGGCGCTCCAAGTCAATACTAGAGACTGCCACAGGGGGGAGGAGTGGCTGAGGAAGAGATTTTGAAGAAATACAGAAAAAAGGTCACAATGTGTGGTGGCTCTAAGACGGCCCTGCATATGACCAGAAGCACAAAAGCATCTTGTTTATAAACTGTGTCTGTGTGCACTGAAGTACAGGGCAAAGCACTTTTGGCATTTAAAATGTCTGTTAGAAAGTGCTTTAACCGCAACATACTTAATGTAATAGTTCATACACACACTCATATTACTCAGTGACTTCCAACAGTGTTTTAGCGCTGCTCGTGGTTTCATCTTACCGGTGCCTGTGAGACCGGGGTGGCTGGGGTCTGCTCCACTGGAGCCCCTGGTGGAAGGACGGGGACAGAGGCAGGGGCCGGAGCTACAGCTGGCACCAAGTTAGACAGGAGGGTGATGGGAGACGCCGGACGCCACTCTGTTAGGTTTATGGCTGGGAGGTAGGCAAGTATGGCAGCAGCGGACGGACCCCAAAACCAAAACGCTGCATATAGACAACAGAAAGTACAGATTTTTAGCACACTCTTTGGCCACTCATTGCAATCTTATTCTTGTGTGTGGTGACACTTGGTCCCTTCAGAAATGTATTTTACATTCTGTCCAATATAACAGCGGCACACACTATTATTCAAACAATATTTACATTTTATTTAAACGTTGGCATCTTTCCATTAACCTGAACGTCATAGACACTAGATGCAATAAAGTGTTCGAACGAGCGCATCCATATGTAATATTCAAATAAAACATAATATATCAGAAATGAGAGGAAAGTACGTCAACCAAAAGGAGTAGCTCGCAAGGTAACTGGAAAAAGGAAACGGAGTGAAGTAACTCACAAGAAGCCCAGCAAGGCTGACCTGAATCTG
Organism: Gymnodraco acuticeps; assembly: GCF_902827175.1. Classification (NCBI taxonomy): domain Eukaryota; kingdom Metazoa; phylum Chordata; class Actinopteri; order Perciformes; family Bathydraconidae; genus Gymnodraco; species Gymnodraco acuticeps. The sequence goes on from NW_022990238.1 coordinate 1,872,664, forward strand.
GTTCTAGATTTGCATCACACTCTGGGGATGTGTGCTTGTGAGGACATCTAGTGCCTCGGTACAGACTGATTTTCTTTCGTACCTGCTCAGTAAATAGGTTACCCATGTGATAAAGAGCATTTCTGATCAACTCACCAAGGAGGAGCAAAAAGGGCAAAAGGAAAAGCAGGAGCCTCCAGAGTTTGGGAAGGCATCTGAAACACAGAGATACACTGGTCAGATAAACAAGTACATGCTGTTGATTCATCTAGCAGTTGTGGAGCAAAGATAGCATTCACTTGGTGTGTATGCAAGTCCAATATTTCCTCTCTTTAGCCACTTAATGCTGTCCTATATTCATCAGCAAGTTGTTTACTGCGTCTGTTTGGAGCTAAACAGTTAGTGTTGATGTTTTTTGTAATAGTGGAAGGAGAGTTCTGTTTAGCCTTTCGGGGCTGCAGATTCAATTTCATCACTACGAGCGATGCAATTTACATTACATTACATTTAGCTGAGGCTTTTATCCAAAGCGACTTACAATAAGTGCATTCCACCAAGAAGATACAAACTTGAAGAAAAACAGAATCATATAAGTACATCAGGTTTCATAGAGCCAAACATTTCAAGTGCTACTCAACTGACTTTAGGTAAGCCAGTCCTTTATTAGTATATAAGTGCTTTGTTAGTAATTTTATTGCTCGAAGTGGAGTCGAAAGAGATGAGTTTTTACATTGAAGATTAATTTTACATTTTTATTTTATATATTGTTATTACAAAAAGATATTTTCTTTAAACGTTTTGACAACAGTTAATATATAAGCTGTTAATTATTTGCCTTTTGTGCATTGCAACACCGGAAGGTTCAGAAAGATATTGGGGGCTTACCGTGTCAGAAAGAAGACATTGAGAAGAGACACAAGAGACACCAGCTGGTACCATCCTGTTGCAAGAAACCACAAGAGTCCTCTGCCTGCCTTCACTGGGACGATGGAATAAATAGAAAACACACACACAGAGAATGAGATCACAATCTGACCAAGCTATTAAAGGAAGAAGCAGAGACGACACATCATCGTAACAAGATGAGATCAAAAGTGCCACCGACCTGGAGCAGCCAGGATCATCCAGAAGACTGAGAGCAGCCTCTGCACCACTGTCCGAACCACTGTCCCGACCCCTGACCCCAACGCTTTGCCGGCTCCCGCCACACAGTAGCCTGGCTGCAGGAGACAGTGACCTAGAAGACAAGGGGAAAGAGTTTAGTTGATCAATTACAGCGTGTACTCATCTACACACAGGTTGAGTTATAAACGTATGAGTACTAAACACATTCTTCCAACAGTATTTGTACAGGATGTTATCAACGCAAGTAAATGGCTGGTTAACCTGCATAAGCTAGGACGCTCCACAGCGCCCCCACCAGGCGTCGAGGCCTGGAGGACTGTGTGAGGAGGACGGTGTGTGTCTCTGAATGCTGCTTCCCTTTACAGTCATCGCCTGTGTACGCCGACATGATGGATGGCAGGCAAACAGAAAACACACAAAAAACAAAGGATGTGTGAATGGATGACATTAAGATGGCTTACAAGTAAAAACAAAGTTATGCAATTCGTAATTAGGCGAAGGAACAGAAATTAAAATACAAAAACATTAAGTGTATTGATTTATGTTTGAAATAAAAAGAACGTTCAAGTGGGCCACGTGCAGGCACGATGAACAATATGCAATACACTGTATGTGATGACAACATGGACAGCTGGATGTATGAGAACATGCCCGTGATCATTCCTCAGCTGTGTTTCCTTAATGGAAGTTTGTTTTTACATTTGTTTGATTATTTCTCAATTTAGGGAAACGTCCACCCCTTGACCTCTTCATTCACTTATGTTAAACATCTGTTATTATACTATTTGTGCAAGATAAAAACAAACTAGTTTGAAGACAAGCAAGCTGTTAGTCCAAAGTGTATCATCATTTATGAAGGTAAGTTTTGATGTTAAATTGGACTCTTAAAACAGGTTTGAAGGACTAACTTCATTGAAAGGAAAGTATCTGCAGGTCCTAACGGTCAACAGGCTGCTGACTTGTTAAAGCAGTTCACACAACCTCTGCCTGGTGGTCCTAACACAGGTCACGCATATCATTAACTAAGTCACTCAAAGCTACCACACAAACGTTCCAAGTATAGAGAGAAAGATCATGTCGTGTGTGTGTGTGTGTGTGTGTGTGTGTCTCTGCTTACACAGGGAACCATTGAGTTTAAGATGTGAGGCCTCCTCAGTCACCAGGTCCTTCACATTCATGCTTCCACAGAAACTTGAGTGAGCTGCAACACACATACAACACATTTGTTTACATGACAAAAACCATGTAGTGTGAGAAAATTGAGATGAGCTTAACAATGCAAGAAGAAGAAGAAGAAGAGAGTTAATGCACGTCATCAACGGGCCTGCTGAAAATCTCGATGTCATCATGAAGACGGTGAGAATACGAGTGCATGAAAACAGCTAATAGGTCAAGCAGTAGGGCTGAAAAATGAATTGGTACTTTATTAAAATCACAATATGGATTATTGCATTATCCATATATATCAAAATATTATTCTGCAATTAAATATTGTGTTGCTGCAGAGATGTCCCTGCCCACAAATCATATTTCATTAACTTATGAATAAAAACCTTTGTTTGGTAGATTCTCGCAAAAATAAATATATATTTATATTTAATTTGTTGTAATGAGAACAGTAACTCAAAATGTATCATTCTCCCAACACAGTGAATCATCTTGCAATTGCAATATAAGTGAAATTGCTCAAATATATATGTTTTCCCAATTGTTCCGCCCTAATACAGGGCATTCACCAGCAGCTGTGGAACAACCAGCTTTAATCATTTTAATCTCAATGAGTCTTTTATCTGGTTAAATAAAGGATATATGAATCGGCAGTTTACTAGAAATAAAACTGACCTTGTACAAATGATAACCTTAACTGCAGAGTTATCAATGTCCAGAGTTCTTAGTGTTACGCTTTAATCTTCAGAAGAACTAAATGTTCAATTGTTCATGTGATGGTTCTGTCTAAATGTAGGCAATCGTGTGGGGAATGTACAAGTTTAATTTTGTTTCTAGTAAACTTCCTCCCTCAGAAATAGAAAGCAACAATGTGAAAGTGAAAGTTGAACAGACCAAGAGAGAAACAGAGATTATCAAGAAGCCCTTCAAAGTCAATTCAATGACATATTTATTCTAATATAAGGAAAGAAAGAGCTGAGAAAGGAGAGAAATGGTTACAAGAAAGAGTATTAACAGAAGAGCAGCAGAGGAGGTCAGGAGCTGTGACCCTTGACCTTTGCCTTTTATCGTTACGGCTGGTACCTTGTCCTTCATAGCCATTAGCCCTGTGGCCCATCATCCTGTGAAGAGTGTTCTGCTTAAACAGCCACAGTTGGGAAAAACTGGAGGACACCGCTTGTTTCATTGAGTCCGAATACGACGCAAGGACACCTGGTGACAAACCCGCCCCATACAATCACTGTTAGTCAAAACTCAAACACAAAATAAAACAAATACAAATGGGTGATATTAGGATCAAATCCCCTGAGGATAGAAACCCTAATAGGAAAACAAAAAGAGGCTTTGAGAAGCCAGATACAAGGAGAGGTGGTAAAGTCACATGTGGAATAGAAATAGATGATGACTCATAACATTAAGAGTGAAGATGAAATGCCTGCCCAGAAAGAAAGTGGAGATTTCAAACTATCTGCAAAAGAGAAATGAGTCAAGTTTTTCGTCAAGGTCTCGAGGATCTCACTTATGGCTTAGGAACAAATACCACATCAAATGACAGAAAAAAACAGAGTATGATGGGAAGCGATTGAAGAGTAAAGAACTTCTCTTGTTGTGTACCTTTTCCTGGTGGGCTCTTTGCCCTTGAACCGAGCCAGAGCACATTGTTGAAGAGCAGGGTGACTAAGGACACTATGGGAGCCAGGGCTCGCTTGCTGTAGCGCATACACGTGTGAGACATAGACACCAGGACACCTGCAGAGAGACACCACCGCCATTATATTCTCATTACCAACACATTCCAGCTCCAATACTTTCAACACGTAGAAGGACAAATGTGACATTTTAGTCCAACTTAACATTCCCTCACCTTGCTTGTTCCTTCGAGTCCTGTCTCTGGAGTATATGCTTGTGAAGGGTGACGAGGAAGAGGAAAAGTGGGCGTCCGAGGAAGAGGAAAAGTGGGCGTCCGAGGAAGAGGAAAAGAGGGCGTCCGAGGAAGCTTCTGCGGCCTGAGATGATGATGATAATGATGAAGATGAACATGTGATAGGGGACTCCGTCTGAGAGTGAAACGAGCAGTCTTTGCAGATGTAACCATTGGCGACTGCGGTGTGGGACTTTGATGCGCTGGCGTCACCGTTCACACTTGATGAACTGTGGTCATTCCTCCCTGAGAGAAAACAGCGTGTTAAGACTCAATCATTCATTTAAGAATTAAAAAACAGAAGAACTGTTAAATGCATAATGTAGTAGTAAAGATATTACCAAGCCAGTATGCTATGGCTCTATTTATAACACAGGGGAACAGTAAACATACAGTAATGGAGGAAGTATCAAGATATTTTACTACAAGGTGAAAAGGGCAATTCATTGCAGCATACATCATAATAAGGAAAATGGTGCGAGTGGTATTGGTCAAATGTAGTACTCACCATGTAGCCTAACGTCTTTGTCTTTTTTATATTAAGACTAGAGATGTCCCGATCCGATCACGTGATCGGGGATCGGAGCCGATCACGTGATTTTCAAAAGATCGGGAGGAAAAAAAATCGGGGATCGGGAATCTTTTTTTTTTTTAATAAAATATTTGTATTATTTTATTTAAATGTTACAAAACAAAAATGACCATGTTCACGTCTCAAAGTCATCCTGAGGCCTTAGTTGTATGTATGTGTTGCTTCTTTTGGGCTTGTTTTCAGACCTGGTTGCTTATTCCTCTCAAAGCAACAGAGTGGGCGCAGTGTCTAATAGTAGCAGTAAGCTAACGAGACGCTACGTTCAGCTGATGACTCGGGAGTCGGGACAGAGAAAATGTCAGCAGTTTGGAAGTATTATAAAATTGAAAGCGAAGGCAGTGTAACAGCCAGATGCAATGTTTGCAAGGCGGAGGTTCCGCGTGGTGGAAAGAACAGAGCTACGTTCAACACGACCAATCTAATACGCCACCTGAGAAACAAACACCAACAACAACACGAAGAGTACACAGCGGCCACTCAGGGAACGGCACAGAAACAACCGACACTTTCAGAGACTTTCAAAAGGAAAGAGAAACTGCCCCAGAACAGTGAAAAGGCCAAAAGAATAACAGCCAAGATGGCTGAATTCATCGCGTTGGATGACCAGCCGTTATCTGTTACCTTTTTTTTCTCTTAATGCATTGCATAAAGATCGGATCAGGAAAAATCGGTATCGGCAGATTGTCAAAATCGAATGATCGGAATTGGATCGGGAGCAAAAAAAGGCGATCGGGACATCCCTAATTAAGACTATTAATGACACTATTGCTTCTCATTAAGAATGGAAGTTTTGAGACCCGATATCCAAGATCACTCATTTTAGAAATCAAAACTGATAAAGTGAAACATGCTTTGTGATACAGGCTCAAGACTCAACTACACAATGTGGGAAACGCATTCACACAGAACTGAGATGCTTGAGTCAATGAAGACCAAGAAAGCTCAATAATTAAAACCGGAAAGGTCATTTAGTCATTTTAAGGCAGGTAATGTAACTTGAATATCCGGAAAGATGGAATTCAATAAACAAATACTCAAATGACAAAAGTGTGGATAGTAGAATAGAACTGACCCCGGTGCACATCCACAAAAGTGGTGGTTGTGGTGACGGCACGTTGTCTCAGGCTGGACTGATCCAGGATGGAGGCGAGTAGCGATCCGTCAGACGCTGTGTGGCTTTCATGAATGACGCTGCTGTTGCTGTTGACTGGGGTATTAGCGGCTGAGAAGGAGAGGGTTTTCCTCGGTGTAGCAGCTTGGCTTAAGGAGAGAGACCGGGAGCTGGAACTGGACTGTTGCTTTTTGCTTCGCAGCGTCCTAGAGAGCAGAGAAAGGAAGCATGAAGAGCGTGAGTTTTCTTGCATGGATACGAAAATGCCAGTCATGTTAAGATCAACAGAATGAAAAGTATTGTAGGGTCAGACAAAAACCTACAACTACACTCAAGTGCACGCTCACAGGGCGTCAGTTAGCCACGTTGGTCAAAATGCCAGCTTTTATACACTACACCCTATAGATGCAACCGTTTAACACGGCTTAGTGGCAGTATGCAGAGTTAAGTGTGTTCCTCATTTTACTGCACAACTTCAGTCCAGCTGTTGGTGTTAATACAGCTTTTGTTTTAGGATAGACAATAATGATCAGCCATGAAGAAGTTTAATGGTTATATCACTCAATTTCAAGCCAACATAAATATTAAAACATACTCTTGATATAATAAACAAATTGAAAAAAGAGAACTTTAAAAATAAAAAACATGTCTCTTTGTTACAGTTGAAATGCAAGCTAATGCTTCCTTTAATGTATTCCCTGCATTAGTTAAGTGGGAGTGTCAGCATCTATTGCTAGTCTTACCGTGTCTCTTTCTTGGTGCTGGCATAGCTGTTGCTGTCGCTGTGGTTATGGGAGTATTCGGACAGGCTTTCATTGTCATAGTGACCGGCACCAGTCTGCAGACGCAGGCTCCGCCGTGACATCCTGGGCGACTCGTATACGGCGGCAATCTGATGCTCCTTCTCAAAATCTAACGCTGCTGTTGAGTAGCTAGAGCTGAGAGAGACAGGAGGAAAGAGTGGAGCGGAAAGAGCGGGAAAGTGAGGGGAAAAGAACAAAGAAAATGACAGTTAAATCACAGAGAGGGAAGTCTTCTGCACGGTAACTCATCTGCAAACAACTAACAGGCCTCGAGTGACTTCACCCTCATCAATACTTATAAGGGATCTCCTACACTAGTGTGTGCCATCTTCAGAGAAGCTTTCTTTTCTAACAAAACCAAACAAAAGATAGGAACAGACAGTCCTTTTAGAGAGCTTTAATATTGTTGTTCCCTGCAGCTGACAGTGGGCCTAACAGGAAGTGACTCACTCACAAGGGAGAGAGAAAACAACAACAGAATAGGCACAGTGGGCTTCTGGAAGTCCAATAGGAAAAATACATCAGATAAACATCCCAAAGAATGCATGTAGGCTGAAGAAAACTAAATCTACTCCACTCACTGCAACCGAAAGCAAACCGTAAGTGGTAGCACACCATGAATGTTGTAAACGTTGCCATGCCTTGTGCAGCTGTGACTCACGGGGCCACACCCACCTGGCAGAGTAGGAAAGCAGAATCTAGGCCAACATTCAGACGTGACTAACAGGCAACACGCGAAGAGTTGCAAAATTCACTGGAACAAAAAGTTTTTAAAATGTGTTTAATCCCTCTTAGCAATTGTAATGTAAAAAAAAGAATAGCATGACTATACACTCCCTCTTCAGTGGCAAAGAAGGTACATTTTATAAGACAGAAACAACATCTATCTTTCTTATTGATTTGCTTTTACTAAAGTTGACCTTTTTTGTATTTAATGCGGGATTCTAATAACAAACTGAAATGACCTGACCAAGCTGTACACTGCAGACTGTGTTCAACCCTTAGCATGTGGCTCAACTAGGTCAGGCAGCAGCAGAGGGAGGACGAACAGGAGGAGCCAAGCCCTTTATCTGTCACTGGAGGACACAGAATAAACTTCCTGTTGGAGCTGAGTAGGGACCTTTCCTGCTAGGAGCCCTCGCACAGCAGAGAGTATATGAAGGCCAAGTCCTACTAACAGAACAAACTAACCTGAGCGTTGGCCCCGCCCTCTGGCTTTACACGCTGAGGATTACAAACTGAGAGCCAATTATGTGCTTTCGTGTTCGCTTTGCCTCCAACCTCTGAACACATGCCCACGCGTGGTCCGTTGGTCTGAAACTCACCAGAGCTAGAATCCACTGTTTAGCATATGCCAAGGACAATGACGCATGTTTAGGACCAAAGCCTTTGTTCACATGTTTGTTTGTTTATGAAATACTAAAAAGGCTCAACACCACTTCCGTTTCCATTCATCTTTGAGAGGGAAGTTTATTCATTCAAGTGCGTGAAAATCTAATGCCACATGTGCAACAAATGCAACTCTTACCCACTCACGTACCTATGAAATCTCTCCAAGAAGGAATGCAACGGTGAGTGGTAATTTACCTTCATATCAACTGTTACATATGTATTTGTACCCCACAGTAGAGCCCGTGTTATTGTACTACTAAGATGCCTGAGAGGGATAGTTGCACACTGCCTTCAATACAAGAAGGTGAGGCCATGCAAGGACAGCTGAGCATAGGGCTGCTCAATTAATCGTATTTTAAATCGCAATTACGATTATGGCTTGCAACGATTACGAAAACAACGTAATCTAAATAAAACGATTATTATTTTATTGTTACATTTCTTTCTTTTTTTTTTATTATTATTTTTGGGGTTTTCAGTTGAATTACACTTAAAGTTCAGGGTAATCAACTGTTAAAAACATACTGTTCAAATTTGTTTTCTCCAATAAATTGATGTTTTCAAAGTAAATGGATAATCGTTTTTAATAATCGTGATATCAATTATTTACCCAAATAATCGAGATTATGATTTTTGCCATAATCGAGCAGCTCTAGCTGAGCATGGACCTAACACGGTATTTATAACACAGACCAGGTTAATCAATTACCACAGAACAATCTATTTCCCATCCCATCTTTGTCCCTGCTTGTCTGATAAAGAAGTATATTAGTGTGTTAACAGGTTACATCCTGAACCAGGTTACATCCTGAACCAGGTTACATCCTGAGCCAGGTTACATCCTGAACCAGGTTACATCCTGAACCAGGTTACATCCTGAACCAGGTTATATCCTGAGCCAGGTTACATCCTGAACCAGGTTATATCCTGAACCAGGTTACATCCTGAACCAGGTTATATCCTGAACCAGGTTACATCCTGAACCAGGTTATATCCTGAGCCAGGTTACATCCTGAACCAGGTTATATCCTGAACCAGGTTACATCCTGAACCAGGTTATATCCTGAACCAGGTTACATCCTGAAACCAGGTTATATCCTGAGCCAGGTTACATTCCTGAACCAGGTTATATCCTGAACCAGGTTACATCCTGAACCAGGTTATATCCTGAACCAGGTTACATCCTGAACCAGGTTATATCCTGAGCCAGGTTACATCCTGAACCAGGTTATATCCTGAACCAGGTTACATCCTGAACCAGGTTATATCCTGAGCCAGGTTACATCCTGAACCAGGTTATATCCTGAACCAGGTTACATCCTGAACCAGGTTATATCCTGAGCCAGGTTACATCCTGAACCAGGTTATATCCTGAACCAGGTTACATCCTGAACCAGGTTATATCCTGAGCCAGGTTACATCCTGAACCAGGTTATATCCTGAACCAGGTTACATCCTGAACCAGGTTACATCCTGAGCCAGGTTACATCCTGAACCAGGTTATATCCTGAACCAGGTTACATCCTGAACCAGGTTATATCCTGAACCAGGTTACATCCTGAACCAGGTTATATCCTGAGCCAGGTTACATCCTGAACCAGGTTATATCCTGAACCAGGTTACATCCTGAACCAGGTTATATCCTGAACCAGGTTACATCCTGAACCAGGTTATATCCTGAGCCAGGTTACATCCTGAACCAGGTTATATCCTGAACCAGGTTACATCCTGAACCAGGTTATATCCTGAACCAGGTTACATCCTGAACCAGGTTACATCCTGAGCCAGGTTACATCCTGAACCAGGTTATATCCTGAACCAGGTTACATCCTGAACCAGGTTACATCCTGAACCAGGTTATATCCTGAACCAGGTTACATCCTGAACCAGGTTACATCCTGAACCAGGTTATATCCTGAGCCAGGTTACATCCTGAACCAGGTTATATCCTGAGCCAACAGACAACTTCACTACGATGTCTCCGTGTTTTACTAACAAACCCATGAAACACAGTTTATCAAACGAGTCTAGAACATAATGGAGAAGGATCTCTCGTAGTGTTACCGACTGAGCGCCCGGGGCACAGAAGCTCTCTGCTGCGCACGGCAGGCCGTGTGTGGGAAAGAAGACAGACTTGTGTCTGTGTGGCCTACAGCTAGGCACAATCATTAATACAGTAATATGTTGCTCTACCTGGCCATTCATTAAAAAAGAGTCTCATAGATCTGCATTTTAACAACAACAAACTCTGTATGATAAACCAATCCGGACTGCACAAGAGTAAAGATCTACCTCATGTATCACACCCCGTTCAAACCCCAGTCCGTCTCATCAGAAGATGTAAACAATGTTAAATGGTTTTGCACACTCTTCAGTGGTTATCGGTTTCCAAATTGATCTCTGTTCCGTTCACTCTCCCAGGCGGCACCCACGGCCCACATGGGTGATACAAATAGACATTGTGCTTTCAGAACTGTGTGAAAAAGACACAGATGAAGAGACAGACATACAGTATGGAGAAAGAAGACACTTCCATCCTGACATTCAGCTTCCTGGAATCTCTCCTTACATAACAGTGAAGCTTTGATTCTCTTCCCACACTCAGTGGGCACAGCTGGCTTTCTTACAGAACACAACTATACAGAGCATTAGATCAGAAAGGATTCGACATTTTAAAACCGCACGTTATAATGCACAGCCACGTGGACATGCAGGATGGGGATGAAGGTTGGTGGACATCAGAGGGTAATGCAAGAAACAACAATATCATCATATTTGACAATATATGGATAACAGTAGTGTAAAAAAAAAAATGTGATGACATGAAAAGGCGTCAAAGAAAGTTACATTTATATTAAAAAAATGATCAGGCCACAACAGTCAATAACTTTAGGTTTGGATCTGTTGGTCGGACAAATTGGTCTTGAATGAAATTCTATTGGGATTTAGTTTTTTTCATTTATTTATAAACCGTCCAATAATCAATTAAACCGGGAAGGCTGATTGATAATGAAAATAAACTGTTTCTCAAAAAGCTATCAAGTCCCATTTATTTTTTGTAAGAGAATATGATGTCTTGCTTTTAAAAAATGTAAAAAGACTTCAGGGTGCATATACACAGGAAGGGATAACTGGATCTCAGCTATGTATCCAGGTGTAACTGCCACATGGTGAATGTGTTTGCATCATTGAGAAAGTATCTGCCCTTGGGGTGGAAGCTCCATTACTTTGGCGTCGGCCCTTTACAGGCTCGTCAGGAGACAACAGACTTCCTATGGCAGGTTGGGATTCGCAGCAGCAGCCATTATGTTAAAGCCTGCTTTTCATCTGTTCTTTCAGATCCAAGCAGAGCAACAAGGTAAAGGAAAGTAACTTTTGAACATACCTTCTGGTGAGTCTACTCTTCCAGTACCATGTTGGCTTTGCTGCCACTAAAAGGGACTTGCCACCCACCCACCCACCCACCTCCTGCCTGCTTGCTTTGCATAGTGTATGCAAAAAAGTGTGCTCTGTTCAGAGAACACAGCATGGACACAATGAGACACCAAGTTGTTCACATGGAAGGGAAAGTATCTGGTAGTTCACAATCTACACACCAGCTGGGTTTTGCATTTGAAAAGATCAATGACATTTTGACACATTTCTATTTGGTTTTCTTGAGCAGCACCAGCTGATAGTTGTTTGGATCTTTTTAGAGCTGTAAATAACTTTGAATATGCAAATTGTTTTCTAGGTATTAGGTACATTAATTGATGGCCTTTGTGTTACATAGTAAGATGTCTGAAGACAGTTTCCTAAGATCCAATGTGATGTCATGTTTTGTCTAACCAAGACTCAACGAACCATCAAAATGAAAACTAAATAATATTGCCAATATGCTAACAACCAGCAAAGAAACAGATCTTATTATCTGCAGCAATTGGATGAAAGTCTAGTTTTGAGCTCAAACAGACTTGCACAAATAAACCCTGAACAAAAAAACACTGGCCACCGCACACGCATAACTTCGAGAAATAGAAACCATGTGTCGTTCATCTGTGTGGTAAGGAAAGCATGAACCCTCGTGCAAAAGAACACAGCAAAACTATTATTTTTTACAAGTGTGTTGTTGCCAATGAAAGTCTTTAGTCGGATAAACTGCCACTCAAAGCTACGGATAAAACAGTGTGGAGAGCACTGGGTGAGACTACTCAGAGATACTTGTCCTACTTGGCAACAGATTACAATATTTAAGCAACAACATGTGTATTATTGCAAATGTGAACAGCCTTGGTTCAAACATCAGATCTTCTCATCAAATCATGTCATTTTGAATGCTGTAATTTGGTTTAAGTATAGTACTTTGTCAACTATTTCCAACTATCTATGTATATCTCCTCCATAATTCCCTGTGGGGCCATGCCGTGTTTACTGACATTATACTGCACTGAGAAGTCTGGGGAAAGTACCGAATCAGAGCACTGTAGCTGTAGCACACTCTCGCCTTCCCGCTTCATCAAACCGTTACAGAAGGTTTTCCCCCCCGAGGTGCTGAGGCCTATATTTACCAGAGGCCGGGAACTGGGAGTCGGGAACAAGCATAGCGCCTTCAAATGTCTGTCCAACTATCTCTGGGTGGGAAGGATTTAGCACTGTGATTAGGATCGTTCCAGCCCACCCTCACTTTCCCTCCCACGGAAAACACTTCACTTGTGTCCTCTCTCTCCCCCTCCATTGCACTACAGTGTGGCGTTTCATGTTGCTGTGGTTGCGATGGAGACCACTTTAAACATTTCCCTGGCTCATCAAAGACCGATCCGTAGCAGAGACTGGACATGAAGAGATTCCAACAGTTACTCGATGTAACATCAACGTTATCTCTTGGCCTGGTTGATTGTGAAACAGAAAATACCTCCACATGTGTTTCGTGCAAGCAAGGAGACATGTTTGTATTTCCAGGGATCTGTTTATCAGAGTAGTGACAGTTCATTCCAGGTGTTGCATTTACATGAACAGGACTGACGGACACGTATGGAAGGACAACACTAAAACATGATGCCTCCAACCTCGACTGTAGCCGGCTTGGAGCCATCAAAAGGTGGCTGTCGTTTGCTTGACACTTGCCTGGTCGTGCATGAACTGATATACACTCAGACCAGATGTCAGAACAACTGTGTGAGCAGCAGCATGCACAGCGCCTGTTACAGGCATCCCTGAACCTTGTCTTGCAGAGTGTGACAACATGCACGTATAAACATTAAAGCACCAACTGCATCTCATGCCAGCTAAGATTTATCCTAAAAAATACTTCCTCTAAAATCTATCTGCATTTTCAGGCAGCGTTTCTGTTTGCATTCAACATATCTTTGAGAGAATTGGAAGTTGGTACGTAGCCTACGTCTCATTCGTCAGATTTTTTAAATATGTTACATTTGGGATCTGCTGCTGTTCCCAGACAGCCACTCATAGCATCAGATAACCAGTGCTGCGTACTACTGTCACAGCTCAGCTATCGTGTGTCGGGGGGAATACTACAGCCAGAGACCCCAGCCCCACTGACCCACTTTCAACATTATTAAATATTAAGGCCCTTTATTGATGCCATGCTTCTCCAATTTGTAGACCACCTTTGGCAAACAACGGTGTATCACATCAGAAATAATAAAGTCTAAACAAAATGTGTAGTGTGTATTCTAGCATATCTCTCCATCCTCTTTCATTATTTATTTTGTTTTATACATATTACATATTTTATTTGCCAATCAAAAAGCTGTACAATACTATTTTTCGAAAAAATGGACGCAAATAGGATGGATTACGTCAGACAAGTTACCTGTAATACAATTATTAAAACGTGCAATTTTTGAGTTTGCTTAAAATACTAAAGGCATGCTTATTTGATCTGCAATTTGAAAAGACAGGAATTGAAGATTCAAGACATTGCACGTTTCCTTTGAATCCCTTAATGCAGCACATGGAACTTCAAGATGACTCAGATATGAAAACAACATCATACCAGTAGTCTCTACGGCTGACATCACTAAATTAGTCCAGTTAACAGAATACTGAGAACAACTTTAAGTCATTTAAGCGAGCACACCAATATCCCAATTCACTTATAAAATGTCTGTTGGATTATAAACCTAAAAGTGTTTTCCTTCTTGCATGCATGATATTATTCATTCACAAACATGTTGCTGGTCCAAGTTGTAATGGTCTCTCCCTGGTGTGTTTAGGGAACCCCTTGGCCCGGCCTCCTTTCACTCTTCCTCCTGGACAATTCAATGGGACAACACTTGTCGCAGCCCTTTTGAGTTTTGACAACAGATGGGCCAACGGTTTCTGTCACCTGACTCTGTCCGTCTCGTCACTGCTCTCTTGTATCCACTGGCAGATACAGACATGCTCTATTCTCTGAACACACTCAGCTGTCAGACCCTCTGATGGATCTCTGAAATTTAAACAAGCAAGCAAAAACATTTAATGTCAAGATATCCTGCTATTTACTTCGAGACTGAGACAAAGACATCACCATATATTAAGTTAGCCGATTTAACTTTCATCAAGTGCGTTTCTCAGCAGAGAATCCATCATTCGGCTCAGCTGCAGTACACACAGGCTTATTACATCCACAGATCTCATCTAGTCAAGAAACATCAACTATTAGTGTAATCCTGGGATCAAGGCCGCGGGCTGTGGTCGAGGTTCATTAATAGCTTCTCAGCTGACTGCATTCAAAGGAACACGGTAAGCTTGTTCCAGCCTTTTAGTCTACCTGGTGGATTCCAGCGGGTTTGTCAAACTAGCTTTTGTACATTCATCTTGCTTTGGCTCAGTCCACTCAAAAGGCTTGTTTATTTATTACATTGCTGCGATGCAGTGTGTACATGAAGAAGTCCTGACATTCTGAGGATGTTAATGCTTTGGGTGTTATTTGTTTTGCCCCCTTGTGCCTCAGCAGACAAGCCATTTCACATTTCAACATGAAAACACCCAACAGGCAAATTGCCAGTGTGCATCAACCTATTCAAACATACCAGAGCTGCTTACAATTTGAATATAGTTAATACAATCATTAATATAACTACAGCTTAAAGAGACAGCGACCTGAACTGCTCTGGGTCTTTTTTCAAAACACAACTTCAAGGAGAAGAGAGTTCTCCATTCCTAAAAGTCATCCAATAACTCATTTTGAAAGTCAGAAAGGGAGTTAAGCATGAGGCAAGGTGATATTTAATTTCCTGACCTACACACCCTCTCTCTGCTCTGAGAGAACATGTGACAGACATCAGCATTCCTCCACATGCACAGACTTTTCTAGTCGAGTGTCGACTACACCTTCGTTATGAGGTGTGATGAATAGCTCCAGAAACAACGCACGGATGAGGAGCATCATTGGAGGCGAGAGTTGGTTGAGACCCAAAAACTGAACAATGTTAGAGGTGTAGTAAAAGTCTGTTGAGGTAAATAGG
This sequence comes from Gymnodraco acuticeps, assembly GCF_902827175.1. Classification (NCBI taxonomy): domain Eukaryota; kingdom Metazoa; phylum Chordata; class Actinopteri; order Perciformes; family Bathydraconidae; genus Gymnodraco; species Gymnodraco acuticeps. The sequence continues at coordinate 1,888,205 of NW_022990238.1, forward strand.
GTGCATGCTCTGTGTTAGCAGCATCATAAACAGAGTGCATCATGGGGCTGAGTCATCAAAACCAGAGGAATCTTTAGTTTTAAGAAGAAGAAAAAAAGGAAAAAACTGAAGCTCAGTAAAGTAAAACAAATGTAATCAAGAAATAAGACATGGTTGTACCCTGTTTTGGACAAACTGGAAAGCATGGCTTGATAGGATGTATCCTAAAAAACTATTTAATATACAACAGGTTTTTCGTCTGAAAACAAAACTAGCACCAGTCCAGCAGTGAATGTAAAACCACCTCTGGAATATGTTGGCAGCATAGAGCTTTCAGTGTGTTAGTTTGACATATGACATGAGTACACTGACAACTGTAATTATAGTAGCATGGCTGACGGCGCTTCATCCAGACCAGAGGAAATGGAATAATGGAGTATATGGTACACACTCCACTTTCAAAGCCTTGATTTAAAATGCAACAGTAGGGTTTCAAGGACAATTCAGATTCATTATTCTCTGTACAGATTGACAAATGACAGGCAGGGTGTAACTGAAATACCAAAGGGCTGACTGTGTATTGCAGCACAGCACTGAGGTCTCACCTGAGAGAGTAGGTATAGCCGGTGTTCTCTGGAGCACACTGTGGCGGTGTATATGTGTGCAGTTGAGAAAAATCCATGTTCATTCTTCTTTGTTTAAACTGCAAGAATCAGGATGCAAGGAATAGGACTCTTTAAGCCAAAGCTGACATGTTGGAGGAGGATAACAAGCCCAAAGTAACCACCATACACACACTCACGAAACGCATGCATTGCCTTGTTGAACTCGTCTCTTGTAAAGTTAGTTGTGCTAATGAGCTCAGGTTCTCCCACTGTAAATGTATTTTTGAAAACAGATTAGGAACTGCATCTTCACGCTGAAAACAACACAGCACTGGTCAATTCCCCACCTCTTCCCAAATCTATTCTAGCGCTATTCACTGGGCGGCCTTCAAAGAAAAGACAACAAGCGGTTACTGCTACACTCCACAACCGTCCGAAAGCACAGCCGGCCCTAATGAGAGCTGCTGGACATTCCTCTTCCTCGGGAACACAACAACACAACTGTGGTATTGAAAGTGGAGTAGAGTTGGCCGACCTCTTCCTGCATGTTGGCTGTGGCTTCTTGCTGACGGAGCTGGAATGAATGACTTGTCTCTTCTCCTCCGGTCGGCAACTGACGGAAATGGCTGGTGGTGACAGGACACAGAGAATGACGATCCTCACTCCTGTTGTAATCAAAAGGCTCCTCACCAGGACAGCTACTCCTAGTGACTGCTTGTAAGCTCCGCGCACAGAGAGAGCAGTATTATGAAACCAAGTGAAACAGCAAGGGGTGGGGCAGTTTTAGGCAATGGGCGGGAAAGACTGCTCTGAGGGTTGAGCTTCCAATAGGGAAACTTGTATTATGTGAACAAGCTGTGCAAATACCGTTACTATAATACACTCAGCTGCTAGTTCATTAGCAGAGACTAATCGAGTCTGAAACAACCAGTCCTGTGATTAATCCTACTTTCCTTAACATTATGAGTTAAATAGATGTTGTTGTTACAGTTATAATGAGGGGCTGATTTGTGGCATTTCAAAGTTCTTCTGATACACGAATGTGGGTCAACGTGTCTTTGAGTTAACTTATTTAGACTAAACCCAAGTGAGAAGAAGCTCAGTGTGGAAAGATATCTTGAGAGCAAATGCAGATACTGATCTCAGACAGAAATAGGCCTCAATTAATGCGTAAATAAACGTGTTTCATTCCAAAATGTTTGGGGAACACTGGGCTAAATGTGAGAAACACCTCTCTGTATTTTCCTTACCTTTATTTAGGAAAGTCTCAATGAGATAAAAAAAATCTGTTTTGCAAAAGAGTCCTGGCAGCAGTTTAATGCAATAAAAAAAACAACCTATGAGTTTAATAAACAGCTCTCTAAAATAATTTAAACTAAAACAGAATACGATATTACTCATGATGAACTCTTGTGTTGGACTTCATTAGTTTTGACTGGTGTACCTAATACACTTGTAACTAGGGGTAGAGTTGGTCAGAATATTGCAGCACACTTGAGGCTGTCAGAAAGGGAACACTTTGTTTAGACTTGCCGAGTTGACCCTAATATTGCTCTACATTACATAACATAAATACAATAACTGTGCAAGTTTAACTCTTACTTCTTCTGGTAATGCAAAAACGGAGAAGCAAATAAAACAGATAATCAGAAAATCCGAAACCAAAATCTCAACACATAATCTTAATCATGGGTCAAATCCACTTCCAAGTCACCAAGCCAAAAAGAAGGATACACGGTAACAGAAATATCCGAAAAGCCACTTTAATTCAGCCAGGATTAGTTTCTTGTGACTGCACTGGGGGAATGAATCATGGTGCCAGCACTGCATGTGGGCTAACTGAAAACCAGTCTTATAATACATGTACTAACTGTGTTATATCTCCAGACCTGAGAGTAGAGGAGAGTATGGTGTAAGGCTGGAGTTCTTAATAAAGAGGGGGTTTTGTTTTTCAGCATATGACTGATTCCTCTTCGAACTATTAGATCATGTAATCCTTGAGCTCATCATTCAGGAGACCGGTTCAACAAGCAGCATGCGTTTATCCCACAAACACACTCCAGTCTAAACATGCGACACTTTTCCACACACTGAATGCATCATCACACGTTTGTTTTGCTGGCTCCTTTACGCAAAACACATGCGACAAAGAGGACGAAATACAGTATTGTGCCTAGTGCAGCTTCTGTCAACACAGTGCTCCAGACCGGGGTCGTTTAAAAACATTCAGTGTATTAATAACTGGACATAGGGTCCAGCAAAATGACATATAAGCCGTTACATTCTTACATTGCCCAGTGCTAAATTTAGAAGCAGTGTATTTAGACAACACCGTCACTCTCGAAAGCACTGGGTTACTCATATCTTATCATACAGGTTATTCTACCATTTCTCCGTAAAACCACGCATTATTAATGAAGGATAAAACATATAATGTCAGGTAATGTCGCAGATTTATCAAATTAGCCATGAAAATAAGGCCTGAGATTGCGTTAGTTGGGTAAAGGAGCTCAGCGAAAACAGAATCAATCTGCATAACACGAAATGACACATTCACAACATCACTAGTTGAAACGTTAACCTATAGGATGTTTTTATAGTAGGATGTCAACTTGCCCGCCTGGTTAGAGTCCATGTATCTTTTTATTTAAAAGCGTAATCCAAAGGGAAATGGTCCACGCAGTAGGCTACTATCGCGGAGGATGCGCAAACTTCTGCCCGCATCCCGACACGCTCACTCAAAGATTAAGGCTATAAATGACTGCGGCTCACAGATCCTTAACGGTTTGTTTTTATGGTAAAAAAACGCAAAAGTTTGCTCGTAGCTTGAGTGTTATGCTAGTGCACAACAAGCAGATTTCCAAAATGGCTTCCCTGGCGTAACAAAGCCAGAAGGATCGCTGCCGAGCTGATCCTCCCACTCCCGGCCCTCTATTGTCGGACAGGCGCACACTTTAAATCTATTGGAGGACAGCAGCCCTGGCTCAACGGCATGCACCGGACAGCAGCTGGAGCTCGGTGCACTGAGAGCCATAGCACTGTATTGTCTCTGACATTGAGTCCCTGTAGGACATTTCAACTGATACATAAAGCCCCTCTTTCCAACTGCCACCAAAACAACCTTTAACTCATTTCTGACATCATGACCGTACTACTAATAATGTATCCAGTTATTTTATCATAGTTATTATCTGTAGCCTATACTTGGTTGACACAACATTTGAAAATGTTTTTAAATGCTCATAATACCTTAATTATTGTTGTTATTAATACCATTCTAGTGTTGGATGTTGCTCTCAATCATCATGTAAACAAGTGATAGGTTAAATGTGGCCGAATTTCTGCCCCATTTAATTGCAGGAGAAGAGTCTGCGATTTTTAAATCCTGAGGTCAAATCCGCTACCCCTAAAAACCCCTCTGAAAAGTCTATAAACAATTCCCACTTTGAGTTTGAATCTGTCATGCAATGTGGCCATGTACAAGTTTCAATGTTCTCCTATTTCCCTAAACAATAATACAACTGATCAGAACAAAATGAGAGCAAAGCCTCAGTATTAGCTAAGACCGTGTCTGGTGTATTCATGAGCCCTGAAACACACTGGCAACAACTCATCTTGGACTGAAGTAAGAGGAAAAGTGGCCATTCATGTTATTGCAATATTGACTTGACCAATGAATTCCATCTGAAAGAAAGAAGAAATGACAATGTTCCTTCTATAAGTTAAGTCATTATGAAATGATCTCAATAAAAGAAAACACTGCCGATATAAAGCAGAACACACCCCATGCTGAAAATGTATTTTCCATCAAAAGAGAGCGAAAACTGAGTCCAAAAACAAGCTTCAACTAATTGTGAACGTACACAGACAACTACATAACCTCACATGTGTTCAGTTGTATGTGATTATACCTTCTCTGCAAGGAGTGTAGTACTATTAGTATTCTACTACTACTACTACTACTACTACTACTACTACTACTACTACTACTACTACTACTACTACTACTACGAAGAAGAAGAAGAAGAAGACAAATAAGTAGAAGAGGAAGAAGTTACTTTAATATTTCTAAAAGGGAAAATGCTTCTTTCTAAAAGAGAATGATAAAGTTGTAACTGTTCTAGAATAAACTAACAGCAAGGCTCCTGACATCATATTCTTTTATCCTGCTGCATGCAACAATAACGTATGTGTAAAAACTATAATCACATCATGTGTAAAGTAACACAAATAAATCATAACCCTTACTTTTTGATAAAGTGCAATTCAGCTTGAAATAGTTGTGTACTTTAAAGTTTTCAGCTTTCAAATGCAGGACTTTGACTGTCCTCTCTGCTGTTGAAGCAGCACATTTTCAACAAAGATATATACAGAAATAATTGATAACACAATTTGAAGTCAAATCAAATGATACATTTGAATAGAATAACTGATGAGGAGGTTGGACATGGCGCCATCTGCTGGACAGCAGTTTCTACAGCACCTTTAGATGGACTTTGGATGCAATCTGAGACCTTGCAGAAGGCGGGCTATCCTTCTGCCAAAGATTAAACAACAGGATTGTTCACATTCAGTTTAGATAAGACCTCTATCAAAGCCTTCTCATTTAATATGCCTCGTGCAAGTGCTTTTCAGATCAACCAGCCATGGTGGAAAAAGTACTCAGATCATAAACTCCAACAATCCAACAACAAAGAAATCAAATACTCTTACTTTAAGTAATACCACAGCATTTAAGTCCTACTACTACAAATACACAATATAACAGCAAACTGCCCTTGACTTGCATATCATTATTAGAGCATTGTTAATATGGATTCATCGACAAGTTATGTGTCCTATGATATTGAGCAAGCATGCACACCACAAGGACTCGGAAACCTCCTTAATGTTATTAACAAATGTGCTTTTCCTAGTGTGACATAACAAAATGTCTTCTGTGAAAAAGACAGAGGTCATAAGATCATTCTTGTCAGATGATTTAAATTGTTGTTTTTACTTGTACTTGTTTTATGGTGTGTGAGCTGAGCTGTGTTACTTTTTGGTATGCTTTGTTTTATCTATTTGCCTGTACAGCACTTTGGTCTGGAGGTTTAAAGTGCTTTATAAATAAAGTTGTATTGTATGATTAATGGGAGAGGAAAGAACAATAAAAGGGTCCTGATACCAAAACCTATAGTTATTCTGACTTTTCTCTGTGAAATACTGAAATAGTTAACCATGAAACCATGGGGAACGTTTTGCAGGAAAGTGTCCCTTTGTTTGTACTGCTCACAATTCAAAGTCATCTGAAAAATGACAGAGGCCACAACGAGACACTGCTTTCTTGAAAGGGTTGCAAAGACAAAAAGACTGGGAACCTAAACCACAAAATGCTGTCTGTATTTTATATAACTTGCATCTAAATAGTAACCACAACTGTATGAATGCAACGCACTCCAATGAAAGTATGAAATACAAAAATAAATGCAAATCAAAGCAGACTACCTCAAAATACTTGAGTAGTTAGTCACTTCCCACAACTCACAGTATTTGTTGTATTCTTTTTTTCAAGTCTCTCTGTCTGGAACAGCCTCGGACCAGGGTAAAACATCTTGCAAATGATTATCCCTGACTAACAAAACCTACTTATTTTAAGACCAGGTTGCTGTTAAACAAACCGCAAAGTATGGCGGTAAGTATATAAGTGAAGCCCTTTGCTCCGTATTGGTGTTCTTACTTTGCTCATGTCAAGTTCGAATAAATAGCCACCCCCAGGCAAGTAAGATGTAAGTTAAAATGAGATTTGTTGCCAGACAATTGAATACGCCTTACCATAATTCTAGTTTGAAGGTTTGTCCAAAGAAACTGTTCAGTTACTATTTTAGCCTAACTCACTTCCCTGCTCCTGCACTGGTCAGGAACATGCAAAGGCGAGTCAGTCTCTTGGCTTCCTTGTGGGCTTCCTGTGAAACCTATTCACATTCAAACTTTCCACGAAAATACAGAGCATGTCCCCCAAAGTGCTGCAGAGACAACACGTAGGATGCTATCAGGATATTTCAGATTGGATGTGTGGCTAGCCTCTCTTGACAGTTCAGGACAGCACATGTGAAATGAATTTACATAATTATTATCAATACAGAAGTTAGTCTACTCACAGGTTGAAGCTGACGCTTCGGACTGTAGAATGTATTATTCCTGAAGTTAGTTAAGGTTGAAGTTTCTCTAGAAGTTTATAATGAACTCCCCTGAAAAGAAGTCATTATTCTAACGTTCGCCTTTCCCGCACAGTCATATTTTCCGTTGAGACCACACGAGCGTCACGTGCGTCACTCCTTATATGGTAAACGTGACCATATTTGGGATCTGTCAAAACCACTAAAACGCACTGAAACTGACGTTCGTTATAAAACAGCATCACCTAGTGGCCACTCACCAAAACAACAACTACTACTGAAGCTACTACCATTATTAGAACGGCGAAATATCATTATCAATATCAATACAAATATACATAATAAAAACGAAATACAAATGATTACAAGAAAACAATATATAAAATGGTTTCCTTACATCTCTCCTCTGAAACCAAGCAAAGTAATTGTTTTTAAGAAACAAAAAACGAATTTACTATATAAATAGGCTAATATTGATTCAGAGATGTGGTGTGTATGGTCACACAAAATAAAAAGAGGAGCATGATTAACCAAGTAAAAACTCAATATAATCACTGTTGTTTCTTATCTCTGTATAGCAGTGAAGAATATCTTGGTGCAAAAACAAAGTCTTAGCAATACATTTACAATCATGTACTTTATTTGTAAATTACTCAACTAAATCCCTACTTTCAAATTTTGCACTTTAATCTCTTTATTGTTTCAGCTAATTAAAAACATATTTGTTCCTTATGCTCATTCTTTACACCCATTCTACAAATCTAGACAAAATGTAACTTTAAGTGCTCTTGTAATGTGAATCATAAAGTGGGCCAAAGTAGTCAAATGTATATTATGAGTTCACAGTACTTAAAGCCCCCTGTTCAAAGACTGTAGAACAACTCAATCTGTTAGCAATTACAGAAAACCTGAAAAACTGGACACCTGTCATCTGTGGAATGAAGGAGATGTGAGCCTATTGTCCTTGAGATCACATGACTCCATTATGTGAAAGGAAAGATGATTTAGCCTCAATGCAGTTGACATTTCTTTCCTAGTGTGAGCTGTTGTGCGTGTTTGTTCACTGGCTAACAATGAGGATCTTAATTTTGCTAATGTTTATTTGCAACCTTCTTCCTGTGAAGCCTAAAGACTTGGACCGCTGTGAGTACATCACACTTTATCTGTTGTTTTCCTCAGTCATTATATGTGTAGTCTAGTCTTATGTTGACTGTTTTCTTTCCAACAGACGCCTATTGTGAGAGTTGCCTCACAACAGCACAAGGTAAGCGGATAGCTATTCAGTTTGCCTTGGAGAGAAACATTGTCGTTTAAAATGGAGAAACCCTGAATTGTCACCTATGTTTTCACTGCTGTCTTTAAGAGATAATAAAAGCGTATGCATATTGCCTTACAGAGATTGATAATGCCATAAAAGGAGCCCCCGCTGAGAACAGACAGACAGTAGTTGAGAACCTCCTCAATGGAGGTGTATGTGAGAAACTACAGATCTTGAAACATGACCTCGTCTCTCAGGAAAACATGATTTCCTCCTGCAAGCACTTGTTAGGTAAGACCAGGAAAGAAAACAATGTATTTGCATATTCTTTACCCTGTACTTAATCTTTTTTTTTAATCTCTTTCCAGAATCTCATTACGACCAGTTCCATGTAGCTTTGATGAATAAAGAACCAACAGCACGTCTGGATATAGTCCTGTGTTATGAGCAGTCCAAGGCATGCATAGGGGTAAAGCGGCAGTCTTTTGAGGTAGGCTGTAGGTTTGGTTGTGAAACAATAATCCCCATTAAATTAGACTGAATTGCTCTTATTAGAACTAACATTGTTTAACTTTTGTGACAGAGTTCCAAAACCACCTCTTTCGAAAGTGACATCGAAGCTCTACTCTTGGACAACAAGGAACTTGTGCGCATTGCTCAACCTGTACATTCAGGTTCACCCATGCACTCAAGCGATGAGTTGTGAAAACAGCAAAGACATTTTTGCTTCTTCTGAATGTGTGATGGCTTGTTGCCATTGTACTTGTTTTTCAGTGTCAGCTTAATAAAGAGATCATTTAAAAATATTGTCCTGGGCTGTATTTTTTACCTGGCATTGCGTGATCTTTCAGCAAGATAAAGAATAAAAATGGCTTCAGAATGACCATTTAAAAAAAATTATTAAGTAGGGCACAGATACTGAGTGTAAATTAAGAATCTTCATTGATGATAGATATGCAATCTATTTGGAATCCCAAGTGTTAATGTTGTTCAATACACTTTACAGATTTGAATTAATGATGTGAAATAATCAACACTTAAATAAGACTTTAGTTACACCTGGAGTAAATCCACAAGCTATCCTGCAGTACACAAACTAAAACTAGCTGCACCTTTACCAGCTTTGATAAACACATTAATTAATCAATAATTGTAATCAAAACATGTGATATATATGTGATATATGGAAGATACTGGTATGAAAAATTAAAGAGCCTGCAGTTACTTTAAACAAGCGAACGTAATGAGATGTCACAACATATGAAATGGGCCAATCTGCATAATGAGTACTTTTGATACTTTAAATATATGTTGATGCTAATATTTGTTTACGTTTACTTGAGTACAATTTTGAATGCAGGACTTTTACTTGTACCAGAGTATTCCTGGACTGTGATATTTCTACTATTACTCAAGAACAAGACCTGAGTAATTCTTCCACCTCTACCATGAAATGGTTAATAATAGCATTTAGTATTGGAACGTGGCCGACGCTCTGTTGCTAGGAGGCGCTGTTGGAGCCCGGAAGAGTTGAACATGATGATGATGGGCAACCCGAGATTCAAGGAGAAACATGTTCATGATGTAGCCACTCTTTGTTGATTCCCCTGCGACAAAAGAGCGTGTCCACTACTAACAAAGAGAGGAGATATCCCTGTTTGTCCATTTTGAAGGCAATACAGCCGTAACGAGCAAAGGCACGGGTGTAACGTTAACGTCATTCTATCAGGGCACATCTGGACTACAAGGTAGGCTATCCAAGGTGCCGATTAAGCGAGTATCTTATTGATTTAACCTTCGAAACTGCCGGTATCAAGCTTCCTCTGTAAGAGCTGGGTACAAAAAGAAACCCATTCCCACGATCTCTACTGCGCTGTCACTATGTGTTAATAAATCACTAACCGCAATATAGACCACTAGGTTACTGTCAGAATCGTAAGGATTGGATGAAAGTCTAACGGAGGGATGGTCAGTTTGATAGACACACATCTGGAGTAAACGACACTAATTGCAAAGCAGTTTCCATTTAAATGTAGTTTCATCCATACAACAGCTGTGATTTGTCTGTGAAATGGTCCTCGCTATCCCTTTGCTGACAGGCATTTCAGAAATAGAAGCTGTATTGATTAGACACGATTCCACATGCATTTGCCTGAGACACGGAAATGGAAGTCACTCACCAGCAAGGTCTGATAGAAAGGAATGGCAGGAATGTGATGAGTGTGATAAAACCATTGAGGGCAGACAGACCCTCTTTTGTTTAAGCCTGTTTGTACTGCTCTCCACATATGATTTCATCTAGTGACCCACACCCAGTGCAGTCTTTGGCTCCCATGTCCACTGAGTTGTGGATGTCCATCTAACACACTCTCTATCTCATTTTACAGCTGGGTGACGAGGCTACATGGTGTGTGTTTCACATTCAGAGTGTGTATATGTGGGTGTCCAGAGATGGAAAGCTATGAAGAATTCTGTCTGCGGAGTTTGGCCATACTGCAGGAAGAGGGGAAATTCAAGAAGACAACATGTGAGCCACTATGGTCCCCGAAGGCTTTCTCTCTCATCCGCTTCCATGGAAGAGCTGTGCCTTCGCCTACGGTAGGGAAGTGATGAACAGTCATGAGAATGTATCCTGAGCCAAAACAAGATGTAGCTAAATCACAGTTTATTTAGTTTCAGTATGAAAAGTTAACAGAAACCATAGCTAATTGAGGTTTTTGGTGCATTTGCAATGCACATTTCTGGCATAAAAAAAACAAATGTGCCCAGAGAACTTTAATCACATGGTTTAAATTAGATTAAAGCTGATTAAGGTCCAAACACATGAATTTACTGATACATTGTACAGTATATGTGAAGTATGTGGGCTTACTAGTTCCGATTATATCAGCACTTAGCAGGGGCAAAAGAGAGGAGATAGCGAATGACGAGGAACACCAAGGCGGTTTGATGTTGGTCAGGAGAATACATCTGCTTGTTACTGCTGACAACACTATTTGTCAGGAATAGCCACCTGATAGAGAGGCCAGTTAAGGGATGTTTTGTTGAAGATTTTGCTTTCACTAAAGCAAAGGAGAAACAAACATTTATAGAAGAGGATTGATTGTGTTATCAAGAATAACAGAAAGTAGGTCACAAATAAACATAATGGAATTCTTTGTGTACTGGGAGCCTTTTTTAATGATCAGTTCCTTACTAAACTGTGTTAATGCTTGGGCTTCTTAAAATGTTGTTGTGTGTGTATTTTGTTTTTCTAGTTGAGTGCAGAGCAGCGCAGTGAGATGTGTGACCACAGACAGAGAGCGGTCCAGCTGGAGGTTGACAGGCAGAACAAGCTGAGGAAGAACCTCATGGCCCGAGTTCAGGACATACTGGAACAACCTCGGGTCAGTAACATGGAATGGTCACATGTTTTGTGAAATAAATACAAACTTTCAGTGTGTACTGGATAGGTGAAATGAAATGGCAAAATCCAAATATCTACCACATTAGCACACATCCAAATTGTTATAAAACTCATATAACATAGATTTTGGCACTGTGTTTAATTTATAAACACTCATATCTACAAATCTAAAGTATGTGTGGAATAGGTCTACAGTATGTGTCAATCCCTCAATTAGCATTAATGTTTAACTACTGTCTGTCCCAGAATCTCTTGTGACATGGGCAGACTTGAATACAGGTTGTCTGACTTAGCACTGTCTCTGGTAGGCTATGCTATTTTTACCTTATTATTATGGCCCGTTTTTGTGAACTCAACATCCAAAGCAATATTTTCTACTGTTTCTATCAGCTCCTGTTTTGAAATGTTGGGCCATTCCTACTTGAAACCAATATTAACTTAGTTTAGTAATTAGGTAAATTAAATTGTATTTTGCTAACATACATGACAAGTGACTATTTCAGTTTAGCCACCTGACATTTAGTGTAAAACCAACACTGGATCGGATATCTTGTTTTACTTTTAATTGTTTATATGTATTGATAAATCAACTGCTTTACACCAATGTAATTTATTACAATGTAGTTTTGGGCAAATAACTCCATTAGTCATTATTTTTTGTTGCTTTTAATTTCCGCAACTATTTGATGATTTGTCATCATTAATGTTTATCTCTGCACAGGCACATGGAGAATCAAGTATAGATGATGAAAAGCCGCCAGTTTCTAAATCTGTGAAGGAGAGTGGCTACACCCTGATCACTGACTCTCCTGGACTTCCCAGAGACCCTGGGTTTGGGCTTCAAACAAGGGATCAACCAAGCTCTGAGACCCCCATCATCAATGGCTACAAGTCAGTGGGGAAAGTGATGGTTGAGAGGGAAGAGAACAGTGAGGATGAAGATGAAGAAGAGGAGGAGGACATTAGTTTGGACAGCCTTCTTAAGAGATCAAGAGAATATGTGAAGAGAGAGCAGTGTCAGCAGGGTTCAGAAGTTGTCGCCACAGTCACTGGGACCCCTCTGCTGGAGACTGTCTCTGACAAGGAGAATAAGAGCCGCAGTCCCATGGGGAACACAGGCGTTGAGTTTGGATTCAGTCTGCACCACAGCCCTACTGGCCCGCCTCGGACCCAAATCCAGCATCAATATCTGTACGACGCCAGTCCCCAACAGACTGGTTGTCTAAATGACCGGTATGCTCGGCTCCCCAGTCCAGAGTCCAGCATTAGTCCCCGTGCACAGAGACGCCGGCCACGTCCAGTTTCTACAGGGAACATACACATTTCGTTTCCCATCAGCCCGGCAGACCTTATCCCCTGCAGCTCACGGAGGTCAGGGGAAGGTGCTGGCATGGCAGATTGGGGAGAAACTCTCTCAGAGGCTATAAAGTCCCCCGATCACTGGGGCTCAGTGGGGAGTGACAGCAGTGCTGGTGTAAGCAGTGGCAATAGTCGACCCAGCCACTGTGGTACCAGCCCAGATATCTGTAGTCCCGTTAGTGCCTTAGGGTTAAGCCCGAATGGGCACCGTGACCATCTTGCAGCAGGATTTCGCCGGCGCTGCCACACCTTTGACAGCCAGCTGCATAGCAAACACTCTGTTGTGGAGCACATAGGCCACAGCCAGGAGAGGGTTCCTCGCTTCATGGCTGGAGTCACATGGATGGCTGCGAGTGGGCGCACCCCTACAGCCCCTTTAAACCGGTCGTTTGAGGTAGATAATCCCTCACTGTGTTTGCCAAGGCCCTGCATCACTTCTGACTTGGCTCATGGCACACACAGGATGGAGGCTGCTGACCCTCAGGACACAAACAATGGGAGAATCACACCAACTGTCCTCAGAAATGCAGTAGAGGCACAGACCAGCAAGACAGGTGAGTCTCCCTAGATCAGTTCCAGATATTTACACTGTTTTTACCAGTGCAAATAAAGGTAAATGATAATGGTTTGAAATGTAAAAGATGACATTTTTTACGTATATTTATTTGTGCACATCAACAGAGGAGACCCAGAGGCGAGCACAGGCTCTGGAGGACATGCAGAGGCGTCTGGAGGAGGAGCATGCCTTGCAGATGTCTCTCCTCCTGGCTGAGCAGGAGAAAGAGCAACAGCGCCTCTGTCTGGTCAGCACATGGAATCACACAACATCAAGTCTAAACTGAAGTAGATACAGTACACAAAATGTGCAGTATTTTATCAGTGATAACTTATGGGCTTGAATTGTTATATTGTTTAGTTGCAATACAAAGGTGTGAGTTTATTTGTTTACATTACTGAAGCGTGTGTGTGTTTGTGTATTTTATCCACATGTGTTTAGGAACTTGAGGAGACAGAGAAAAGACTAATGGAGCAGGGCTGTGTGCGGCCTTTGAGTGGGGAGGCTTGTGGGTGGAACTGTAGATCTGTGAGTGACAGCCGTCCTATTGTGAGCTCCTCTTGTCCTGGACTAAGCCCTGCCCACACACCATCTGAGCGATCACCTGGACACAGTATAGGTACCACTCCCCACTGTTTACTTATACCGTGTTGGAGTTTGTAATAGTGAGATCAACAGATTGCATACTTAGAGAGGAGGATTTTTGTAGTTCATTACATTTGGAGAAAGTGTGCCTGATGTTCTTTCTTTTTCATCTTCCCCCTTTTTGAGCTAAATTTAGGCTCAATTGAGTATTACAGTTTTTTACTGAACAGGACAACTCTTAATTTCCCATTTAAACAAGATAAATTGTGTGTAAAGTATATGTTTCTTTCTATAAATATATTTCTTTATCAGGTTTTTCCAGCCCCGTAGGTTCCAGTTTATCCTCTCCCTCTCTCCAGTCTCCTGTCTATCTGTGGGGGTCTACATGGGCAGGTAGCAAACCTCGAGCAAGGCTAAGTCTGGTGGGTAAACCCAAGTAAATAAGAGGGTGTGTGGCTTGCACTTGGTTATTTTTACCCTTTCCTCACTTTTCTATCTTCTTGCCTCCTTGTCTTGTTCTCCAGGTTCTTTCAGCAGAGCAGCAGAGAGTGTTCTGTCGAATTGGCGCAATCATTCGCGGCTTCCTGACTCGCAGATTGCTCAAAACTGAGAAGATCAAACACTTGTGCCAGACCATCATGGTGATGATACACACACAAAAACACAAGCTAAAAATGTGCACAATCAATCTAAAACACCAATTAAATAATCAGACTCCGAATTTGGTTAATGCCAAGTAGGTTCTTACATACAGGGAATTTAGAAATATTCTAAAACTGTTAAAAAGGAAAAACAATAAGAATATCACAAATGACATTAAATCCAAATGAAAAGTCAAAGAGCTGTACAGTATTAAAAATGGTTATATTATGCAGGAATGTGTAAAAAAAAAAAAAGAATCCTCATATGTTAGTAGAAAAGCTGTATGTTTATACATGTTTCCTGTTTATATGTTTACTTAGGATACGCAAGAGTTCATCCGTTCATTCCAGACTGAAGCTCATCAGAAGAAAGGCACCTGCTCAGCACAAGATCGCTCGCTGCAGGAGAGAGTTAGAGCCCAGGTATGAAGGTCTACTAACAGTCTATAAACAGCAGATGGCGATCATTCTTTGTGTTTATTCATGCATCTTTTGTCCTTCAGCTACGTGCAGCCCTTTATGACATCCATGACATCTTCTTCGAAATACCTCTCGGAGATCGGTTAGCGTTGCTGCAGCAGGACAGAGAGCTCCGAGCAGAGAGGAAGCTGCGAGACATGGTAACCTGGAAACATCGTCCTGTAATAAATCACATTATATCGCCTTATGTAATCAAAAAGGTGACATTTGACCTAAAAGTAAAGTTCAGACATCTTTCCACTCTCAGAAGGAACTTGCAGCTTGAGCTTGTATTGTACTTGAAATACTCTGAAGCATTTTGTCTGCATATGTTTAAGTATAAATCAGTCATGGCTTCTATTGTCCTGTATACATATTACATAGTTCATAATGTTTCATTAGTTATTGATTATAATTGGTCTATCTGCTGATAACGGCTGGTACTTTTAAGATAATAATGTTAAGTATTTACAAAGCAACACCTTACAGGATTATGTACCATTGATTACCAAATTAACAAAGTTACATTATTTTGTAGCTACCTTATAACATGCTATGGTCAGTACTTCAGTTTTTTACTTTGTTCTTTACTGTTTGTGTCCAACCTGCAGGAGAAAGCCAAGTGTCCCAAGGATAGAGCGGTTCTGTCTGCTGCCACACAGAGGTCTCTGGACAGGAAAAAGAGGTAAGATGGGAACAAGGCACACAGTCTTACATTGCGGTGATCCCATAATAAGATCCAGTGTTTCTATTGCAAGTATGTGCTACTCCTGCAGGGTTAGTGAATCCCCAGCCCAGGCTAGGAAGATGCAGCAGAAGCCAAAGAGCCCCACTACTAACAGGTGCTTAGTTGTATATATTCTCTGGTTCTGTGTTTTACTTTTATTTTCTGTGTTTACTTTCCCCAGAAAAACAGTACTCTAATTAAATTATTTTCTGCCAGAGTCCTGAAGCCAAGCCAAGGCCAGAATTCTCCTGTTGCAGGCCAACTGAATCGCCAGGGGTGAGTTTTAACGTATTTCGCCATAATTGCAAAGTGTCTTTATTTTTATTAACTGTTGTACTTGTTCTATTATTATTTGAATCACCTCTCGCTAAAGGAAAGAGTGTTCATAAATGTGTTGATTACAGCATTGACCTACTGACTTTGAAGTCAGCATAAGATGACGGTGGCTGTTTCCTCTCAGGAGCTGGTACAGAAAGACCCCAGGAGAGAGAGTGAGACGCTCAGACAGCCTGAAGAAGCAGCACTCCCTGGGTTAACTGGTCACTCAACTTCCCTGAACTGTGAGCTTGAATTGTTAGTCTTTAACTAGAAACCTTAAACCACTGGTTGCGCTGCTAAACCTTCTGAAATTCAAAAGATTGTATTCACTCCCATACTTAAGCTCACTGATATACATCATTAGATGCCTTTGTTTTTGACTGTTTAGCTTGTTGAAATACTTTGCCAACAATTGATTGTTATCCACAAAACTGAAACGTAGCTTGATACTGTGTGTGGATTATTTATTGAAAAGGTGGGCCCATTGTAAATACCTATCTGTACTTTAATGCAAGCTAGAGGATGGTCAGAGATCCACATTTCTATCTGTGCCTAAGAACTATGCCTTTGCTATCTGTGACGTTTAGCATGCATATTTTTTTACAAGTTTAGTTCATAAACATGTAGTGATTATAGCTGAAATGTTGATTATCAGTGTCATAATGAAAGTAGTTGCCATAAGAAAAAGTGTTTAGGTTAGAATAACGTTTTTTTTACAAGGGCTTGTAGCTCTTTTATTAAATGGTGCTGAGTTAACAGTACTGTGAGACATTTCAGCGGGTTTCAACATTTGGCTGATATCAATGCCAAATACCCACATTTTAATCTAAATGTATTTGTTTACACACTGACTCTGTTACACTAATGTAGCTTCACACAACAGGAAATGCACAGCAGACACAGAGTAAAACAAAATGAATGCCCCTGTCCAATGTATAGTAAATGCTGTAAAGTTCTCCATTATTCTCCACTGCTTAAGCATATTTATAAAATAATATTTATGTGCACAAATAATTCAACCTCATGTAAAAGCATTAGTACACCCACTTGTTTACTTATAGATACCAAATTGACTTATGTATGTAGATGTTGTTTGCTGATATTGCTGTACTCTGTCTTTTTTTTTTTAAAGACACATTTATTTTTGTTATTTTATTCCAAATAGTGTTTTTGATTACCAGAATACATTCTGAATTGAAATCTTCTAGGCTCTAGATATTTACACTGACTGAAGCAGCAGGGGAGTACATGGCAGATAAAGGTCTCATGATGCTTTGCTGCTCTTGATACAATGGAATTTTGTTTAAGTCCTTTAACACATACATATACATCAATATACTTAGTTCCATGATTTTAGTAATATTCATGGTCATGTGGTTTCAAAGGATTCTGTTTAAGATCATTTTTTGTTATAATCTGGCCTACGTTTAAGGTAAAAAACACATGGTGAGGGAGATTTATACCATTTATTTTTTGCTCAGAAGACCATATTTGAATCCATTGCAATCATACTGAATCCAAGGTTTACTACACCTAGTGCCAGTGTCAAGAGGTAACCTGAAAATTGTTCCAATGTAACTCAAGCAGTATGACTTTAAGACATTTGCTGACACAAATCTTTCAAAAATCCTGGCACACATCTTTAGATCATATGAAGAAGGCCTCATCAGTTCCTTACGCCATACAAAAGCAGGGTTAGGGAATATATGAGGAATCCTTCATTTTGTTGTGTTTTTGAAAGCCATTTGTGTGTCGAAATTGTTATTTCAGTGTGGACAAATTGTTTAAAACTACCACCATTGCACACACCTGAAACAGACAAACTTCTGAAACAATCATGCAAACTGAGAAACTAACATTAAGGCGTGCCAGATCAGCCACTTTGTGAACAGTGTTTCACTGCAACATTATTTGTGTGTGATGCCTGGTATTGTTCTTTCTGTCTCTAATTCAACTTTTATATTTAACGTTTACTGTTGTTATTGTAAAGAACATTCAATACTCGAGTAAGTTGAGTAAGGATGTCAAATTTCATGCTTCAAATAATTATTAGTATGTGTATAGAGTGGCTTTGCTGCTTCAGAAAACAGAAATAAACAAAAATAACTAAAAGTGGTAAACTTTGGGTCCAATAAGTAAGTAGCATGTTGGTGACATTAAAAAGCATGATTACATTACTACTCATTATACATTTAAAAAGCTGCACCCTATACTGAACCGGTTTGGCAGGAAGAGCAGATGGAAAATTATTTGTTTATCTGACAATAGAAATGTATGTTATTAAAAACCTAGAGCAGATAGATCCTTTAACAAGAACATGAACAATACAAGTGAAATGTATGTGTTTATTGGAGTGTACACGACATCAAATACATGTATGCAATAAGAAGTTTGTGTGGAAAAAAAGAGTAAATAACGAGGAACCAGATAAGCCATCATCTAGATTTCTCTATTTCTCCTAATATGAATGAAAAACACCAAATACCATTAATTTGCAGTGAGTTTTGTGCTTTCAAATAAGAGAAAACAGATCAAAATCATTCTTTGAGAAGCCTAGTCTACATCCAAATCACCCTCCAGTAGTGCTGTGATCAATGTTGAGGATTTAATTAATTCATTGAAATTTCAGCCTAAACTTATCAAACAATTCTAAACATAATAAAAACAGATTCAAAACCGGAAAATACATATATTAAAAATACAACTGTTAAATAATTAAAAGCAAAACGTCTCTGTGACATCACAGTAGTGGCTGAGATCCAATATCTATTCTCCGATACATGGGCATAGTGAGGACTTTTTCACTGGGGGATCTCATTCAAAAGAAATCAAAGACAGCATAGCAACTCATAGTTTGTCATTATGGTCAACATGTTCCCAGGGGTCTCTCCTCCTCTCCAAAACAAACTGACCCAGAGAGTAAAGCTGGTTCAGCACTGAATAAAGCAGTTTAACTTTAAAGTCAGTGTTTCCTTGATGGATACAAGCCAGAGAGGCTACAAGCTAATGCAAAGTTACCTTAGCTCCTAAGCAAACAGTTCTGGAAGTTTAAAGTGTCATAGTTTATCTGTAAGTCCTCTTACATCGCCAAACATTGGTACAAACCAAGGTGTTAACCTCTGATTGTCGTCCTAGAATCGGACATAAATCTGCCAAGAAGTCCTGTTGCCTGATCTCGGGTAAAAGCTTGTTCGTTAAAAAAGACCAAGATTTAAAGTGTTTAGTAAAAGTGTGCTGAAAACTGGATTAAAAAGTACATATTTATGAAAGCTTCTGGCAGACAACTAAAATGCTGTTGCACACGGAAGCAGGGGTGGGGTGGATGTGGGGGTCGCTATTGACATGGAGATATATCTTAATAGACTGAACAACATAAGATTATCGTCAAACTGCTTTTTTAAAATAGGATTTTTAAATGACATGAATTAGGGCAGCACATTATGCTAACACTAGAAAACACTCAAAGTCAACAGAGATAAGAACTTTAAAAAAATGATTGAGACCCAATCCAGAGGCCTCATGTCTTTTATCCTCGGTAGGTTAACAGGCGTCTGCTGTTACTCTCCACTGATCAACCCTGAAACATCCACCAGAGAGACAAAGAGCGATGTTGTGAAATTGAATATTAATAACAAACACTTGTTAACATCTTATTAACAGTTTGGATCATCAGGTTCACTAACACCTACCATTGCACATCATGGACGCAGTGCAGCTGCTTGACCGGGTGAATCACTACTGTAATAAAAGCACTGTTAGTATTTTCAGAAAACCCCAGCTTGCCCAACAACAAACACGTTACCAAGCAGCTCATCTGCGATTTTGCTGTTATGGTACTAGGGCACCGGCTGAATCCAAGTGACAGACCAGGAGAAGTGACTGACACATCAATGCAGGAGCCCTAAGGAAAGGCTTGGAATTGGGTGAAAATATAACCCATAGGTTCTCAGCGCTGGACGGGATGGCAACACGGCTGTCTCAACCTACTGTAAGAACTGCAAATCATGATATATCTACTCCAAGAGGCTGACACATAAAGTACAGCAAAGACTGATGACCTTAAA
This sequence comes from Gymnodraco acuticeps, assembly GCF_902827175.1. Classification (NCBI taxonomy): domain Eukaryota; kingdom Metazoa; phylum Chordata; class Actinopteri; order Perciformes; family Bathydraconidae; genus Gymnodraco; species Gymnodraco acuticeps. The sequence goes on from NW_022990238.1 coordinate 1,908,320, forward strand.
ATAAGGGAGAAGAAAATAAACTGAATAATCATTGAGAATGAAATACTAAGACATAGAACACACCATTTGTATTTTACATAGCTCCTTCATTATGTATTGGTAATCGTTTTTTGTTTCATACTAAAGCCAATTAGGGGCCGGTGTGTAGGAGCCATTTTATGGGTGTTGTTGGTGTCTCAGTTTACTTTAATTGATATGTAAAGTGCAATATTATTTTTGAACACTTGGTGGCGGGGTTTAGCTGCACCAGGTGTATAAAAGGGGTCATAGGTGACAGGAGAGGAAGAGGACACAGGAGGAAGAGCATACCGATTCTACCAGCCCAGACGGTCAGCCCTGGCAGATGCTCATACCACAACCCTGTGACATTGTATACTTAAACCTTGGTATGTAAAGCAATAAACATCATTCTAAACTGCAGCAAAAGACCGGAACTTCATCTGTTTGTGTCTGCGTCAGGATCACTCTAAACCCTGCTGTGAAGTAATGGCAAAAGGATATAGGACACTGGAACATTTAAAATGCCACTACAATGTTTAAATGGAGTTTTACCAAAGAATTGCATCATCATCTGGGCTTCCGGTCAGTTCATTGTAGTATTTCTTTACCATCTCAAGCTCCACACTTACATCTAAAAAAAATAAAATGGATACATTTAATACACTGATTGAAATGTATTGACTTCTTAATTCCAATCAAATGTACAGTATTTTTGGTGATTTTGTTTCCTTTACCTGGGATGGAGACACCATCTGTCTTGAGTGACAGCTCGATTGATTTCTGCATCATGTTACACTGTTTCTCCAGGATCTCCAACTAAATCAGCATTGAAATATTTATTAATTATTAAAAAGAAAGTTAACAATTTTGGACATGTATGTTTGTGTTGCAGTGTTCCTAGTTGAATTTCCTTTGAATTAAGAAAAGTCCTTTTTGTAAATGATGACCAAAAATCATGGATAAACATTGATATGTGCAGACCAACATGTTTCAGTGAAGAATTATTTCTGTTAGACGAAATATAAAATGTGACAAACCATCAAGTCTCTCAGCTGTTTCATCATGGCATCTTTAGCCTGAGCAAACATGTCGTTCTTTGAACCATGCACGTGCATTTCAATAGTTTCCCTCATATTTTTCAGCGTGCCTTCTCCTCTGATTTCTTTTGCTCCTACATAAAACAGAAACATGTTGACATAAAAATATTACAATATAAAAATGTGTAGAAGTGTATTTCTATGTCTGTAATGATCTTCTGACTTACTGTCATAGCATGGTTTCATTTTCTCCTCGATTGTTGTTGTCAGGCTGCTGTAGATCGTTTTCTTACGCTCACGGATGAGTTTGTTGAGATTTGTTTTCATTTTTTCTTCCTTAGAGAGAGAATGTGAAGCAGATATTAACATATTTTTAAAATGAACAAGTTACAAACAAGGCCAATCTTTTGGGGCAGGGTCAGATGTACAGCTGCAGTTAAGTTTTCAAAGCCATCTCCAGTTCATAAGTTATTCCAGTACAATGTATATGAATATGTTGACTGATCAAAATGTATTATATTTAATAATATTGCTCACCCTTCCACTACAGTCTCCCTGGCTTTACAAACATATTTGATAATGGACTAATGAATAGGATCCTTTACCTCTGTCTTGAGAAATGTCAGCTGCAGTTTGACATTTTCGCACTCCTTTTTCATCAGCTTCTCTGTGCCAAGTGAAAATGCATTGATGACCCCGTTGAATGGTCCACTGTTTCCTTCATTTCTAAAACATATTAACAAGAGGAAATGCTTACATTCATAAGGCCTTAACAAGTTTGTATTTCAATAATGTATTTTAATGTATTGTACAACACAATATATCCAACACAGGGTTTTATGTCTTTATTAAGTCATTTCTTACGGGAAGGTCTTCTTAAATTCCTCGTCAATGCTGTCGGTCAAACATGAAGTTAACTTCATATTGATGTTTATTAATTTCCCTTTTTTTGTTTTGTGGATGCCACCATTCTGAACAAGACACTTCAATATCATGTGAAATGCACCACCTTTCTTTGTCTGAAACAAAACACATTTTGTAAGAGACATATTCATATTAAGAGCAAACATTTGTTTTGATTTAATTATAACTTAAATACTTACAGGATAAAGGACCGACTTTAAGACTTTTTCACATGAACTTTTTGATTTTTCAACCCCCCCACTGAGGCATTTTTTAAAAGCCATAACGGTCTCTTTCATGGGTTCCCTGACTTTATCAAGTTCAAGACTCAGGTTTTCTTCAAGTTCTATGAACACAGCCATCTTTATGTCAGCCTGAAACCATACACAACACATTCATTATTTAAAGCAATACAACCATAATTTAGTGGGAATGCTGACACAGCATTCCAACTATCTGTTATGCTACGCACAAAATTATTTATTATTCCGCCGGGTTATTTTGCGCTGCTTCTTCTCCCACATTGAACATCGCAGAAACTCTGTTCAAACATCAAAACGTTCAGCTCGGTCGGGAAACAATGGCTATTACTTTTATCATTCATAACTTTCATAATTCCAGAGATACATCCCATAATACATCCCATTTTTAACATGGAATTCAATGGAGAACTCTTCAGACTTCAACAATCTTCATGCAACTTCAACTGCTAACTGCTCCTTCATACTTTCACTCAGAAACCTCATTCCAACTTTAAAATGTCACACATCTTTCTGACATTATTCATGTAACACAACTTTTAAATCTGATACTTACTTTTACAGATATTAAACATGGTTCAGACCTTGGTAAAGAGGCCTTCTTCAGATTTTAGAGTGCGTGATGTCACAGCGAGAGTGGAGGACAGATTTAATTTTGCCTTCATATTTTCTTTTAAACCTGCCATCATTCCCAAACCCTACATTCCTGAGACATAATTTTTCATGACAAACGTAGGAAAACATCTCGTAGCTTAAAAGATAAAAAAATATTAAGCAAAATAATTTAAAAAAAGGCCTCTTAAGCAGGGCCGGCTCTAGACAATTTGCAGCCCTAGGTGAGATTTGAGCTGGCACCCCAGCCAGAGAATCGTACAATAGAAAATATAAAGATCAATAGAGTATCCAAGGAACACACAATGGAATGGGGGATGGACGTCACATCCTCTGGGGGTCCGGGGGTATGCCCCCCGGGAAGAATTTGTTGAACACTTTAAAGTAAAATGCTTCAATCTGGTGCACTTGGAGCAGAATTACTACTAGATCTAGGGGGTACAACTCTAAACACCCATATGAAAAAGATCGGTTTACATTTTATTAATCAAATAAGTATGTGAACATAACCAATAACCTACCATAGCCAATAACAAATACATGTAACATATTTTATTTTTGTTGTTATCTTATTTGACCTATTAACATTTATTTATTTATTTATTGGTGTATATTTTTGGTTTACTGTCCTATAGTATACATTGAAATGATTTCAAACCTGTTTATCCCAATAATTATAAAGGAGTGCCTTGGAAATATATGTTTACATAAATTGTGATCAAAACGTTTGAGACCCACTGAGATAACTTAGACTAAAACACTGAGAGTCCTTTACCTCACTGAGCCTCTCAGTCTGACTGGAGAGGACTCTCCCTCCACATTATTGTAGAAACATCTTCTTCATATATCCGTTAGAGCAGCTAGCACCAGATTCTAATAACAACAGCGCCGGTACCGGTGCGCCCTTCTCTCTCTCCCTCGCTCGCTCCCACGCTCAATCGCACTTTGGCTGTGAGCTGCGGGTGGCTGATAAGCCAACATCCCCCATTTTCATCACTTACAGCGCCCATCGTATAGGGCAAATGAAAAGCGTACCGGGGTGAAAAGGGTGTTACATTTACTTACCGGGGCACTGCCGCAACATCTTGCAGGAAACAAAGTCTGAGGGCATGTTCATTTAATAAACTATGAATGTTTTATATCCATGTAACGGGAAGAAACTCATCTAACTGCTCATTTTTATTTTTTTAAAAACCCCACAATGCTAACGCTGAGCCTCTGAATTAGCAACGAGCGAAACATGCTAACAGATGACTGCACTGAAATTCACTCACAAAACCTTATTATTTATCTTTGCTGCACATCCAACCCATCGTGTCACATCGTGAGGTGACACAGAATCGAAGGGTACCCTCATTATCACTCAATTATACGAACTCGCGGAGATAATAACAAGAACAGACATCAAACATGTGGCACTAGGTAGCCAAAAACGCTAACATGGCTCACCTGTGTCATAGTCTGGTCAAAACTCAAAAGTGGTCTTCAATGGCATTAAAACAATAAAAACGTTGCTGAAGTTAATACATAGGTTAATCCAATGTGTCTGTGTCCCTTTGAAATGATTTCTGATAATCCATAAGCAATAAACCTGCGTTTCCGTTTCTAGAAGTCAGACCTAGAGACAGCTTCACTCTGGTGCAAAACTGCGTACACGAAGCCCACACATTTTTGTTTTAGACTGTGTGTGAGTGGGGAGATACCCCTTCGATTATATTGGCTCTAACAGTCAGAAAGAGATGTCAATCACCAAAATCGACCAATGGGTTCCAGAAAAAACCCCATTTCCTACCCAAATCCCCTCAGAGGTGGAGTTGTTCTTGCTAAACCTGCTAAAAAATCGCAGAGCAAAAGTTAGCTGCTAATGGTAGCCACCAGAGTGGCTGCTGCTTCCGGTCTTTGCTATGTGGCAGTCTAACACACACACATTACCAAATAAGGACTATGTGTGAGTTCCCCTCGATTCCATTGGCTCTGACGGTTAGAAAGAGATGTCACATGTCATAGGGGGTGTTGTAAGGTCATATCATTGCATGTTAGTTCACCAGTCCACTAGGTGGCACTGTGACATTGAAGTTGTTGCCGTTCCATAAGCATAGAAGAGGAACTGGGGGCTATGTTGTTATGCTAAGTATATGTGATTGATTGATTGATTGAAAAGTTTATTAACAGCTTGTATATTGGGTACAGTACAGTACAGCTCAAAACATACAATTGTTAAGGGGATGCAGACCAGAGAAAGACTTTCGTCTTGTTTACATCAGGGTCCCCCATTTCCAATTCATCATGTCATTTAAGACATATTTGACATACAGATGGCTTATTTACAATTTACATACAGGTGGTTTTTTTACATACAGATTGCTTGTTTACAATTTTCATTTTAGATTTCGTTCTAATACATCCTAACCGGACATTTAAGACATACCAAGTCTACAGATATACAGTTAGTAACAGAGTCTAAAATGTGAGTATATACATAGATGGGGGGGGGGGGGAAGCTGTCCATTGAACGACAGGTTGAGATTTGTACCATTACCGGGGCCAGTTTTGCAATGCTCTCCCCCGAAGGTGCTCTTTAAGAGAGGTTTTGAAGGTAAGTATAGTTTTACTTTCCTTTACAGTTGTGGGAAGAGCGTTCCACCTTGATGTGGCATAATTGCGAAACGTGTATTCCCCCTTTTTTGTGCCAAATCTGGGTTTCACATGATTTGTGGAGCTCCCTCTGGTGTTATGATCATGGTATTCCTTGACCTTTGGGAAGCATTTTGACATGTACATGGGTACCATAGAGGTGTAGTGGATCTTGTAGGCCCATTGCAAGTAGCTGTGATGAACCGGAGACGCAGTTCGGCGCTACCAGAAACCAATACACTCCACTATGCTCACCAGAAGCCTCCTGTGAGTTACTACATCATGGCGACGAGGATAAAAGTACAGCAGATGCCTGGTGGAAATGCACACAAATGAGCGAGACTGTTGAGTGGCTACGTTAACGGCACCAAACACCGGACAGTGGTGTGAGCTAGAAGATAGCGGCGGCAATGGTAGGAAACACCGCTCCTTTTGATAGTCAATCCCAGACGTGGGAGAAATATTGTGAGGTTCTCCAATATTTCTTTGAAGCTAATGAGATCGAAGATGCAGGTCGGCAGAAAGCTATTTTGCTCAGTTCAGTTGGCAGTCAGACTTACAGCCTTATGAGGAACCTTATCAGCCCGGCGAGGCCAGGAGATAAGACGTTTGATGAGCTTGTTCAGCTGCTGAAAGACCATTTCAACCCCAAACCCAGTGAAATTGTACAGCGCTACAAATTGAACTCAAGAAGTAGGAAGCTGGGAGAAACAGTCATGGAGTACGTTGCTGTGCTAAGGAAATTAGCACAAGATTGTAACTATGGAGACAAGTTAACAGAAATGCTGCGTGATAGGCTGGTCTGTGGGATTAGGGAGGATCGCATACAACGGCGATTGTTGTCAGAGCCGGATTTGATCTTCGACAGGGCACTGAAGCTGGCACAGGCTATTGAGACAGCCAGCAAGAATGTGAGAGACTTACAGTCATTGGAGTCAGCACCCTCGCACATGAGAGCACCTGAGGCAGTGCACAAGATGACGGCAAGGCAGAGCCCCAGTGAGCAGCAGCACCAGCATAAGGCTTGTTACAGGTGTGGCAGTGAGCAGCACATAGCTGGGGACTGTAGGTTTATTCAAGAAACCTGTCACAAGTGTGGGAAGATAGGCCATATTCAGAAAGTGTGTAGGTCAAAAGGCTCAGTTAGTGCTTCACAAGCAAAAGGGGGTGGAGTATATCAGAGATATAAGCATGTGAAAACTCAGGGAGCAAACTATGTCAGCCAGGGGGAAGGCGAAAAAGATGACATAGTCACAGATGAGATCATGTTCACTTTGTACAAAGTGGAGGAAATAGACATACCGGCAGAGGAGCCATTTCTAGAAACACTGACTATTAACGAAACTGAAACACAGTTTGAAGTAGACTCAGGATGTGGGGTAACAGTGGTGAACCACTCAGTGTACAAAACCTTATGGAGGGGAGAGGTACCAGCCCTACAACCCTGCAGAGTGAGACTCAGAACATACACAGGACATAGGGTAAATGTTTTGGGAGCAGCTATGGTAAAAGTGCAGCAAAAACAGTCAGTAAAAAACCTACCGGTTGTAGTTGTGCCAGGGACGGGCCCTAGTCTAGTTGGCAGGAACTGGATTAAGAAGCTAGGTTTGCAGTGGAGACCGGAAAGCCAGATTCACCATGTCAGGGAAGAGACATTGGAGGAGGTACTTGGGGAATATGAGGAGGTTTTCAAAGAGGAACTAGGGAAATGTAAAGGGCTCCCAGCTAAACTATATGTGGACAAGGAAGCAACCCCCAGGTTTTTTAAAGCTAGACCGGTCCCGTATGCAATGAGAGGAAGGGTTGAGGCCGAACTGGACCGTCTCCTAGTCCAGGAGATAATTGAACCGGTAAAATATGCAGAGTGGGCAGCGCCTGCGGTGTTAAAACCAGATGACTCAGTAAGGTTGTGCGGTGATTACAAACTGACTGTAAATCGAGTATCAAAACTGGAGCAGTATCCAATTCCCAGAATTGAGGATTTGTTTGCCAACCTGTCAGGTGGACAGAAGTTCACAAAGCTAGATCTCAGTCAGGCATATCACCAAATCCCTTTGGATGAAGAAGCAAAAACATATGTGACCATAAATACACACAAGGGCTTGTTCACGTACAATTATTTTTCAACGGACCATGGAGGGACTGCTACAGGGCATCCCTAGAGTGGCAATATTCTTGGATGACATCCTGCTGACAGGGAAAGACAACAAAGAGCATCTGCAGACTCTTGTCCTTGTGTTGAAACGGCTACAGGAGGCCGGTCTCAGGCTCAAAAGAACCAAGTGTTCGTTCATGAGTGAGCAAGTGATGTTTCTAGGTCATAAGGTGGATGCCACAGGACTGCACCCTGTGCATGAGAAGGTGGAAGCAATCAAGGATGCACCCACACCTTCAAATGTGACAGAGCTCAAAGCATATCTAGGACTGTTTAACTATTATAACAAGTTCCTGCCCAGTCTGTCAACCATCCTTGCTCCAGTGCACAAATTGCTAAAAAAAAGACACAAAGTGGCAGTGGGAAGATGCACAACAGACAGCGTTTGAAAAGTCAAAAGACATGATGCAGTCAGCTGAAGTGTTGGTGCATTATGACCCAGAGAAGGACATTGTGCTATCATGTGACGCAACACCATTTGGATTAGGTGTTGTGCTCTCACATCGCATGCCAGATGGAACTGAAAGACCCATTGGAGTTACATCACGGACATTAAATGCTGCAGAGAAAAACTACTCACAACTTGACAAGGAAGGACTGGCAGTGATTTTTAGAATAAAACGCTTCCACAAGTACATCTATGGACGGAAGTTTACTATAGTGACGGATCACAAGCCCCTGTTGTCACTTTTCAGTGAGATGCGAGCAGTACCCCAAATGGCATCACAGAGGATCCAACGTTGGGCCGTGACCTTGAGAGCCTATGAATACACCATAGTGTACAAAGAAGGGAAGTACCACAACAATGCAGACGCACTGAGCCGCCTGCCCCACCCAGAGAAACCTGACCTGGGGAGGCCAGAAGAGAGGGTTCTCATGCTGGAGAGTTCTGACATCACACTTGTGACTGCTGACCAAGTGAAAGTATGGACAGACAAGGATCCAGTACTCTCACGGGTGTGGGAATTGGTAAACAGAGGCTGGTCATCAGAATTAAAAGAGATTGAGTTTGGCCCTTATGCAGTGAGGAAACATGAACTCAGTATCCAAAATAGGTGTGTGTTGTGGAGCGCAAGAGTTATTGTGCCAAAGCCAGGCCAAGAAAGTGTTTTGAGACAGCTTCATAAATGCCATCCAGGAGTGTCCAGGATGAAAGCACTGGCTAGGAGCTATGTATGGTGGCCAAAGCTCGACAAGGATGTAGAGCAGAGGTGCCCAGTACGTCGACCGGGGGCAATGCTGGTAGATCGCGAGTCATTCATAAAAAAAAAAATCCAGCTCCGTTAAAATAGACAAAACAGGTTTTGATCCCTCCTCCCTTGGCCTCCCTGCCACTTAATTCAGGAGTTTACTTGATTGACAGAAAAAGCGACCTATCGCTTTCCAGTCTGTTAACCCAGAATGCAAAGCGATACAAAATCAGTCAAGTGCCGGGAACACTCAAATTAAGTTAAAGAGACAAACAACAAAATGAGTGCGGGACCGAGCAAGAAGCTAAAGACATACCACTTCCACACAGAATGGGAGGAAGAATATTTTGTTGTGATGTCACATTCAAAGGTTATTTGCCTTATTTGTAAAGCAAGCGTCGCTCTGCCAAAGAAAGGTAACGTGGAGAGGCATTATCGGAGTGTTCACAAGGCATATGACAGCGACTTCCCTCCGAGTAGCGAGTTTAGAAAGAGAAAGGTCATGTATTATTGCTACAAAAACATTATCTTGCAGTCTTAGTGTCGCCAACTCGTTTCTAACGTTTCCAAAAAGACAAAAAAATGCGTCTATGATCGGTGTATTTTCGACCTTTCCAATCCAGACGAGATCTCTCTCTCCCGTCTGTGTGCGAGGGGGGCGGGGCAGTTTACTCAATTATGCAAACATGGGTTAATGATTAGAGGAAACTTACATTTATTTTGTTAAAGTTTCAGCTATTCTGTTCATAATTCTGTTATCACATTATTTAATACGATTTGTTAAAACATTGTTGTTTCTTTTGATGTGAAATATTATTTATTTTATTTAAATAAAAAGCAATGTTAATTTTGTTCACAATTTGTTAAGTTAATTTAATTATATATGTATTTTTAAATCAAGTATTCATCTTTATTGTCTTCATTGTTAGTTTCCACATGCCTAAAACAACCTCAAGCTAAATCTAAAAGTTGATGGCTAAATAAGAGCGCTTGAGAAATTGTGCAAGGCATAATAGTCCGAATAGTCGATTAATCGTTTCATTAATCGATAGATTAATTGATTATCAAATTAGTTGTTTGTTGCAGCCCTATTGTAGTTATCCCATGTATAAATACAATTGTGTTATTCAGCAACCCTTGCAATTTGGGATTATATTTTTGGTTGGTAGACCTCGGTGAGCTGGTCATTTCAAAAGTAGCTCACCAGCCAAAAAAGTGTGGGCACCCCTGATGTAGAGGATACTGTCAAGTCCTGTATAACATGTCAAGAGCACCGAAATGTTCCGGCACCAGCTCTGTTACGCCCCTGGGATTGGCTTGATAAGCCCTGGAGTCGTATTCAGTGTGCTCATCGATGCACACTCAAAATGGATGGATGTGGTTCCAGTCAATTCTGCCACTTCAGCCACTACAATTGAGTGCCTGCGTACCAGTTTCAGTAACCATGGACTGCCTGAATTGTTGGTGTCTGATAATGGCACCTGTTTCATCAGCACAGAGTTCGAAGATTTTCTGAAAATAAATGGTATCCGTCATGTGACCTCGGCACCCTATCACACCTCCAGTAACGGGTTAGCAGAGAGAGGGGTACAGACATTTAAAAGGATGATGAAAAAATGTCCAGAAGGCACACTGACAGCCAAGGTAGCGAGAGTGTTATTTAGTTATCGTGTGACTCCTCAGACTACAACAGGTCTGTCACCAGCAGAGCTGCTTCTCGGGAGGAAGCTACGTTGCTGTTTGGATTCAATTCATCCAGATCTGTGCATGAAGGTGAAAGAAAAACAGGAAAGACAAATAAGAGATCATGACAAAAAGGCAAAGGGGCGCTGGTTCAAAACAGGAGACTCAGTGCTGACGAGAAACTTCAGTCTTGGACCCAAGTGGATTCCAGGAATCATAGAGTCAGTGACAGGGCCAGTGTCATATAAAGTGATGCTGGGTGATGGGAGCGTAGTCAGGAGACATGTGGACATGCTCACCACCAAAGACCAGAAAAAGACCATGAAAGACAACAGACTGACTCGACTCAGCTAAGTCAGGCAGGAGAGACATGGCAGGACGTTGAGAATGTGGTGCTCAGTGGGGACGAGTTGGAAGAGCCAGCAGCTACAGAAGCTGCAGCAGCAGAGAGGGTCCATGGAACTGTGGAAAATACAAGTCCAGGGAAGAGACAGTCAAAAAGAGAGACTAAGTTACCCAGTTACCTTAAATACTTCCAGCTGAGCTAAGAAGGGAATAGATAATACTGTTGTGAGTCACCTGTTAGGTTTAATAAAAAAATAAAAAAATGTTACAGTGTTACAATGTTCCTGTTGGATGTATTAACCTGCTTGAGGGGAAGTGGATGTTGTAAGGTCATATCATTGCATGTTAGTTCACCAGTCCACTAGGTGGCACTGTGACATTGAAGTTGTTGCCGTCCATAAGCATAGAAGAGGAACTGGGGGCTATGTTGTTATGCTAAGTATGTGATGAACCGGAGTCGCAGTTCGGCGCTATCAGAAACCAATAAACTCCACTATGCTCACCAGAAGCCTCCTGTGAGTTACTACAGGGGGCCAGATGGTACTTATTATATGTTGTACTTTGGATTCCTAAAGCTTTTAGTCTACCTTACCATCATCCAAGGGTAGTTTTCACTATAAGTAAAAAATAATTTTGGACGGACACTATAATTTACAGTTTTTTACTATGTTCAATCTGAATTTTCTTTAAAATAAAAAATATCTATATTGATTCTGACTTTTCTACATCCAACTCACAGGTTTATCATTATTTTGAGAACAAAGATTATTAATGTAACCCTTTTAGAAGGGAAGATATGGTAATTTGTTCCGGGAATGTCATTTTTGAGCCTGAGACCTGAAAAACAGCCGGGCTAAACAGGTTAATTATGAATATTGTTACATCAAGGCCGAAAATTAGGATGAGCGCCAACGGTCAAAAATGTTTTTCTACCAGCGCAGCGCCTCCACAGATCTGGCGCCCTAGGCGAACGTCTATAACGCCAGTGCTACGGGCCGGCCCTGCTCTTGAGGGCATGAAGTGACAAAAACTTTCAACATGTTCCCATTAAACTCCATTGTAAATTCAGCCTCACCTTTCCCCACCACAGCAGCCGCACACCTTTAGTTAATCTGCCAAAAAGGCCACATTATTAACCAGAAAGTACACACAAAGTACACTTCAGATGCTCAAGTTCCTTGACATGCTTCACGCTTTGAAATTTCACCGATATCTGTTACGGTTCTTCAACAAAACGTTCACATGTAACAGGTTTATCTTTTATTACAATGAAAATGCTGTCCTCTCACTAATCACCATGGAGACCTTTGATCTCTGGACACGTCGTTAGCTCAAATATAAACACCTGTGTCATGGCACACGATGATGTCATAACTCCAATTGACATAATTAGAGCAGCAGACTAATGACCAGAGATGGGGTCGTTACTAAAAAAATGTAATATATTACATATTACTTTTTTTTAAAAAGTAATATATTACACTACTTCGTTACTATCTACATAAAGTAACTTGTTACTTTACTCGCCGAGCACGTATGAACTGCGCATGCGTGAGTGGCAATAACTCCTTACCAGCAGCTTCTGGCCTGGACACAGTTTGCACCTCACCATCACATTCCTGTCTATTCTTTGGACGAACTCAAAATAATGGGCATACCTCCACCCCTCGAAAGTTATCGCTGACTCAGCCATGTTTATGCAGCACTGCATGTGGAGATGTGGACGCGCAAGTCACGCAGATTACGTACATATAAACCTGCGGCGGAAACCCCTCTTGTCTGTCAGTGTGATTATGACTGATTTTAGTAAGTAACAAAGTAACGCGCGTCGGGGCAATGTTAGTAACTGTAGTGTGATTACTGAATTATAAAAGTAGCGCGTTACACTACTCCATTACCGACAAAAGTAATATTATTATATTGTTATTTTGTAACGCGTTACACCCAACTCTGCTAATGACGTGGTCACTGGAATTTAACAGACTGTCTCAGCCTATTATTTTCCATCTGATGGAGACTTCATACTGACTTCAACATGTTCCACATATTTTAGACGTTACTGGTGACGTATGCTTTTAGTTCTAAAGTTTTCAGTTAAAATATTCAGCTGCTTTTTCATGCATTTAGACTTTTATTTCCTTGTTCTTATTTCACATTCAAGTCCCCTCTATTCATGACCCTTTAAAGTACTCAGCCACACCACTTATATACCACGTGTGACTGTTGCTATGTCAGTTAATCTTTCAAATACAAGGTTGCTTGTTTGATTCAAGCTCTTGTAGTCAATATGTCAAGGTATTTATCCCTAACATTTTATCAGCTAACTAGTGACACACACTCAGAGGATCTTTATACAAGTATTTCACATCTTTAAACATGACTCTTATAAATCACTTTTAAAACCAGCGATGCACTACAGTGTCAGCTTTTCTAAAATAGAAACTTCAATGTTCAAATCTTTCTAAATGATTCTACTTTTCAATGACCTCCAAATAATCCTAATAATAATCCCATTTTCAATCTTCCATCTGTTCATATTAGTTGGTCAATTAACAAACCTGTTACAAATGTGTTGTTCAACAAATTTGAGCCTTTGCCACATTTATTTGATCACCATGGAAGCCTTTGATCTCTGGACACCTCGTTAGCTCAAATATAAACACCTGTGTCATGGAACACGATGATGTCATAACTCCAACTGACATGCTCAGAGCAGCAGACTTCAGATAATGGTTAATGGTCCAGCCCTCAACAGCTCTACATCAATTATGGGGTTTCATCATATGCCGTTTCCATGGAAACGCATCCCTCGCCATCAAAGACGATGTCGCTATAACTCCTATGAAAATGTTCAAAAAGTGCTCAAACTTCACATGTGTGCTAACAGTCCAGCCGTGAAGACATCTACGGGACAGTTTTGAGATTTCTTCAAATGCCGTTGCCATGGCAACACAATGCTCGCCATGAAACACGGTTTTCTCATAACTTCAGTGAAAATGCTCCAAATGGCCCAAAACTTCACAGGTTTGGTAACAATGCAGCCATCAACGCATCTAAGCGTATTATGGGATGTCATCAAATACCGTTGGCATGGCGAGAGATCATTCACCATCAAGTTAGTTCAAAAGTTTGCAGTCCAAATATTTTGCTGCTTTTCCAAGCCTTTTTACTTTCTTTTCTTCTCTCATCACACATTCAAGCCCCCAGTGTTCATGTATCAATTCAATCTAAATTCTTCACTTTCTTCTTACACATTACATTTCAGCATAGCAGTTTAGCATCAGCTTTTCAGCATAAAGCATTCCCACTAGCAATTTCTTCAGGAATTGCATTCTCTAGTTCAATATGGGATTGCATCCTCTCTGAAGCAACACAACTCAGCTAATCCAATACCTTGTCATCTATAAAATTGTACACAACATTTTAGTGTATGCAGCTTACTATTTTCTATGAATCTTATTATTTTCTTTCAATATTAAAGACAATGAAAGATGTTGTTACTTGATCTTACCGCTCCTCTGCTGCTGGCTCCCTGAATCAGAGAGAGAATCCCGCGAGCTCCAGACACATAGTTTAATGTCTCAGAGTGACTGTTATTGAGATCTTGCAGGAATTCCTGCAGTCTGGGAATTTCTGTAAAAAATGTAACATTACATTCTTAAATGTACATGTTACACTCATTAGTATCTCTACATATTTATTGGAGGAGATAAAAACAATTTTGTCATCGGGGCTCACTTATGGAGAATTTAATCACCTGTGTCATCTGGATCCAGACGTTTTTTTCTCATGAACTCTTTGGAGCTCACTGTGAAAACCTTGAAACATTCCTCACTGAATTGTTTCTTAAAAAACAAACAAGTTTTAATATAAAAGCAGATTTTCCATTTTGCACAATATTTGTGTTTGATTTGAATTCAATATTACTCACCTTAACATCTTTTAGTTTGCTGAATTCTGCCCTCACTTTTTTCTTGGCTTGCTCGTTTTGTTTTAGTATTTGAGCACGAACACCAGCTGCTGACCTATATGAAAAGATTTGTATTTGAAGAATTACATAAACTGCATATACATCCCATCTCATATAACTTTGCATCTTGCTCTTGACATCACATGCCTCAGGCTCGAAAATGACATGCCCAGAATTAATGAGTATATCTTCACAACTAAAAGAGGTATATGAATAATGTTTTTTATCAAAGCAATGATACACCTGTGAGTTGGCTGTAGAAGTGTCAGAATCAATATAGATGTTACTGTGTCAGAGTAAATTCAGATTGAACATTGAACATTTAAATTCTAATCTCCGACTAAAAAAAACACATTAGCTATTGTGAAAACCACCCTTGAATGATGGAATAGTAGCCCAGAACCTTTAGGGATCCAAACGTCAATACAACATACACTGAACAAAAATATAAACGCAACACTTTTGTTTTTGCTCCCATTTTTCATGAGATGAACTCAAAGATCTAAAACATTTTTTATATACACAAAATAACCATTTCTCTCACATATTGTTCACAAATCTGAAAAAATCTGTGATAGTGAGCACTTCTCCTTTGCCGAGATAATCCATCCCACCTCACAGGTGTGGCATATCAAGATGCTGATTAGACAGCATGAATATTGCACAGGTGTGCCTTAGAATGGCCACAATAAAAGGCCACTCTGAAACGTGCATTTTTGCTTTATTGGGGGGGTCTGGGGGGGTCCGAAAACCAGGCAGTATCTGGTGTGAGGGGTAGGGGTAGGGTTAGGGGTTAGGGTAATGTTGTGAATCGAGTGGCCCATGGTGGTGGTGGGGTTATGGTATGGGCAGGCGTATGTAATGGACGACGAACACAGGCCACTCGAGAGGTTTAGCACAGGTAGGTCCAGGCGGACTCACCTTTGGGTACATTTAGGTACATGTGGTTACCATCAGTGCCATTTGACCTTTCTCAGGTACCACACTGTAAACGCTTTCATTGAAATATCACTATAGGTATTCATTCCATCCAAATACAACTGTTTTTGATCTTTTTGGAAAATTCACCCAGACCTCTATACCTTTTTTCGCCACAAAGCGTAATGGGGCACGAGCTGCCAGTCAGACCTATGCATTACGCGAGGCCGTATCTCTGGAACCCATTGGTCAAATTGGGTGATTGACACCTCTTTGCAACCGTTAGAGCCAATATAATCGAGGGGCAGTTCATACATCCATATAAACATTACCATTGGTCAGTCAGAATGACGCACACACAGCATGCCCTAAAGCAGATGCCCTGGACGGCTAAACATTATACCCCGTCTATTACAAATACATGTAATGATGGATTATCAGTAATCATTTCAAATTGACACAGAGACATTGGATTAACCTTCAACAGCGTTTTATGCAAAACAGCAAAGGTAAGACATATTTATAGCTATGGCTCTGTAAAAGTGAAGTTGTTTGTTGCTGTTTCCTGGCTGCTAGTTCAGTGATGAGATTTATTTCAATGGAATCTGTGGAATTTCAGCTTTCATATGACATGTCAATTGTGTAGATAGCATGAAGTAGAATAATCGCTATCGCCAGTTATGTGCTAATGTAGCGTTAGCATGTTTTCGTTAAGTGCTGATTTAGACGCTTGGTGTTGGAATTGTGTTTCGTTTTGGTAAAAATTGTTATTATCGTCTGTTAGTCAAGTTTCTTCCCGTTAAGTGGGTATGCCAAATTAATAGGTTGTTAAATGTTAACAAGCTCAGGGATGGTGTTTCTTACAAGATGCCAGTACCAGGGGCAATCGGGCTCAAGAGGTTAATCCATCATAAATGAATACATAAACTGCATATACATTCCAGGATATCATAACACTATGCATCTTGCTCTTGCTTTCAATTACCAGTGATCACATGGAGGAGCTTAATCCAGCATCACAAAGTGTTTGTGAAGCAACAACATTAGGACAGAAATAAATTGCTGAGATGTTGAGGAATCAAGACACACATGTAGACAATTGAGAAACATGGATACTGTTATGAATAACCTGGTTTATCATGTTTCAAGTGAACATTATATCCCTGAATACGATCAAAACCAGGATAGTAATGTGCCTGTTAACGTAATCAATGTTTCCATGGTTTATCCTCTTGCCATCTCCGTCTCAAGCGTCAGCGTCTAAATTGGATGGTACATTTAACTGTGTACTTTTGGCATCTTAAACCACTTACTGATTGCCTGAACGTCCAAGACTATCAGACTTGGTGCAGATAAAATGAATCTGCTGACACTCGCCACCATTTCCCATGAGGCTGCAGGATTCTTCCAGGATCTCCCAGGATTCTTTTTCTGAAGCTGCTCGATTTATCTCAGTCACAATCCACACAGTAGAACAACTTCCAACAACCTGGAGGGGAACACAGCAAATAATAATGGTTACATTGTCAGTGTAACCTTCCACAATTATCAGCATTGCATGTGGATTAATCACCTTTTTCCACATCCTGTCTCTGCTCTTGTTACGGTCCCCGTTTCCAGGAAGATCCACAAGTGTGACGTGCTGGAGAAGACGATTCTTCGGCACCCTGACAGTCACACACTTCACCAGTGGCCAATACAACCTCTTCACGTCTTTAGCATCTTCCTCTTTTGACTCACTTCGTGTGTATTTGACAAATTTAGCAGATAATTCTTTAGCCTAAAATAATTCATAAAACAAGAGGCAATGCAAGGCCATTTATTTTACATAAACAAACTTTAACTTTCAATTGCTTAAGAAAATGATGTTATAGAATTATTACAGCATAACCTTAAAAAAAGAGTCAATTTAAAACCCTATCACTGAAACAACTAAATCTGAATTAAATATAAAAGTACCAAACCTTACGTTTATATTTTAGCAATGGGGAACAATTAGGTTTTACGTTTTTAACATGATTTAAATTTAAAGCTGGTAGTGCCTTAAATTATCTTGGAGGTTCTTGCAAACACTGTTAGACATTTTCTTTCCTTATGATGCATAAAGTAGATATGGTTTTGTAGTTATTGTAATTAGAGTCCAGATAGGTCAAGTACAGATAGACTCTCTCATTTGGTGATCTATCATGAAACTACGCCACCTCTAGGTGGTAAATGCAAAGCTCAATAGTGCAATATTCCAAACCATTTCGCTCTGTCAGACAGGAAAGAATGTGTTTTATGAAATGATAAGTTTGAGTATTAGTCTTACTTACTGTATCACTTGTCAAAATCTTACTCTTGGAAAGGAGAAATTCAGGAATTTCTCTGAAGTATTTTTTATCCATGAAGTTTTCAGGAGATTTGTTTCTCCATTCTTCTCCATACAGCACTGACAGCTTTTCAACACTGTCTTGATAATCTTCATCTTTTTCCTGATCTTCGTTATCACCAAGGAAATTAAACAAGGTCCACAACTCCTCTTTCCACTCCTAAACAAATATGTTTTATTATATGGCATGTTGTGTAGTCAACATATATATTTATTTCCAGCTTCATCATAAAAGTTGAAATAGCTCTAAGATAACAAACATATTTATCTAATTTTACCTCTTTTGTAATGAACTCGATTTCTGCCTCATACTTTGGGTTACGCATGTTAGCCTCCACTTTAATCATCACTGAGGTACATGCACTGATGCTTCCAGAGGGCAAGAGATCCTGCTCTCCAATGACGGCATTTATCAAAGAGCTCTTTCCAGCCCCCGTTTTACCAAAGACGCCGACCACCTCCCTTTTGTCTGTCTCCAAATGTTTGATGCTATTTCTGTTGTGCAAGAGTTTGAATATGGGTTATTGATCAAATTAAAACATTTAACAAACACTAAATGATTGTGTCAAAATCAAGAAGAAATCAATCTGCATGTACGTACATCCTTTTTAAACATAAAAGTATCGTCAGACTAATCTTTGGACTTTAGAAAATGTGGACTTTTACGAATCACAAGAGTGTCCTCAGTGCTGTATAATTTCGACAGGTTTACTATGGTCTCTCTAAACTCTTTCCCCTTGCTTGACAACACCAATACTTACTTCAGGAACTTGTTGAGCTTGTCGTCTTGGTGAGGTAGTTTCTGATGGACATATCTCATGATATATTTCACATCAGACAGAATCTCTTCTTCTGTAAGAGTAAAATTAAATAACTATTCAGCAGGAACCAATAACCAGTAAATCCATTAAGATGTATTCCCAATGAAGCAATCAAGAATACCTGAGACTATATTTTTCATCATGTATATATGGCAAGTATCTTCAAGTTTAAGGCCATTATAACTTAATATGACCTGTGTTGCTACATATTTGTAAGTTAATTTCCTGAACAATAAAACATTAAAACACATTATACTTATCAACCCTAGTTTCTAATATTTTGGAAAGTAATATAAATACCTGTTTTTGTTCCTTGTATATCCTCACGTGGTCGTTTTCTGGCTGGTGATTGGCTGGACTCACCCTGGAGATCCAACTTCCTCTTTCCTTGTTTATTTTTTGTAAATAACATATTTCTTTGATTAAAAAATGTTTTCAACATTGTTTGGATAAAACAAGTTTATTATTGTTTATAAAATATCAATAAAACTGCATATAATCCATAAGACACTTTGTATCTCACCTTTATCATTTGTTTTGCTGGTGGACGGACGAACCTGAGGATGAACATGAACATTTGACTCTTTGTCCTCTCACAGGGTGTTACAGGCTTGAACACACATATTTACAATTCGCACACACCTACATTTGCATTTCATTTCCCATTCAAAACTCTATGCAAAATAATATATACTTGAAACATGGCTATGAAGTGATCACATTCAGCATTCTTTTTACCGAATGAACAACACTTTGAACAAATTAAACAGTTCACAGTTCTTCAGTTACAGGTGTCTTTGTCTCAGGATGCTTCAAATATCAATGCATGAAGGATTGAGTCAAGTCCAATGATAACAAGCATGGTCAATTTAAAGTTATCATTAACTGAGCAGAAACAGCTTCCTCCCCATTTACATTGCATTTAAAATAAATACTCTTGGTGGCCATGTAAAATGTTGAACAGACATTGACAATATCAAAAGTGAATTAAACTGCATTCAACTAACTTCAACAGAAGATTCAGATGTTTCCGGATCTGTTGTGTTTTGTTTCTCCTAGTTAGAAAAGAAAATAGTCTCAAATCCATAATAGTAAAGAACTTTTATAAAATGATATTAAAGTCAATAACATATATTACACTCCTTTGTATGTAGATGTCGTACATTTATTGGGATAAATGAGACCAAATACAGTATCTGTGTAAAAATGCAGACATTACCTTTAACAACTTGAGTCTCTTTTTGAATTTTGACTGTGGTCCCACCATTGGGATCAAGGCAGCAATGTGATGATCTTCCAGACAGTAAAGACTTTCCTTGTCAACTTTGTGATCTGTAAACACAATTTAAATTAAGAAATGTTAACCAATTGCACATTTCTGTAGATGTGTATTTTGCATGGGGTGAAATGTGAGTTCAGCTGTTGAAAATGTGTTTTAAAGAGCATTACTATATCATGAAGCTTAGCGCAAGTTCAGACAGGAAGACCTATCACTCCGTATTGCACGTCATGGCAATACTCGCTCCCTGCACTAAATGACAGGGAGCGCCACTCCTCAGCTAACCTATCACTCCCCTCCATTTACAAGCCTAATTATCGCACCTGTTAATCCCTCTATATATGCTCTCCCCTTTCCTATCAGCTGTCTTCCAGGTGTCAACGCGCAAGCAGCAGCAGGGCTTCGTCCCAGCTCCAGGCATTATTCATCGGCTCCGCAGTCTTGCGGATTACGCTACAGGCGGCGTCCCCCAGTCGGCTAGAGGTTCCAGCCGGCCGCCCCGCAAACCCGGACGCGGGAGGAAAAGACAAGGAAATCGGGCTCCACGGAAGTTCCTCCGGCTAATGGAAATGGGCTACTTCACGCAAACAATTGACGCACGCCTTCAGTCTCTCAAGAGGGCATCACTGGCATCAGGGCCGCTCAAATGCGGCGCTTCCGGCTTCACGCGGAACGGGTCCTCATCGCATGCGAAGCTTTACCCATTCTGGCTTCAACCACAACCCCTCCTGCAGGCAGGCAGGGCGTAAGCTACATCCCATTGAAGCTACTTCCTCCTGCGCCTCACATCTAAAACAGGCGTCAGGGTAGCGCTGGCAAGAGGCAGTTGCAACAAATTCACGATATGTTTCGTATATTGTTATGACCAAGCGGCAAACTGTGGGGTAGAGCCGGAAAGCCAATACGGAAGTGCCACACACTGCAGTTCATATATTGGCCGATAGGCGATGGCTGCAGAAAGGAGCAATTTCCATAGACCCCCATGTTAAAATGCCCGATTTTACAGCAGAAAAAAACATGTTTCTACCCCTGGCTCCATACATTTTATTATCGATATAGTTAGATTCCACCTTCATGATTATGGATCTGTGAGTGAATTGTTTTCTAACGCGACCCTTTATATTTATATTAGGTCTTAAAGTTTGTGCATACATTAGGGCGTGGTCACTTTGATTGACAGATACGTGCCTCACTGTCAGCTAACAGCAACTTGTCCAATCTGCTAGGCTACAACCATTAGGCTACAACGTTAGTTAGTTGTAGTTACTGTACTTGATCCTTTAGCTGTGTTCGTGGTGATCGTGCCTGTTAGGGAATATTGTTACAAATACCAGATAATTAAAATGTCGTGCTGTGCGCTTGAATGTACTAACAGATCTTCCAAGAAGTCTACTTTCAGCTTTTTTCGGTGAGTAAAATGATAATATAATACATGTTAACCCCGTTAGCAGGTGTTTGTGTGCTTGTTAGCTTAGCCTGTGTGATGCCCCTGCGGGTGCATCAGTAGATAGGGTGTGGCTGTTCTGTCTGTGCTGCATTGGCTCCAGTGATTGCACCGATTGCAGTAACTCAGGGCACCTGGGTCTGGTGCTCTGCAGCTATCTTAAAGCCTCTCTGCTCCTGTCTGCTCTCTCGCTCTGTTTTCCTGCAGGCACCCGGCTCTGATGGGTATAAATGTGTTGAATTGACCAGTGTTGTGCAAATAAACACCTTTACCTACCCGTTGACATGTTGTGTCTCCTTTTTGTTGTGGCCTTTTGAGCCAGGTCGCAACAGCCTGTTATGTAGCTTATTAGCCAGCTAAGGACGTAACCCTTTATACATATATACAGTTTAGTTTATGATTCAGCCTTGGGTAAGACTTTTATACTATATGGCTATGACGCCCATAATGCTAAACGGGAGCAAATGTTAAAAGGGGTGGGCCGCCGGAGTCCACGCCGTCGAAGCTAACGGGGCTGCAGGGTGCTAGCTCGCTAGCGCGTCCCGGCGGCCGTAGCTAGCACCCTGGGGCTCCGTTAGCTTCGGCCAGCGGCGGAGTCCGGTGTTATAACTGGAGATCAAGGAATGCATCGTAACGCGGACTTGGTTCGCCTGCAGCCCGCTGTAATATTAGTTAAATAAATGATGTTGAGCAAGGCTTATTAAGCTGAACACCGCCACAATTATTCTGCTATGTATCGGTACTTATTTTATTTTATTAACGTGTGAATGACAAGCATTAAGAATAATACCAAATAGCTAATTATCTTGCAGATTGTCTCGTTTGATTATGAATGTAACGTTTATATAGTGGAACTACACTGTTTTATCAAAACCAAAGTGCCACGCAGTGACTTGGTATGCATGTATTTCAGCAGGAAATGTGCAACCTAGATGACATTTACCAACACAGACTATATAGAAATATTTGTAAAAGTTGTTCATGCGTTACTAAGTGAATATGGTATTAACCCTCCTGTTGTCTTTCGGGTCAAATCTGACCGATTTACTACTTTCATCAATCATGTTTTACATTCGATTGATACTGAGAGCATGTTAGCTTAGCTTCTTAGCCTGAGCTAGGACTCGAACGTCACGCTCGTTGGCAGCAGGTCCCGCCCTGTCCCGCCTCGGCTCCGCCTCTTTGCCCTTATTTGGAGAAGGCGGGAGAAGGCGGGAGTTAGACTCTGACGACACCGTCGAGCCGTTAGTGGCCGACTCCGCCTACTAAGGGCTTCACGGCAACTCTGCAGAATCCTATGGGTGACGTCACGGACCCTACGTCCATTTATATATACAGTCTATGGTTATGACATTTGGGTCATGCAGAGTGAGATCGCTACCCCTTTAAGAGAGGGGTGTGGCGCGTTCATGTGTGCGCGGGCATGGTATGGTAGACCGAGCGGGATACATGTTTTCTAGAAATAACGAGGCAGCAGAAAAAGGAAGGTCTGTGATCTTGCGAAACAGAAGAGCTAAATAAATGCAACGACCTCCCAAGAAGAGCTCGCCTCTCTCCAGTTTTTCCGATAAAATGGGTTATTGAACCCGAAGCGTGTTGCTTCTGCCCTGGGAGACGACAGAGTCATCCCCCCCCCGTTTCCTCGACTACGGTCTGGGAGCCGACAGGAAGTTCAACACTATGCATTGCTACCTTTAGTTCAGGGTTAAGGTGAGTCCCAGCAGGCAGTGTTGGGTGTAACGTGTTACAGTATGGAGTTCAGTAACGTATTACTTGCATTACTAATGCAGTTCGGGTAATTACTACCCATTACAATGCTCAGTAACTAACGCAGTTTCAAGCTTCAACACAGTGTTACCTGAAATAAATGGCGTTTCGTAGGGCTTATTTTCCTCAATGACCAAGTCGCTGCACATTATCCTGTTTATGACACGACCAGATACTAAATAAATTAGGAATTCACTCCCAATATTAATTTAATGATTATTGACTGAATGATCGTATTTTTCTCTTTCTTCTCCACTAAGAAATATTCCGTTTCTCGACAACAACATCTCCTCGGCAGTAGGGGTGCAACAACTAATCGAGTTAATTGATTACCAAATTAGTTGCCAACTAATTCAGTCGTCGATTCATTGGTGACGTCATCACGTGTGTTTTACGCGCCGTTAAGTTCCAACGTATTGGTCTTTTATCGGTACCGGAGACATTTATAAAATATATGTCATGTATTATTGCTAAAAAACATTATATCGCATATGTCTTAGTGTCGCCAACTCGTTTCTAATATGCAAAAGACAACAAATGCGTCCATGATGTATTTTCGATCAGACGAGATCTCTCTCCCCCGTCTGTGTGCGAGGGGGCGGGGCAGTTTACACACGCGCAGCTGCTACATGCAGCGGAGCAAACTGCGGAGATGGCGGAGAGAACACGCTCCGAGGTGTGGTTAAACTTTACCCGTCTCGATGTGGAGAATACTTGTTACCAAAAGTGCAATAAGAGTTTAGCATGTAAGGGCGCACGAGCAATTTGTCTAAACATTTAGCAAAATTGCACCGCATCCAGACGGAGGAATGTACCGGGTTCGACCGTCTTTCTAGCAGCTCTGTAGCCCCATCCACGAGTAACGTTTCCACGTCAGGTGTTATGTATGCTAGCAGCAACACACGGAGTTAACTACATTATACAAACATGGGTTAATGATGTTATGAGTTATTTAGTTGTTAAAATTTCAGCTATTCTGTTTACAGTCTGTCATCAGATTATTTAATACGATTTGTTAAAGGCCCAGGGCAATCTCGATGACAAAGGTCAATGTTCCCCCCCTTTCTACGCACGGAGATAATGTAATCTTAATAGTGTGCAGGCCAAGGCTGGCTCTTCAAAGCAGATATTAACGACGCGCTTTAAAGTTCCCATCATCGTTCAGCGGAACTCTTTCAGCCTTAAGCGGCATTCAAGTAAGGAGAAACTACGTGTGCACCGGCTATTCGGGTAAATAATATTAATAGCTGTCTCTCCCCAGTTCAAATCACCCACTGCTCAGGGAGATCTCCTCATGCGTTGCCTTTACGCATCTAGTGTTCAAATACAACATTACTAACCTATAACTCCGCTCAACTGGGAAAAGAGAAGAAGAAAGTAGAAGAGAATCCTCCAGGAGCACAGCGTTCCTAATCATGAGGAACTATAGGACCAGTCACACACCTGGAGTTCCTAGGCATCACATCAAGCTCATGGTATTAACGTTCCTCTAACCAAACTGCGTGCATCCACATAAACGTCTTCAACGACAGTTGCTCTTCCTCATCGGGCAACCGTACTTTGCATGCGGATATTCTTCGGCACGCCATCATCTCCCGTTTCCTGGACGTGGCATCCGCCGGCCTCACGACGACCGCGTTTTCCCCGACTTAAGGACGTGCACTGCACATCCTCCGTTTTGGGGGGAAGATCTGCATGAGATCATCCGCATAGCGGCACACTCAGATTTCCACTATTGCTACACATTTATTATCACACTCGCTGGATCTAACACTAGCGTCCCTCAGAAAAGAAGTCAATCGAGACGTCAGCTTTTCTGACATATCCTTTCACGCCAGCCATTTTAGCTTATATCTTAAGCACTCCAAAAGGCACCTCGAATCAGCCAGTTTTTTTATGAGGAAGGGCTTAGCCGCGTCCACCCTCAAAACATATGATTTAGCTTGGAGAACGTTCGCGATGTTTTGCTTTTCCGTAGGCATCACACTTAAACCTGTTCTCATCTCCAACGTGTGTGCCTTCATGTGCTACTGCGCCACTGATCGCCACCTCAAACCCCAATACATCCGGGGCCTCTTAGCAGGAGTGCAGTTTAACGTTCGCTGTTCCGATCCCGGCTTTCCCAGCCTGTTCGCAAACCAGTCAGTCAAACTCATCCTCAAAGGTCTCATTATAATTTTCCCCCCCGTCTTAGACCGGAGACGCCCTATTACACTCTCCACTTTACGCCTCATGCTCTCCAAACTTAGAAGTGGGTTATTCTCCCCTTATATCGATGCGCTACTCGATGCTCTATTTCTCCTAGCTTTTTATGCCTTTCTCAGACCAGGTGAATTTACCACAGCTTTCCTTACATTCAATTCCAATCGAGACGTCAGCTTTTCTGACATATCCTTTCACGCTAGCCACTTTAGCTTATATCTTAAACACTCCAAATGCGGCGGCGCCTGCTCCGTCATCGCCGCCCGCATCGACTCCCAGTTCTGCCCTTATAAATCCATGATCAAATTCCTACAGCTTAGACCTACCTCTAATCCTCTCTCACCATTATTCCTTATCTCAGGGAATTTTCCTTTAACACAACGACAGTTCAATATCTATTTAAAACAAGTCCTCATTAAATCCGGGTTATCACCCCTTCTATACACGGGGCATTCCTTTAGAATAGGCGCAGCTACTTCCGCTGCTAATCAAGGTGTCTCATCCTCATCCCTGCAACAACTCGGACGGTGGTCCTCCTCCGCTTTCTCATCCTACATTCGCCCTGACCTCAATGCCATGCTGGCTATCCAAAGGTCTCTCCGACCTTAAAATTGGTACGTATGCATATAACTGGTGGTGGTTCCTAGTATGTCAGCACGTATGTCGCCCCGCGGCTCATGTTTATTCCTGCATATCTAACCCTGTATGTCCAGGTTGTAAAACCTTCGGGTCTGTATAAATGTGTCCCTGCTAAGGCAGGTTGCCCCGCACGTTCGGGAAGCCCTACACGTTCCGGGCGCCCCGCACGTTGGGTCGCCCGGTGCGTCCGGGATGCCCCGTTCGCCCGGGACGCCCTGTACGTCCGGGACGCCCTGTACGTTAGGGATGCCCCGTACGTCCGGGACGCCCCGTACGTCCGGGATGCCCCGTATGTCCGGGAAGCCCCGTATGTCCGGGAAGCCCCGTATGTCCGGGTCGTTAACCTCCGGTCCGTATAATGTGTCCCTGCTAAAGTCAGGTTGCCCCGCACGTTCGGGAAGCCCTGCACGTTCCGGGCGCCCCGCAAGTCGGGTCGCTCGGTGCGTCCGGGATGCCCCGTACGACTGGGATGCCCTGTACGTCCAGGATGCCCTGTACGTCCGGGATGCCCCGTACGTCCGGGATGCCCCGTACGTCCGGGATGCCCCGTACGTCCAGGATGCCCCGTACGTCCGGGATGGTCCGGGATGCCCCGTACGTCCGGGATGCCCCGTACGTCCGGGAAGCCCTGTATGTCCAGGAAGGATGCCCGGGAGGCATCAGATGTTTAAATTCTCACATGTATTAACCTCATTTCTATCCATAGATTTCCACTGCATCCCACAAGGTAAGATTCTTCACGTTCAGTACTTCATACTTCATTCTTTTGGGGGTTCATCGGAAACGGTTATTCCCTTCCCGATTGATATCCTACAAAACCTGGGCCTAATCGCCAAAATACCATTTAATTCACTTGTTATAAACTGTCATTATGTTTCATTTATATAATGTGACCGATAATAAATATGTATTCCATACATCACGTCTCTCCTGATTGAAATGAAGCTTAGCGGAAGTTCAGACAGGAAGACCTATCACTCCGTATTGCACGTCATGGCAATACTCACTCCCTGCACTAAATGACAGGGAGCGCCACTCCCCTCCATTTACAAGCCTAATTATCGCACCTGTTAATCCCTCTATATATGCTCTCCCCTTTCCTATCAGCTGTCTTCCTGGTGTCAACGCGCAACCCTCCTCCACCCCTTCACCTCCTGCTTTCAACTCAGGGCCAAGCTTAACCTTCTCCCTTCCAACCGGACCTAACCACTTATCACCACCAGTGTCTAGACCCAGGGGGGTTCATCAGAAATGGTTCTTCCCTTCCCGATTGATATCCTACAAAACCTGGGCCTAATCGCCAAAACACCATTTAATTCACTTGTTATAAACTGTCATTATGTTTCATTTATATAATGTGACCGATAATAAATATGTATTCCATACATCACGTCTCTCCTGATTGAAATAATGTTGTCTGAACTGAATTCATATTGGTAATATATTGCTGATAAGATACTACAGAAAATGAGTTACTCTGAAGTTAATATATAATAGTTTCTTCTCTGTGTGAAGATGAAGTCTTTATGATTGTTTAACCTGTTGACCCCCAAGCCTGTTTTCCAGGTCTCAGGCTCAAAAATTATATTTCCAGAACAAATGACCATTATCTTCCCTTCTAAAAGGGTTAAATTAATAATCTTTTTTCTCAAAGTAATGATAACCCTTTGAGTTGGATGTAAAAAAGTCAGAATCAATTTAGATGTTTTTTATTTTAAAGAATAATTCAGATTGCACATAGTAAATTATAGTGTCCGTACAAAAATATGTTTTTACTTATAATGTAAACCACCCTTGAATGATGGGATGGTAGACTAAAAGCTTTAGGAATCCAAAGTACTACATATAATAAGTACCCTGTATCAAGATTGATGCAAAACAAGTGAGATTTAGCAAATGTATGTTGCTGATCTCTTTTTAACCGCTAGAGCCAATGGAATCAAGGGAAAGTTCCACATACAGACACAGGTTACCAAATAAGGAATGAGAGTGACACGTAGAAAACCGGAAGCTGCACTAACCTCTGGTGGGCTGTGGTGGCTACCATTAGCAGCTAATTTGTATTCTCCGATTTTTGCATACAAATTGAATTATGGATTATTAATAATTTTTTCAAAGTGACAGACACATTGGATGAACCTATGGATTAACCTTCAGCCGCGTTTTTTTCTCGTTTTAATGCCATTGAACATTACTTTTGATCAGAATAACAGCTATGGTGCATATCTCCGTGTTTTGCTACCTAAAGCTACGTCGTGTGTTGTCTGTATTTTCTTCCCTGTCACAAGTTCTGATCGCTCAGTGATGATCCTTATATTTCTATAATCTGTGGACTCTCAGGATGTTATCGAAGCTTGTTTGTGCAGATCCAATGAGTATATCGATCGGTATAGCTAGAGTTCTGTAATAACGGCATTGCGATTTTTTCGCTCAGGGCAGATTCAGAGGCTCAGCATTAGTCTTGTGTTTTTTTTTGCTAAAAAGGGTTCATAACATCAGTTAGCTGAGTTTCTTCCCGTTACATGGATATAAAACATTCATAGTTTATTAAATATTAAGAAGCCCTCAGATGCTGTTTCCTGCAGATGACGCGTTTTTCCGTCCGGGGGCGGGTCGAACAGGTTAAGTATGTCAGGGATATGTCAGAAAGTTACTGCACAACGATGTTGAGGCAGATTATGTGTCTTCAAGTAGATGCTTAGATATTTCAGTATTGGAAGGTCATATCGACTTTGTATAATATTTTTGCCCAACAAAAAGCAAGAGAATACTTTACCTTTAAATGTTTGTATCCATTCGCTGAGATTCCATTCAGTTAATTTGTTGCAAACAAAATCATCCATGATTAAGAATAGCAACTGGAAAGTAAACAAATAATTGTTTTAATCAACAAAATAACTACTTGTGAGAGTTATGATATTTGAATGGAAAAAGAAAGGGTTATTAAAGTGATAATGGCAGCCTAATTAAAGTGTTTATAAGAAGCATATAGGAAATATTTGTGTGATCACAAGATAAGCATGCACACATCTCAGAAATGATTAGGAGAGCCTGCTTGGTTGTTTACTTACCTGCTATTTGCATTTCTTGTAGATGTTTACAGAAACATGAACTTTCAAGTTTCCAGTGGAATGGAATCTATGAAACATTAAAATAAATGTATTCTGAATCAAAGATCAATTATTGTCAAACTATTTTAGTTTACACAAGTAGAGCTTAAATGAACATTTTAATCTTGAAATACTCTATGCCAGAACATTAAAAATGTGACCTGCTCTATCGAAATCAGTCGCATTGACCCGAAGACACATTTTGAGTTGTATACACTGTTGGAAAGAGGATATTCCAAGCTTTCTAATGATATCAGGATTGTTTTTGTACTCCAAATATTAAGCGAAATATGTCACATTATATAATGACTGTCACCGAGTCATCATTTTGAGAAAAAAGCCTTTAAAGTTTCCTCTTCTCTGGAATCCATCGATCTGATTGATTATTAGCGGAGCAAATGATCAAAGGATTGTAGCTGACATCCTCGTGGATTCATCTTCTTATTACAGACACATGCATTTCCTAACATTCGGTCTATATGCTGTAAAATGTATTATCTCTTCGATTTACACACGGCATCTATTGCACGTCTGTCCGTCCTGGGAGAGGGATCCCTCCTCTGTTGCTCTCCCTGAGGTTTCTCCCATTTTTTCCCCTTAAACTGTGGGTTTTCTCTGGAAGATTTTCCTTGTACGATGTGAGGGTCTAAGGATAGAGGGTGTCGTTTTTCTCATACTGATATTCTGAACAATCTGTGCTGTTGTATTTGCTGTAAAGTGTCTCTACTGTAGGCACATTTTATTATATGTACAGCACTTTGGCTCGACCAAAAATCGTTTATAAATGTGCTATATAAATGTGCTATATAAATAAAACTTGATTTGATTTGAAAATACTACGGAGAGAAGATATTTTCGTTTGGATTACTGGTCTGGGGGAAGCTCGCGAGTGTGTGTGTGTATAATTTTGCGTTTGTGTGTATTGTGTTTGTTTCCCGGGGAAAACACTCACGAGAAACACCAGCTGTTGTTATGCCTGCTGTGACGTTAAGTTACTCCGTTCTCCGCTTGTAATTATGCCGTTACAAGCTTCAAAGTTGTATTTATCATCTGAATTTGCCGACATTTTTTTAATATTCTGAAAGCCAAGACTTTGTTTAATTGAAATCAGATTAAAACAAACTGTAACGGACCCTGCCATGTTATCTATGATTACTATACGCTTACATTAATAATTTCAGCCGGAGGGAGGAGGAGCGGCGCTGCGGAAGAGCAGATTGCGAGTGAGAGGTGCCTGTCATCTTCCCTTTACAAGCTTCAAAAATGTATTTATCGTGTGATTTTGGAAATAAAAGTTTCATATTCTGAAAGCCAAGACTTTGTTTAAAATCAAACAAAACACCCAAACCCCGAACAAATAGTTTTTTACGCAAATCCACGTTTATTTTGAAATGAGCCGTTGCGACTTCCGACTGATTTCGATAGAGCGGGTCACATATCATGTCAAGTCATGGTTCCAGATTCTCAGATGTTAGCTTTCTTACTTTTTTCAGAGTGTTTTCTATCAAAAAGAATTAAGTGATTATAAGCGTCTTGAAGGCTAGCAAACTTGATTCCACCCAAATAAAACAGTAACATTAATAATACTAATCTAATGATGATATAATATAATGGTATAACATATTCAAATACTGCCTCCAGTGATTGTAATATTATAAATGTTTCCTTGATTCTTATCTTAAAATTGATGTTCAGGGCCAAATGCCATCAGAAATGCTCCATGCAGGTGTTTTTCCCGAGAAATATGTTACGTTTTTGTGGCACACTTGGCTTTCCATAGAATTCACTCTGGGCAACAAGTCCTCCAACTCATACGACCAAATGGGTCGATTGTTCAAGCGCTTAATACGACCTATAATTACGTTTTAAAGTTGTCGGCCTCTAGTGCTCCCGTTGAATGCAAACGTTACAGAGGTTTGTTTATTCACAAATAACCCTCTCTGTAAAATCCTAAATTGTAGGATAGTTTGGCCATTCAAATGCTTTATGATTAGATTTCTAGCGAGAAGTATATACTGTACTTTTAGAATCCACGTCCAGTCGATATGTAGGATCTATAGTTTGATATACATTACGAAGATGATTTGAGGTTTCGTCAGGAGAACGTGTATATGCGGCAAGCTTCCATGTAAAGTTACGGGTTGAAAACAGTATTTCCGGTCTCGACGTTTTCATAATAAAAACAATGATTAAATGATTTAACAGTGATATCTGCAGAACTCATCCACTCAAAACCATCAGTTTATCCTAGTTAATTATACGACATTAATTGGTTTAAATTGTGTACAATGCTTTATGTTTTTCCCATAGGTTTTTCTCTTTCGATTCTGAGAGACACATTTCTATTTTCAGAGGTTTTGATAGGCTAAAATCACGCCGCAATGCACGTCGGGATATGGGGTTTATGTGATATGAAATCGGAAAACATTTTTTTTTTTAAATAATACTTTATTCCGAGTGTTCTTGCTTTTCTTTTTGAAAGTCATCACATAACGGCATTGTAATACACGGTTCGGCTGCATTAAATATTACATATCTGCCGTGGACCCATTCAAGTCCAGTTTTGGATAGTCTGGCGTGGTTCCATTCCATTTCAAAGAGCTGTTTGACACTCGGCGTAACATTGTCGCACTGCCACTCCAACATCCAATCACAGAGCTTGAGGGCTAATCACGGGGTTTGTAAAGCAAGGCGGATGTTGTAGTCCCAAACGATAGCTGGGGATTCTGGGTAGTGTAGTGTCTTCGGAAACTGTAGTGTCTAAACTCCGAAAAAACCATTTGTTTCTCCGAATCGAAGGTTAAAAACACAAAAGCATTGTACACAATTTAAACCAATCAATATTGTGTAATTAACAAGGATAAACTGATGTTTTTTAGTGGATGAGTAATGGAGATATCACTGTGTAATCATTTGACAGTGTGGGGAATACTTCCGGTTTTATTATGAAAACTTCTAGACCGGAAATACTGTTTTCACCCCACGCTAACTTGACATGGAAGCTGCAGTACAGTACACGTTCTCCTGACGAGACCTCAAATCATCTTAGTATATCTATCAAACTGTAGATCCTACACATCCACTGGACGTAGATCATAAATGTACAATATACACTTCTCGCTAGAAATCTAATAAAAAAGCATGTTAATGGCCAAACTATTCCACAATTTAGGATTTTCCAGAGAGGGTTATTTGTGAATAAACGACCCTCCGGAGCGTTTGCAATCGACAGGAGCATGTTGTTTCTTACACAAAAAACAAAAACATACCACGTAAAAAGAACATACAGCTCCCTTACCAGACACACAAAAACATGTGCGTTGGTTTTGAAACTAATTGAATGTTAATGTGTTTTTCAAGAGCCATGGGACAAAGGTAGCAACCAAACAAGAAGCCCTAACACATTAACATACAACATATTACAATATATTTCATAAGAACATGACTTACAAAACTAACAATGAAACAAAATAATATGAATCGTTCCAAAGCTTACCCGTAGCGTACAGCCTGTTGATATGAAGCCAAAAGCAGGTTAAAGGAGTCTCTCGCTCAGTATCCCAATAACTGCCCAACCTAGAAAACGAAACTTAAAGTATTTTTGTTTACGCTGAGAGGTGTGGAATGTTACTCCTCCCACACTAAATTAACCATGTGTTATTTATTCATGTAATGCTTCTGTTTTGTATGCACTTTGAAATGTATTTGTGTCTGAAATATAAACCCTTGGCATAATCCTATTCCCTGTTAAAGTTGTCCTTTTCTCTAATCATGTGGGTACTTTTATAATAATAATAATAATAATAATAATCCTTATATTTATTATAGCGCTTTATCAAAGACTCTCAAAGCGCTTTACAAATACACATTACACATACAGATCATACATGTAATGGTCATATACTGTGGACAATACCCACAGGAGCAAATTCGGGTGAAGTGTCTTGCCCAA
The DNA here is from genome assembly GCF_902827175.1 of Gymnodraco acuticeps. Lineage (NCBI taxonomy): Eukaryota > Metazoa > Chordata > Actinopteri > Perciformes > Bathydraconidae > Gymnodraco > Gymnodraco acuticeps. Next base: position 1,941,612 of record NW_022990238.1, read on the forward strand.
GGACACAACGGCCTGACGCAGTGTTTATGTCAAGTGTTTGTATAATTCTACCTCTTAGGGTAGATTTAAGAAGTTTAGATTATGAAACAACTCACAGAATTCTGAAACATTACATGAGGTCTGGTGGTACACTTTGGGAGCAATCAGTAAGTAGCACGTTGGTGACTTTAAAAGCATGATTGCATTACCACTTGTTACTTGTTACAGGCGTACTTGTGTGGTTCTCCTTCCCTCCTGTTTTTCTCTCTTCTCCCTGGTTGCGTTCCTTTAGTCCACTTAGGAACCTTCCTAACCAAGTGAAATGACCCGGAAGTACGTCAGTGGCAGCCATGTTAAGTGCCGTTCCAATTCTCCAAATGAAAGGAAAGGAGGTTTCAAACTTCCTTTGTAACCTCCTTTAGCTTAGGAACCACTGGACCTCCCTTGACGAAATGAGAGGAGAAAATTGTTAGAGTTTATTGAAGGATAAACGTGTTTTCATAATATGTTGTCATTTTATGTTGTAAAGAGACCATAGTCAGAAAAGAGGAACAGAGAATAGTCTGTTCCCCTTTTCTGTGGACCATACACACACACACACACATGATTGCGAGTCACAAGACTCCCATTGACAAATAAAGCCGTTGGTTACATACACTTCCTCATGCATGATTTGTAACTGTATTTTTGTAATAAAGAGACTGCACTGAGAGAAGAGGAGCAGAGTTGGTTTTGGAGTTGACATGACCTGTCACTCGCTGATTCTCCTTGCAGCAAGTAAACTTGAAACTCGAGTACTGTTATCTTTGTTCACTGGGTTTTGGTATATTTGAACCGAGCTGGGGTTTACTCTTACAAAGTAATATAGAAATACCCAACATTAATGCTGCCCCATAATGCATTGCAGCCGCAGCATTTGCCGTCACTCAACAGTCGGCCGTTCAGGAAAACAACCGATTATGACGGAGAAATTATATCATGAAAGTTACGGTGCTTATTAAGCATTTTAAAACGTATGTGGTAAGTTGCCAAAGTGCTTTGTGTTGAACGTTCATCAGTATTATAATCAAAAAGAGAAATATGAACGTTAGTTTTATACTGAAATTATCCAATAAAGTCAACATTTCACAGTGTTTACTGAGCTGTGTGGGGTTTGTTCAACTTTTAAAAGATGTTTGAATGGTGATATACACAGTGATAGATGTTAAGGACTAACGTTTATAATAAATACATTTGTATTGACTTTAAGATATTTTCATAGTTCATACAATCATACGTATTGGGATCAGTTGTATAAATGTGGACGGAGGGAGAGGGTCACGAGCATAAGTTTCACTTTCCTTTTTTATTTAAATTCCAACTTTGGTCATGAAGAATATGTTTCTCTGTTGTCCACGTTCATAAAGCATAAAGCAACAGCATCAGAGCACGGTGCAGAGTCTCTAGATGAGTTTACAGTAGTCCCTCCTTCTTATTATACATCCATGTTATAGTCCGCTGTATAGAAAACTGTAGTTTCCATAGTTTCACCACAGCAGCAGACGCACATTCATGACGTCCGCTGGCGCATCATAAACACGTCGGATAGTGAAAGTGCATTCGGATTCTCTAAAGCAGAGGTTCTCAATTGTTTTTCAGCCAAGGACCCCTTACAAGATAGAGAATACACCAAGGACCCCCTCATTCTGATTTGTGATTTTGGGCTATATAAATAAAAATGTACTTGATTTGACTTGTATGTCCCTTGGAATAATCTGACGTAGCCTATTTTTTACACTTCTATAGTCTTAGTTATGTGAAAGAACAACACAAGAGAAATGTATTAGAAAGATATTGGATATGTATTAAAAATATTTGCACCATCTCAACACAGAATACCCATAAAACAATCAATCAATTAGCTGCAAGTAACGCTGTACCTAAAGAAAATATCAAAGGGAAATCAAGAGAAAAGTGATCATTTGAAGTGCATTTCAGAACACACACACACACACACACACACACACACACACACACACACACACACACACACACACACACACACACACACACACACACACACAGGGGTTAAAGTGGGCCGGAACGATCCAGAACAGCGTTCCGGCACCTTCGATTAATAAGTAAATAAATCTGATTGGCAGTTTCATACATAATAATGTCAAGCGAGTTCACAGGGCTGCCAACTCTCACACAATTGACATTTTTCACACGCTCTCAGCCACAAGTCCGTTTTCTCAAGCAGTGAAAAACAAATTCATAACTGATAATGTCATGGTGCGAAAAGAAGACACTTCTGCACATTGCGCAACAGCAGCACCATGACCATCTGAATAGCGAGAAATATACACAAATGTATTATATTGTAACTTATTCCCATGCATGTTGCTCAAAGTAATCAGTCTCACTTCTGCGTCTCTCCCTCTCCTCTCGCGCCATGCGCACCAGGCAGGAGTGAGAGTGAGTTACCATGGTTACGGGGACGCTCTGTGTCTCTGTCGCTCTGAAACTTCTCGCGATTCCCAATAATACGTTTTTAGTAATATAACATAATTTTACAGTTTTGGTTAACATTATACAGGGTTAATGTTTCTTGATTAAATCCAAAGAGGGCAAGGTGGTGTAGACATGTAGGAAATGTGTTTTAAATTACAATTTGTTCACACACACACACAGAGAGAGAGAGAGAGAGAGAGAGAGAGAGAGAGAGAGAGAGAGAGAGAGAGAGAGAGGAGAGTAGAGAAGAAGGAGATGACCAGAGAGAGAGAGAGAGAGAGAGAGAGAGATAGAGAGAGTAAGGATACCTCATTCACTACATCGCCACCTCACTAGCCCCCCAGTGTCAAGCTCCGTGCTAGAGCTTTTCAGGTTCAGAACCAGTTCTTTTCGGTTTAGCTCTGGCTTCTTTTCACACCGCCCAGAGTCCGACTGGTAATGCGTCGTTGCGTCATCGTTTGCGTCATGACGTAACCGTTTGCGTGCCTGCTTCATAAAGCCAAACCGCGCGGATGAAATCAGTTGCATTAATTTCTTATGGCTCTATCTGCAGCTTTTCCGGAGTCATTTCTGTGGTTTAGTTATATTCTTATAAAAAAGTGTACTCGTGTCAATAAAGGTTTTTTTAAAACACAACTGCTTCCTAGGCCGGTCTTATTTCTTAAGGTGTACTGAACCATGAGTGTGGAGTAACATTGTATCTTTCATTTAAATGAACTGTAACCTTCACCCAGGTATGTAACAGCTGTTCTCAAATGAACACGTGAAGTAAAGTTTAATATTTATAGTTTTATAGATTTATAATGAGTTATAACGAGAGGTGATCAACGTGAATGAATGAACCCTGAAAACTCTGGCAGGAGCACTCATTCAAGGGTACTATGACTATGCTTGCCTTGCACGTCATGGTACCATAGCACCTCCAAGGCGCTAAAAATAAAACTTCAAACTTGACCTTTCATCTAGAACCCACCTCACCTCTGCCCACTTTGACAACCTAGGATGGCTTAGAGTAGATGACAGAGTACAGCTACTTGCAATGGGCCTGGTCTACAAGATCCACTACACCTCTATGGTACCCATGTACATGTCAAAATTCTTCCCAAAGGTCAAGGAATACCATGATCATAACACCAGAGGGAGCTCCACAAATCATGTGAAACCCAGATTTGGCACAAAAAAGGGGGAATACACGTTTCGCAATTATGCCACATCAAGGTGGAACGCTCTTCCCACAACTGTAAAGGAAAGTAAAACTATACTTACCTTCAAAACCTCTCTTAAAGAGCACCTTCGGGGGAGAGCATTGCAAAACTGGCCCCGGTAATGGTACAAATCTCAACCTGTCGTTCAATGGACAGCTTCCCCCCCCCCCCATCTATGTATATACTCGCATTTTAGACTCTGTTACTAACTGTATATCTGTAGACTTGGTATGTCTTAAATGTCCGGTTAGGATGTATTAGAAGAACGAAATCTAAAATGAAAATTGTAAATAAGCAATCTGTATGTAAAAAACCACCTGTATGTAAATTGTAAATAAGCCATCTGTATGTCAAATATGTCTTAAATGATATGATGAATTGGAAATGGGGGACCCTGATGTAAACAAGACGAAAGTCTTTCTCTGGTCTGCATCCCCTTAACAATTGCATGTTTTGAGCTGTACTGTACTGTACCCAATATACAAGCTGTTAATAAACTTGTCAATCAATCAATCAATCAATGCTCAGGTTCCACCTTAACACGCAAACACGTTGCTTCACCATGAGCAGAAACCTTTATATATACAGTCTATGGCAGAAACACTGAAACTCTGAAACTCTGGTTAAGTTTCTCCATCGTTGTTCAAACTGGATAAAACGCGGGCTTTTTGTTGTTGTTCAGGAGTTGATCTGTCTCTGCCCCTGCCCCCGCCTCGACGTAAGCGTGACGTATGTGGTGCTTTTGCTCTGGCCGGACAATTTTTTGGTGCTTGAAACGAACCGGATTCCGGAGCTAAGAGGCTGCTCCGCTGCGGTGTGAACAGGAAAACCCGGTGCTTTTCAAGCTCCAGCTCCGAACCGGCCCTGAAACACCGTTGGTGTGAATGAGGTGAGAGAGAGAGAGAGAGAGAGAGAGAGAGAGAGAGAGAGAGAGAGAGAGAGAGGAGAGAGAGAGAGAGAGAGAGAGAGAGAGAGAGAGAGAGAGAGAGAGAGAGAGAGAGAGAGAGAGATCTGCTTAGTTGCAATACTGTAGCTTATGCAATTTAGGCCTAGAAATTGTTTATGTAATTTATGTGCCAGTGTGTCCATGGTTTTGAGTCTGTCTGTGTGTTGAGCGCAGCGCCGTCTGCTTTTTGTAGTACAGTAACTAAAGTAAGTTAGGACTAAGCATACCGGTAGTTTTCTGTGGACCTGTCTGTTTTTCATTTACTTCATTTGTAGCCGTAACCGGTCATTTAAAAAATCTGTCCATCTTCGTAGTATGCTAGCCGTGTTATATATCTATGATGCTTGCAGCGGCGCTCTTTGACTGACGTAACAGTTATTGTTGTTTCCACGGTAACGCACTTGATTTTTAAATGTATCTATTTGTTAGATTTGAACGTAATCTATGAAATATTTTAGATTAAAAAAAAAAAAGATTATTTGTTGAAAAAAAAAAAAATGAAAAAAAAATGATATCATGATAATTTAAATTAATGAATCTGAAAACTTTTCACGGACCCCCTGGCAGAGTGCCACGGACCCCCGGGGGGTCGCGGACCCCACTTTGAGAACCACTGCTCTAAAGTACCGCAGTCTCTTCTCCTAAGTCTTTTGAATTCTCCTATCCACTATCCCTTAACCCCGTGACGTTTCACTCAGAGGTCAAGGAATAGGAGATAGGGTTAGAATTTAGGAGCTAATTTTTGGATTATCGGAACGCAACCCCTGTCTTCTCTACAGCTAATCAGCAGCTGATCTCCAGTACCTGCCTGTGCACCTGAATCTGACGGCTGATTGGATCCTCTCACCCTCAGCTGCCCTATCAGCAGCCAGGGCCAACCATAAAGGAGGCGTCCACGCGTCCACACACACACACACACGTTCTGACCTTTGTGAATGTGTGTGTTGAGAGGTGGAAGAGTTAGGTAAGTCTGGGGTACCCTGTACATTTCTCATCACGTGAGGGTTTTTGTTTGAGTTTTGGTTCCAGAGGATAGATAGGCCTGGTTTTGTTATACTTAATTATTTTGTTTGGCACAATCTCCTTTGTCTCCTCCTCCCACAAATATTATTTATGTTCAGTTCTAGGTATAAGGAATAAACCTTTTTGTCAACCTTTACGCTGACTCCCTCATTTGTATTGGTTGTTGTGTGTTATTGTCTCCAGGTCCCCTAGACCTTAGTGGGGACATAACATTATACAGTGATTATAAATTTAAAAAGCCTGTTTGGCAGGAAGACCAAATGGACATTTATTTGTTTATCTAACAATAGAAATGTATGTTATTAAAAACCTAGAGCAGATAGATCATTTAACAAGAACATGAACAAACAAGTGAATTGTATTGTTTTATTGGAGTGTATACCACATCAAATAAAAGAGTAAATAACAAGGAACCAGATAAGCCATCATTTAGATCTCTCTATTTCTCATATGAATGAAAAAACACCAAAAATTAATTTGCAGTGAGTTTTGTAAAATGAGAGAAAACAGATCAAAATCATTATTTGAGAAGCCTAGTCTACATCCAAATCACCCTCCAGTAGTGCTGTGATCAAGAGGCGCATTCACACTGCGGTACTTTTCCCACAAAGGTTCATGTGAACTCTTTTATCGCGTTCACACCAAAAAGAGACGGTACTAAAATTAGTTCATGTGAACCTTTTTACCCCCTCGAAAGTCCCTGCTAGAGAGCAGGGACTTTCGAGCGGCTCTTTTGTGAGAAAATAGCTATATTTCTGATTGGCTGGGCGGATTGCAAACCACGCCCCGTAAAACTCCCAAAAAGTTTTGTGAAGCCGCCATTTTATTATCCTCGCATTAGCATTATTAGCATTAGCATTAGCCCAGCGCAGAAACGCAGAGAGACTAACTTATGGCAACACAAAATAAAACATGGGAGCGGTGGAGATGAGGAGGTGTCGGCGTTCTGGCGATTTACTCGGAAGGCTTCAGTAGAAGCTGCTGGGAGTCCCAGCAGCTTCTACTGAAGCCAGTCCCCAACTCCGGGGACTTCCGGCCGGGGACTTTGGGCGGCAGTAAACGCCTTGAAGTGGTTTGCGGCCTGCCAGTAAACCCAAAGCAGAAGAAGAACAAGTGACGTCAGCCGCTTAATTTGCCTAATCCACCCCCACGGACTTTTTCCAGTGTGAACGCGATATGTACTTAGTTCATGCGAACTAAATAGTTCACATGAACTAAATTCACATGAACCTTTGTGGGAAAAGTACCGCAGTGTGAATGCGCCTAATGTTGAGGATTTAATTAATTCATTGACATTTCAGCCTAAATTTATCAAACAATGCTAAACAGAATAAAACAGATTCAAAACTGGAAAATACATATATTAAAAATGCAACTGTTAAATCATTAAAAGCAAAACGTCTGTGACATCACAGCAGTGGCTGAGATCCAATATATATTCTCCGATACATGGGCATAGTGAGGACTTTTTCACTGGGGGATCTCATTCAAAACAAATCAAAGACAGCAAAGTAACTCATAGTTTGCCATTATGGTCAAAATGTTCCCAGAGGTCTCTCCTCCTCTCCAAAACAAACTGACCCAGAGAGTAAAGCTGCTTCAGCACTGAATAAAGAAGTTTACTTTTAAAGTTAGTGTTTCTGTTACGGTGTATGTTGGAAGCAGGACCCAAATGCAGATATAAACTGAAAAAACTCCTTTATTTCAAGGCTAGGGATATAAACAAAGACAAAACAGAACACTCACCGACAAACTAGTCATGACACAAGACGAACCAACCCTGAACACAGGAAGAGAATAGACTAAATACAGGGAGGGGTAATCACAAGACGAGAAACAGCCGGGCAGGGGAGGAGAAACACAAGGGCCACAGGTGAACACAATCAGAAAACTAGACACACCAGGGAAACTAACGACAGGGGAAAAACACAGGAAGAAGGACCAGACAATATACAAGGAGGAAACTACCCATAACCAGACATACAAAACTACAAACGTGACAAAACACGAGATTCCTGACAGTTTCCTTGATGGATACAAGCCAGAGAGGCTACAAGCTAATGCAAAGTTACCTTAGCTCCTAAGCAAACCAAGGTGTTAACCTCTGATTGTCGTCCTAGAATCGGAAATAAATCTTCCAAGAAGTCCTGTTGCCTGAGCTCGGGTAAAAGCCTGTTCGTTAAAAAAGACCAAGATTTAAAGTGTTTAGTAAAAGTGTACTGAAAACTGGATTAAAAACGACATTTATGAAAGCTTCTGGCAGACAACTAAAATGCTGATGCGCACAAAAGCAGGGGTGGGGTGGATGTGTGGGTCGCTATTGACATGCAGATATATCTTAATAGACTGAACAACATAAGGTTATCATCAAACTGCTTTTTTTAATAGGATTTTAAAATGACATGAATTAGGGCACCACATTATGTAAACAGACAAGAACAATTGTTGAAACCCAATCCAGAGGCCTCATGTCTTTTATCCTCGGTATGTTAACAGGCGTCTGCTGTTAGTCTCCATTTATCAACCCTGAAACATCCACCAGAGAGACAAAGAGCGATGTTGTGAAATTGAATATTAATAACAAACTATTATTAATAGTTTGGATCATCAGGTTCCCTAAAACCTACCTTTGCACATGATGGACGCACTGTAGCCGCTTGAACCGGTTAATCACTACTGTAATAAAAGCACTGTTAGGATTTTCAGAAAACAAGTCATAATCCAGACAATATATATATATATATATATATATTATATTGTGTTTAAATTGAGTTTTACCAAATAATTGCATCATCATCTGGGCACTCTGTCAGTTCTTTTCAGGTCATTGTAGTATTTCTTTACCAACTTAAGCTCATCACTTACATCTGAAAAAAATAAAATAACATTGTTTCAAACAAGTGGATTCACTTAATACACTAATATATCGACTTTTTAATTACGATCAAATGTACAGTATTTTTTGTGATTTTGTTATGTTTCCTTTACCTGGGATGGAGACACCATCTGTTTTGAGTGACAGCTCGATTGATTCCTGCATCGTGCTCTCCAGTTTCTCCAGGATCTCCAACTAAATCAGCATTGAAATATTTATCACTTAAAACTGACATCTTTGGACATGTATGTTTGTGTTGCAGTGTTCCGAGTTGAATTGCCCTTGAATTAAGAAGAGTCCATTATGTAAATGATAACCACAAATCATGGATACACATTGATATGTGCAGCCCAACATGTTTCAGTGAAGAATTATTTCTGTAAGACGAAATATAAAATGTGACAAACCATCAAGCCTCTCAGCTTTTTCATCATGGTGTTTTTAGCCTGAGCAAACATGACGTACTTTGAACCATGTACGTGCATTTCAATAGTTTCCCTCATGTTTTTCAGCGTGCCTACTCCTTCAAATTCTTTTGCTCCTAAATAAAACAGAAACATGTTGACATAAACATTTTGCAACACAAAAATGTGTAGAAGTGTATTTCTACGTCTGTAATGATCTTCTGTCTTACTGTCATAGCATGGTTTCATGGTCTCCTCGATTGTTGTTGTCAGGCTGCTGTAGATCGTTTTCTTACGTTCACGGATGAGTTTGTTGAGGTTTGTTTTCATTTTTTCTTCCTTAGAGGGAAAATGCGAAGCAAATATCGAACATATTTTAAAATCAATAGGTTACAAACAAGGCTGATCATTCCCTTCATTATTTTTTCCAGATTTTACCTGGAAAAGCAGTACATTATTCAAACTGATAGGACCTGTTCACCAGCACTTTGCCCAATATCAGAATATGCTATTGTAATCTTGAGTGTGTCTTCATGACTTGGGGCAGGGTCCGTTTTACAGCTGCAGTACATTTTTCAAAGCCATCTCCAATTCATGAGTTATTCCAGTACAATGTATATTAATATGTTGACTGATCAATATGGAGCCCTGGAGGGTTCATAGAGAGAACAATAAATAAAACGAGGCCACGTTTTATTAATTCGTGCACACAAGATGTAATTCGTGGCCTCAATTTAAATAAAACTGTCAGTGCCGTTCATTCCGGTGCACTCCGGCAGGACTATAGCACTACATCGAGATTAAGATTTATTTCACTTGGGAATACACATATAACTATGGAGAACCAGATTTGTGTAAATTACTGTTCATGGTAATTTGAACAAATGCCGGTGGTGTCGGACACACACAAACACACCGAACACACACAGAGCGGAGCACAAACACACACACATCATGCGCCCTGGTGACCGGACATCTCCTTCATAAAACGAGTAATAGGGGGAATACTCTGGCAGTTCGATGTGTGAAGAGGTGTGTGTGGTGTGGTTAAACGTAGCAGCCTCGATCTCTATTCAGCTGTTCTAATGAAGGCAAATACAGTGAAGTAAACAGTAAAAGGCACAGCTCTTTGCAGCTCGTGCTGCTCTTCTCAGATTCTGCTGAGTTACACGTTACTGCCTCCAGTGCCCTGTATGACGAAGCCAGTTCAACAGACCCTGGATATGTTTGAGTTACCCGGCTTAACTAACACTAACAAACGCGATCTCGCTAAGCGGTCCTACGAAGCTGGTTATCAACTCAGTAAATCAACCAGGGTTTCTCTGTCCAGCTGAGAGCGCGTTCACGTGAAAAGGACGGGGTTAGCAACATTTGACCAGTGGCGAACCGTGTCTATCACAACTGGACCTTCTAGACCAGGCATGGGCAAACTAAGGCCCGCGGGCAACATACGGCCCGTTGGACCTTTTAATCCGGCCCGCGGAATATTGGTACAAAATTGTCCAAATTATAGTAATGACCGCATTAATTTTGCCTTTTTCCTGCAATTCCCGTAATTTCAGTTTATTCCACTAGATGGCGCACTCTAGACACAATTGACCACTCGGCAACCCGGCAAGATCTAAGAACCGCATATGTCACCCTTACAATGGAGGGGGTCGAGATTAACCTGAGCAATCATGGTGAGTCAATATAGTCTGATTAGCTTCGGTTGCTATGCTAACATCACCTGTAGAATGCCCGAGAAACTTTCATAACAGCGTTGTGATGCCAAACAGCGTCAATTCAGACTGACACACATTCACTGATGGGGATGGGGAATATTTATCAGCTGCTTGTGTGACAGTCAGACAGTGAACACTTTCCAGCGGCCGCTGCTGGGAGTTAACGGGAGAATAATCTCCGGTGGACGAGCCGCGCTCCAGCGGGCGGTAATGCCACTGAAACACATTAATACACAATGCACCACGGCACTCTGGAGAAAGGTATACGGCTGGAGAAGTAGTTATTTAATTGAATCTGGCTTCGTAGGATTAAAAACAACCCAACGCAGTCCTCTATTAATGTTATGAGCGGTGTTGCGGAGAAAATCAACCACGTAAAATGCAGTGTGGGTCTTAAGAACTTCGAACGCACGTTATGTCATGACGCAAACGATGACGCAATAATTAACCTTTGAACCTAATTCACATTTGAACCTGCATTTAACAATGAGTGGACCAAAGAAAAGAAAAGTTGACAATGAGTGCCGAGTGTTTAAAGAGGAGTGGACAGCGAAATATTTTTTCACCGAAGTGCGATCAAAGGCTGTATGTCTTATTTGCCAAGAAACCGTTGCGGTATTCAAAGAATACAACATCAGCCGCCACTTTTCCACCAAGCATGCTAACTATGCTAGCAAACAGTCAACGCAAGAACGGGCGGCTACTGCTCAGAGGTTGGCAGCCAATTTAAAGACTCAGCAAAATATTTTTCTCCAACAAACTTCTATTCAAGAGTCAAGCACCAAGGCAAGTTATTTGCTAGCATTCAAATTAGCAAAGGCCAGCAAACCTTTCTCCGAAGGGGAGTTTTTGAAAGAATGCACGGTAGAGACAGCAGGTCTCTTGTGTCCAGAGAGCAAAAACAAATTTGAAAAAATGACTTTATCACGCAGGACAGTGACTCGCCGTGTAGAACTAATTGACGAAGATTTGGCCAGCGAGTTAAACAAAACAGCTGAGTCATTTAAGTTATATTCGTTAGCACTGGACGAAAGTACCGACGTAAAAGACACCGCTCAGCTCTTAATTTTTATCAGAGGGATTAATGACAATTTTGAGATAACGGAGGAGTTTTTGATCATGGAATCTCTAAAGGGGACAACACGAGGAGAGGACTTGTATGGCAGTGTGTCTGGTGTCATCGAGAGGCTGAAGCTACCTTGGTGTAAACTTGCCAATGTCACCACAGATGGATCGCCAAACTTAACAGGAAAAAAAGTCGGACTGCTGAAAAGAATCCAGGATAAGGTGAAAGAGGAAAACCCTGAGCTGGATGTCATTTTCCTGCACTGCATAATCCATCAGGAAGCCCTGTGTAAATCTGTATTGCAACTTGATCATGTTGTGAAGCCAGTCGTAAAACTCGTTAACTGTATACGAGCGAGGGGACTTCAGCATCGTCAATTTATTAAGTTCCTTGAGGAAACGGATGCTGATCACCAGGACTTGCTTTATCACTCTCATGTCCGCTGGTTAAGTTTGGGGAAAGTATGTCGACGAGTGTGGGAGCTCAAAGGGGAGATTAGCTCATTTTTGGAGTTAATCGGGAAAGCTGACGATTTTCCAGAGCTGAGCGACGCAGATTGGCTTTGTGATTTTGCTTTTGCTGTGGACATACTGACACACATGAATGAGCTGAACACAAAGCTACAAGGGAAAGATCAATTTGTGCACGAAATGTACACAAATGTGAGAGCCTTCAAAGCCAAGTTGACTTTATTCTCAAGACAAATGTCAAACAAATCATTCGCTCATTTCCCCACACTAGCAACACTGAAAGAGGCCCCTCGACGTGTGAAGAAATACAGCAAATCGCTGGACGACCTGCACGGAGAATTCTGCCGTCGCTTTTCTGATTTTGAAAAAAATCGAAAAGTCACTTCAGCTGGTGTCATGTCCCCTATCACAAGACTGTGAAACAGCGCCGCAGGAGTTGCAATTGGAACTGATTGATCTTCAATGTGACTCCGTCTTAAAGGAGAAGTTCAACTGCCTCAAACTGGAGGAGTTTTATGCATCACTAAGCGAAGCCAAGTTTCCAAACATTAGGAGGATGGCACAGAGGATGCTGGTGTTGTTTGGCTCTACCTACGTGTGTGAGCAGACGTTCAGTGTGATGAACATCAACAAATCACGCCACAGATCCCAGTTAACTGATGAACATCTCAGATCTGTCCTGAGAATTGCCACAACCAAACTGACACCAAACTTTGATGCACTGGCAAAAAAGGGTGACCAACAACACTGTTCCCACTGAAATGAAATGTAAGTTTTCTTAACTTTTTCAGGTAATGGCTTTTACTTGTAATTTGTATTTGTTCACACAAACACTCTCCATCCATCTGCTACTGGCCCGGCCCGTCTGTCAAATTTGAAAACTCATAGTGGCCCCCGAGCCTAAAAGTTTGCCTACCCCTGTTCTAGACACACACACCCCCCGCCCCTCCGCGGCATTATAATGTCCGTCTTTTCACTGAATTGTCGTCTTGAAAAGGGTACTTGCAACAATTCCGCAACAACTTCATCTTCACCTGTTGCACTTGCCATTTCAACGTTAACAACAATAAAACGGCATGAATTGCTTCGTCGCATTCATCTAGAATCTGATCCTCTGTCTCGAGCCAGTTAACTAGCGGGCCTTCTAGACTCTAGGGGGGGTCCGAAAACCAGTCAGTATCTGGTGTGAGGGGTAGGATTAGGGTTAGGGGTAGGGTTAGGGTAATGTTGTGAATTGAGTGGCCCATGGTGGTGGTGGTGGGGTTATGGTATGGGCAGGCGTATGTTATGGACGACGAACACAGGCCACTCGATTCACAACATTACCCTAACCCTAACCCTACCCCTAACCCTAACCCTACCCCTCACACCAGATACTGACTGGTTTTCGGACCCCCCCAGAACCCCCCAATAATGCAAAAATGCACGTTTCAGAGTGGCCTTTTATTGTGGCCATTCTAAGGCACACCTGTGCAATAATCATGCTGTCTAATCAGCATCTTGATATGCCACACCTGTGAGGTGGGATGGATTATCTCGGCAAAGGAGAAGTGCTCACTATCACAGATTTTTTCAGATTTGTGAACAATATTTGAGAGAAATGGTTATTTTGTGTATATAGAAAATGTTTTAGATCTTTGAGTTCATCTCATGAAAAATGGGAGCAAAAACAAAAAGTGTTGCGTTTATATTTTTGTTCAGTGTATATCTCAAATTATGTCTGCACTGCCATTTCTCCACATAAACATAACAGTGCAATGAAACGGTTGTCTCCTCTGTGCTCCACTTCCTACTTGGCGCACCGGTAACTTTCTCGTGCGAACAAAATAGTATTTTGTGCGAACGAGAAAGTATATCGTGCGCACAAGATTTTTTTCTCTCCATGAACCTTAGGGGGTCAATATGTATTATATTAAATTATATTGCACACCCTTCCATTACAGTCTCCCTGGCTTTAAAAACATATCTGATAATGGACTAATGAATAGGAGCCTTTACCTCTGTCTTGAGAAATGTCAGCTGCAGTTTGACATTTTCGTACTCCTTATTCATCATCTTCTCCTCTGTGCCAAGTGAAAACGCATTGATGACCCCGTTGAATGGTTCACTGTTTCCTTCATTTCTAAAATATATTAACACAAAGAAATGCCTAAATTCATAAGGCCTAAACAAATTTGTATTTCAATAATGTATTTAAATGTATTGTAAAACACAATTTATCCAACACAGGGTTTTATGTGATGATTAAGTCATTTCTTACGGGAAGGTCTTCTTAAATTCCTCGTCAAGGCTGTCGGTCAAACATGAAGTTAACTTCATATTGATGTTTATTAATTTCCCTTTTTTTGGTTTGTGGATGCCACCCTTCTCAACTACACACTTCAATGTCATGTGAAATGCACTACCTTTCTTTGCCTGAAACAAAACAAAATTTGTAAGAAACATTTTCATATTAAGAGCAAGCATTTGCTTTGATTTAATTATAACTTAAATACTTACAGGATAAAGGACCGACTTTAAGACTTTTTCACATGAACTTTGTGATGTTTCAACCCCCCCACTGAGGCATCTTCCAAAAACTGTAAGGGTCTCTTTCATGGGTTCCCTGACTTTATCAAGTTCATGACTCAGCTTTTCTTCAAGTTCTATGGACACAGCCGTTTTTTCAGCCTGAAACTATACACAACACAGTCATTATTTAAAGTATTTCAACTATAATTCAATATGGGACTTTTTTTCTCAAGCCCTTACAACAAAACATACAGAGCCCTTTAAAAACTGTAGCAATACATCCTCTCTGAAGCAACACAAACTCAGTAAATCCAATACCTTGTTGGCTCCACAGGTAACATTACATGTAAGCAGTCTGTCTTTTACTTTACAATTTGACACAACATTTTAGTGTATGCAGCTTACTTATTTTCTATTAATGTTATTATTTTCTGTCAATATTAAACACAGTGAAATATGTTGTTACTTGATCTTACCCCTTCTCTGCTGCTGGCTCCCTGAATCAGAGAGAGAATCCCGCGAGCTCCAGACACATAGTTTAATGTCTCAGAGTGCCATTCATTGAGATCTTGCAGGTAATCCTGCAGTGAGGGAATTTCTGTAAAAAATGTAATATACTTACATTACATTCTTGAATTTATATATTTATTGGAGGAGATAAAACCATTTTGTCATCCGGGGCTCACTTATGGAGACTTGAATCACCTGTGTCATTTCGCTTAAGATTTTTCTTTTTCAAGAACTCTTTGGAGCTCACTGTGAAAACTTTGAAACACTCCTTCCCGAATTGTTTCTGAAAAAAAAGGTTTAGATTTAAAAGCAGGTCTGCACAACATTTGAGTTTGATTATCATCAAATATTACTCACCTTAACTTCTTTTAGTTTGCTGAATTCTGCCATCACTTCTTTCTTGGCTTGCTCGTTTTCTCTCAGTATCTGAGCACGAACACCAGCTGCTGACCTTTATGAAAAGATTTGTATTTGAAGAATTACATAAACTGCCAATACATTCCAGGATATCATATCACTATGCAGCATACTCAACACTTTCAATTACCAGTGATCACATAGAGGAGCTTAATCCAGCATCACAAAGTGTTTGTGAAGCAACAACATTAGGACAGAAATAAATGGCTGATATGTTGAGGAATCAAGACACACATGCAGACATTTTAGAAACATGGATACTGTTATGATCATGAATAACCTGGTTTATCCTGTTTCAAGTGAACATTATATCCCTGAATACGATCAAAACCAGGATACTAATGTGCCTGTTAACGTAATCAATGTTTCCATAGTTTATCCTCTTGCCATCTCCGTCTCCGTCTCCGTCAGTGTCTAAATCGGATGTTACATTTGACTGTGTCCTTTTTGCATCTGAAACTACTTACTGATCATCTGAACCTCCAAGACTATCAGACTTGGTGCAGATAAAATGAATCTGCCGACACTCGCCACCATTTCCCATGAGGCTGCAGGATTCTTCCAGGATCTCCCAGGATTCTTTTTCTGAAGCTGCTCGATTTATCTCAGTCACAATCCACACAGTAGAACAACTTCCAACAAGCTGGAGGGGAACACAGCAAATAATAATGGTTACATTGTCAGTGTAACCTTCCACAATAATCAGCATTGCATGTGGATTAATCACCTTTTTCCACATCGTGTCTCTGCTCTTGTTACGGTCCCCGTTTCCAGGAAGATCCACAAGTGTGACGTGCTGGAGAAGACGATTCTTCGGCACTCTGACAGTCACACACTTCACCAGTGGCCAATACAACCTCTTCACGTCTTTTGACTCACTTCGTGTGTATTTGACTAATTCTGCAGATAAGTCTTCAGCCTAAAATAAATAATAGAGGCAATGCAAGGCCATTTGTTTTACATGAACAAACTTTAACTTGAAATTGCTTTAAAAGATTGTGTTAAAGGTCCCATGTCATGCTTTTCCGGTTATTACCTGTCCCCTTTGTGTGTTATGAAGGTTTCTATGCATGTAAACGGTCTGCAGAGTCAAAAACCCTCAAAGTACACCATGTAGCGAGTAAAACACAGAAAAGACCTCCCCAAAACGCCTCGTTGGAGATTTCTCCTTTTCTTCCTGGGTACTCTGACGTGTGAATACCCAGAGGCCACACCCTCTGCCAGCCTTTCACGAAACAAACCTTCCCAAACCTTTCAGCGATTCATGCCGGATATGTACAGCGTTGGGCACTGAAGAACACTGCTGTTCCTACTTTGTCTGTACCAGCGGGAGATTCGGGTACACAATCATTGTTGTTTGTGTATTTATGATGTTTAAAACAAACAAGGTATCTACCACGACTGTTTACATGGGTAAACGTTTTTCGGGCTACTAAGTTGGGATCGCGGAGAAATGCCCTCCGCAGACCCATTCTCACAGCGTTATAAACAGGGGTGCACATAACTTTTTTGCCCTGGTTCTCAAAGGAGCACCTGGAGATGTTGCTTGGTGCTCATCCTTAAAATGAAATAAACCGTAACTTTTGAGGGGGTCTTGACTTTATTTGCCAGACACACGGCACTGGACACACATGCAGAGGTGCACAGAGAACACACATGCAGAGGTGAACACAAGACAACATTAGCACGACCAGTAATCCTACAAGCTGTCATCACTACCCTCCTGACTGTTCTCCTCACTGTCTTCCTCTCTGTCAGACATGGTAGCTGATGATGTAGGCCTACTTCTTTCTCTCTGGTTGAGTCTGCGATTAGCTGCTTGCACCCACAAGTCAACAGCTGGTTTTGGGTCGAAAGTCTCTGTTGTCATCTTAGACAAGTGGATGTAATCAAATAAGTATGTGAACATAACCAATAACCTACCATAGCCAATAACAAATGAATGTAACTTATTTTATTTGTGTTGTTCATTCATATCTTATTTTACCTTAACATTTATTTATGCATTTTTTTTTATCTCTCCAGTTTTAAAGGATATTTTTTGGTTACTGTCCTATAGTATACCATGGAATGATTTAAAACCTGTTTATCCCAATAATTATAAAGGAGTGCCTTGGAAATATGTGTTTACATAAATTGCGACCAAACCGTTTGAACTTAGACTTTACCTCACTGAACTGTAGTTATCAGTCTGACTGGAGAGGACTCTCCCTCCACATTATTGTAGAAACATCTTCTTCTTATCTCCGTTAGAGCAGCTAGCACGGCACCAGATTCTAATAACAACAGCGCTGGTACCGGTGCACCCTCCCTCGCTCACTCGCATTTTGGCTGTGAGCTGCGGGCGCCAGATAAACCAACATCCCCCATTTGCATCACTTACAGCGCCCATCGTACAGGGCAAATGAAACGTGTAACCGGGGTGAAAAGGGTGTTACATTTACTTAATTATGAATATTGTTACATCAAAGCCGAAAATTAGGATGAGCCCCAATGGTCAAAATGTTGTTTTCCCTCCCAGAACTGCCAGCGCAGCGCCTCCACAGATCTGGCGCCCTAGGCGAACATCTAGCCAGTGCTACGGGTCGACCCTGAGTTCATATCATGGTTCATACATGTATGCAACTCGCAAATATCTTTCTCTCTCTCTCTCTTCTCTCTCTCTCATCTCTCCTCTATTTTCTCTTCTCCCTTCTCTCTCTCCCTCTCTCAATGTTGGTACGCAAATGCGCTTTGTTTCAAATGACCCGGTGCACTTTTTTTGGCGGAGGTGCGCATGCGCACCTGCGCACCTGTTATGTGCAGCCCTGGTTATAAACCTTTTTCTTACTCAATATCAAGCCACACTTATTGTTTTTACTTTGGCTGTGAGTGTTTGTGTGTGCTCAGGATGAATTTCGCTTTTTCTCGCTGTATCGCCGAGAGGCTCGTTGCTGCGATCTGCTGTGAGGAGCGGAGATCGCAGCAACGAGCCTCTCAACGTCCCGACCAATCAGAGCACACTGGGCTCACAGGGAGGGAGGGGGGGGGGGGGGGGGGGGGGGGGGGGGGGCAGGAGCTCCAACAAGCCGTTTAGGACAGAGAGTGAATACCGGTGAATACATACTATACAGAGATGCTGTATGAGAAACCAATGTGAGTTTGGAAAATTGCACAGTATAAATCTATTTTAGTATACCTCAACAATGGAATTATGATCAGTAGAAATGGCCATGACATGGGACCTTTAAATAATTATTACAGCATAACATTAAAAGTCAATTTGAAACCCTATCCCTGAAACAACAACATCTGAATTAAATCAAAAAGTAGCAAAGCTTACGTTTATATTTAAGCAATGGGGAATAATTAGGTTTGACATTTTTAACATGATTTCAAATGTAAAGCTGGTAGTGCCTTAAAATATCTAGGTTGTTGCAAGCAAGTTAGTTACTGTTAGATATTTTCTTTCCTATGATGCATAAAGTAGATTTTGTAGCTATTGTTATTAGAGCCGAGATAGATCAAGCCCATTTCCTGAGTACATACCAAATTGACGTCTGCATTTGGTATTCTGTTGTAAAACTATGCCAATCAAGAGTCTGTTTAATGAAATGATATAAGTTTTAGTCTTACTTACTGTATCCCTGGTCAAAATCTTACTCTTGGAATTGAGAAATCCAGGAATTTTTTTGAAGTATTTTTCATTCATGAGGTTTTCAGGAGAGTTGTCTTTCCATTCTTCTCCATACAGCACTGACAGCTTTTCAACACTGTCTCGATAATCTTCGTCTTTTTCCTGATTATCACCAAGGAAATTATTCAACTCCTCTTCCCACTCCTAAACAAACATATGTTTTTATTATATGGCATGTTGTGTAGTCAGCATATATATTTATTTGCAGCTTCATCATAAACGTTGAAATATCTCTAAGTTAACAAACATATTTAGCTCATTTTACCTCTTTTGTAATGAACTCGATTTCTGCCTCATACTTTGGGTTACGCTTGTTAGCCTCCACTTTAATCATCACTGAGGTACATGCACTGATGCTTCCAGAGGGCAAGAGATCCTGCTCTTCAATGACGGCATTTATCAGAGAGCTCTTTCCAGCCCCCGTTCTACCAAAGACGCCGACCACCTCCCTTTTGTCTGTCTCCAAATTATTGATTTTATTTCTGTGGTGCATGAGTTTGAATATGGGTTATTGATCAAATTAACAAATGTAACAAACACTAAAAGATGTTGTCAAAATCTGGCTTGACAACACTAATACTTACTTCAGGAACTTGTTGAACTTGTCGTCTTGGTCAGGTAGTTTATCAAGGACACAACTCATGATGTTTTTAACCTTAGACAGAATGACTTCTTCTGTAAGAGTAAAAGTAAATAACTATTCAGCAGAAACCAATAACCAGTTAAAATTCCCAAGGAAGTATCATTTTCATCATGTATATACTATGGCAGGCGTCTAAGGCCATTATAACTTAATAAGACCTGTGTTGCTATATATGTAAGTTCATTTGCTGAAGAATAAAACATTAAACACATATTCACCTATTAATCCTACTTTCTAATATTTTGGAAAGTAATATAAATACCTCTTTTTGTTCCTTGTATATCCACACGTGGTCGTTTTCTGGCTGGTGATTGGCTGGACTCACCCTGGAGATCCGACTTCCTCTTTCCTTGTGTTTAATTTTTTTGTAAATAACATTTTCTTTTATTAAAACATTGTTTTCAATACTGTTTAGATATAGCAGGTTTATTATTGTTTATAAAATATGAATAAAACTGCATATAATCCATAAGACACTTTGTATCTCACCTTTATCATTTGTTTTGCTGGTGGACGGACAAACCTGAGGATGAACATGAACATTTGACTCTTTGTCCTCTCACAGGGTGTTACAGGCTTGAACACACGTCGTCACAATTCACACACACCAACATTTGCATTTAATTTCCCATTCAAAACTCTATGGAAAATAATATATACTTCAAAAATGGCTATCAAGTGATCACATTCTGCATTCTTTTAACGGAATGAACAACACTATGCACAAATTAAACAGTTCACAGTTCTTCAGTTAAAGGTGACTTTATCTCAGGATGCTTCAAATATCAATGCATGAAGGATTGAGTCAAGTTCAATGATAACAAGCATGGTTAATTTAAAGTTATCATTAACTGAGCAGAAACAGCTTCCTCCCATTTACATTGTGAATAAAATAAATACTCTTGGTGGCCATGTCAAATGTTGAACAGACAATGACAATATAAAAAGTGAATTAAACTGCATTCAACTAACTTCAACAGAAGATTCAGATGTTTCCGGATCTGTTGTGTTTTGTTTCTCCTAGTTAGAAAAGAAAATAGTCTCAAGTCCATAATAGTAAAGAACTTTTATAAAATGATAGTAAAGTCAACAAGATATATTATACTTCTCTGTATGTAGATGTTGTATTTCTTGAGATGAATGAGAACAATTCATACAAATGCAGACATTACCTTTAACAACCTGAGTCTCTTTTGGAATTTTGACCGTGGTCCCACAAATGGGATCAAAGCAACAATGTGATTATCTTCCAGACAGTAAAGACTTTCCTTGTCAACGCCCTGATCTGTACAAAAAATGTAAATTAAGAAATGTCAACCAATTGCAAATATCTGTAGATGTGTATTTCGCATGGAGTGAAATGTGAGTTCAGCTGTTGAAAATATGTTTTAAAGAGCATTACAGCCTCATAAGGTTGTCTGAACTGAATTCATATTGGTAATATTGTGTTATTATTTTTCAGTCTTGATATCAGTGCTGCTGAAAAGATGCTACAGCAAATAAGTCACTCTGAAATTAATATTGAATAGTTTCCTTTCTGTGTGAAAATGTACAAGTCTTTAAGATTGTTTAGTATGTTAGAAAGTTACTGAGTAACGATGTTGAGGCAGTTTATGTGTCTTCAAGTAGATGCTAAGATATTTCAGTATTGGAAGGTCATATCGACTTTGAATAATATTTTTGCCCAACAAAAAGCAAGAGAATACTTTACCTTTAAATGTTTGTATCCATTCGCTGAGATTCCATTCAGTTAATTTGTTGCAAACAAAATCATCCATGATTAAGAATAGCAACTGGAAAGTAAACAAATAATTGTTTTAATCAACAAAATAACTACTTGTGAGAGTTATGATATTTTAATAGAAAAATAAAGGGTTATTAAAGTGATAATGGCAGCCTAATTAAAGTGTTTATATGAAGCATTTAGGACATAATTGTGTGATCACAAGATAAGCACAAATAACTGAGTACACATTTCAGAAATTCCTTTTTAGGGGAACCTGCAAGCTGTTTACTTACCTACTATTTGCATTCATCTACACCCCAACAGAAACATGAGCTTTCAAGTTCCCCAGTGGAATGGAATCTATGAAACGTAAAAAATGTATTCTGAATAAAAGATCAACTGTTGTCAAACACAAGTACAGCTGACATTAACATCTGAATCATGAACTAATCTATGCCAGAACATCTATTGGCAATTTTCTTTTCTGATAATTGTTTGGTTAAATGTTCAGGTAAAAATGTCATGGTTCCAGATTCTCAGATGTTAGCTTTCCTGCTTTTTTCAGTGGTTATAACCGTCTTGAAGGCTACCAAACTTGATTCCACCCAAATAAAACAGTAACATTAATAATACTAATCTAATGATATAATATAATGGGATAAGATATTCAAATTCAGGGCCAAATCAGAAATACTCAATGCGGTTGTTTTTCCCGAACAATATGCCTATACCTCTGGGATACTTTTCTGCTAAATGACACTTTTATGTTCGGTTGAGTAACATGACTTTAAGGTCGTGGTTTCTTGTTTTTTTCTGTGTTCCAATTTGTATTTATTTAACCCTTAGATGCATAAGTGGATCTTTTTGGACCCGGTGAGGTGGTTTTCTTGAAGTATCTTTGTAATTACAATTTATCATTTCATATTCCAGCTATTCCTCAAAAAACATGTTTTGGATATCATGCATTCACATTTTTAATTTATATTTTAAGAAATTGTAGTTTTTGTATTACCCAAGCTTCCATAAGTTGGTCAAAAATGACCCGCATGCATTTCCTATGGGATCCTCTGGGAACCTTTGATTCTTATCACCTGTGGCTGTCAGGAATACATTCACTGTAGACCACACAGACTACATCACAAGTGACATCTCTAAGGAAGATTATTTTACACAGCAAGATCTGATACCTGTCAGTATAATAATACATTAATTTGTATAGGGCTTTTTAAGGACTCAAAATCGCTTTACAATATAAGGGAAGGTTAGGGTGGGGGACAGGGGCGGATCTAGAAAGATATTCATGGGGTGGCAAGAGGGTGGCAGGAGAATTTAAGGGGTGGCATCCCCTGGCAGAAGTATATGCTGATTTAATCGCAGTCATATCAATCAATGTTAACTTGGAAAGCCACAATATTGATATTTTAACTCAATAACATTAGGTGACATTATTGTGGCACATCAGTAAAGTCTTAAATATAAATATATAAGGTGGCAGACATAATTTAATGAATTTTAACTGAACAATAACTGAATGAGTTTGTCTCACTTTTAGACCAGCAGGGGTACCAATCTATGCAGACTGCTGCAATAAGTGCATTAATTAACTGTCTAATCGATGTTTGAATATGAATATGATAATATTAACAATCATATTATTCCTATCAGCTGTCAATCACCGATTCACATAGTCAGTGTTATTATTAAATAAACTATATTTGTTGAAGTATATACAGTTATTATCCAGTGGAAAGTCCTTACCTACTGGCCTAGTTAAATCAAAGTGGTTACTTTCTTTTGGCTGGGCAGTGTAGTTTTACACACCGTCTTATTTGACTTTCTCAGGACTTGAAACTGTTTTTTGGGGGCAGACCGCCACAAAGAAGAACAATATTATACACACGTAAGGTCATCATCTTAACAGTTTATTATTCTCATCGACTCATCCGTGAGCAGAGCATCAAGTTGGCACGTCTATTACAGCTGAATGTGGCGATTATCATCTTGATCAGCAAAACGCCTCACAAACTTATTAAGATTTAAAGCTATGGTGCGTTTTGATTCAATGCTGAGTACAGCCAAACTTGACAGGCTCTTCTTTGTCATTGTAGACCGCAAATACCTCATTCCTTCCGTCTACTTGGATCCGAAATGCTTCTCGTTTTGTGCTGTCCCCTGTCCAAATTAAATCGCTGCCATACATAATTCCACGCTCGCGCCAGGGCCGGGGGAGGGGTTACAAGGCTCGCGTCTTGTGCTGCATTCACTTGCACTCGGACATTAGAGATTTTCTCTCATAAATGTCCGATGAGCCACAACTTTTCTTTCAGAACAAAGCTGCCAACTGGGATGGCAAGGCATTTTTCTGAGGTGGCAGCTGCCACCCCGTGCCACCCCGTAGAACCGCCTGGTGGGGGGTATAGTACTATCAAACTTAATCAACCGGCATTGATTGATGGGGGGGGGGGGGGGTGGGCTATGAGTAGACAAGAGGAGAAGAGATGAGTTTTGAAAAGGGACTGGAATACTGTGAGGGTCTCAAAATAGGGGGGGGGGGGGGCTATGAGTAGACAAGAGGAGAAGAGATGAGTTTTGAAAAGGGACTGGAATACTGTGAGGGTCTCAAAATAGCGGATATCTTTGCATCAATATGTTCAAAACGTTTTTTTTGAAAATGTAAAAACAATTTCTAAAATTATAAATTATTCTACAAAAAATTAAATATAAAATATTTCTAATGCGAACCAAAATATAATACTAAATATTATACAAGTGATTTTTCATAACCAAAATGACAAAAATGGCATAAAAACACATATTATTCTAATACAGGTCCTTTTAGACCCACTTATGGAAGAGTGTAGTCACTCGTGCATCTAAGGGTTAAAGCAGAAACACAGAACAACATGGTACAAAACACGTACATACCACCAGGCACGTGCACAGATATCAAAGTGGGCTTGAGCCCTTGCCTTGTTCTTCCTCCAGAGAAAGTCATTTTTTAAATATATATTTTTAATAAATGAATTTATATATCTACTCCTGTCTGCGCAACGTTTCCCTTTCCAAAAATATATTGATTGAATAAAAAAAATATATATCAGGTCGGGAGATTAGACTGTCAAGAACCGATGCTCTTTCTACCCTCCCTACATCCCTCCCTCCCTCCACGTCGCCTGCACAGCGGTGCGGACAGTCATCGGCAGTCACTTCAGACGGACAGGTAGCACCACGTAAACAGAATATACAGCTCCCTTACAAAACAAACAAAAACACGTGCGTTGGTTTTGAAACTAATTTAATGTTAATGTGTTTTTCAAGAGCCTGTGGCAAAGGTAGCAACCAAACAAGAAGCCCTAACACTTTAACATACAAATAATTTCAGAACATGACTTACAAACTTAACAATGAAACAAAATAATATGAATGGTTCCAAAGCTTACCCGTAGCGTACAGCCTGTTGATATGAAGCCAAAAGCAGGTTAAAGGAGTCTCTCGCTTAGTATCCCAATAACTGCCCAACCCAACCTTGAAAACGCAACTTAAAGTATTTTTGTTTCCGCTGATAGGTGCAGAACGTTACTCCTCCCACACTAAATTAATCATGTGTTATTTTAATGCAATTTGAACTGCATTTGTGTCTGAAATGTAAACCCTTATCCTATTCCCTGTTAAAGTTATCATTTTCTCTAATCATGTGGGTATTTGTATGTCAAGTGTTTCTATAATTCTAACCTCATAGGGTAGAATTAAGAAGTTTAAAATGTGAAACAACTCTTCAATTCTCAAACACTACATGAGGTCTCTATAAGGGTGGTACACTTTGGGACCAATCAGTAAGTAGCACTTTGGTGACTTTAAAAAGCATAGCCTACTGACTCCATTACTAGGCTACTCATCATAAATAAAAAAAGCTGCACCCTAGTACTGAACCGATTTGGCAGGAAGAGCAAATGGAAAATTATTTGTTTATCTAACAATAGAAATGTATGTCATTAAAAACCTAGAGCAGATAGATCCTTTAACAAGAACATGAACAATAAAAGTGAATTGTATTGGTTCATTGGAGTGTATACCACATCAAATACATGTATGCATTAAGATAGGCATGGAGAAAAAAAGTGAATAACAAGAAACCAATCAAGCCATCTAGATCTCTCTATTTCTCATAATATGAATAAAAAAAAACAGACCTTTTTTTTGTTTTTTTCATGCCAAATCGTGTTTTTTGATGACCAAAATAAATTCTGAATTTAAATCTTCTTGGCTATAGATAGCCTATACAGTATTTACACTGAAACCTTGACTGAAGCAGCAGGGGAGTACATGACGGTTAAAGATCTCATGATGCTTTGCTGTGGGTCTTGATGGAAGTGATTTTGTTTTAGTCCTTTAACGTACATGAACATACATCTAGAGACTTTTCTTCTTACTTGCTTTAATTTCGTTTTATGGTTTTAGCAACATTTCTGGTCATGTGGTTTGAAAGGATTCAGTTTAAGATAATGTTTTGTTATAATCTGGCCTACGTATAAAGTCATTAAGCCACTTGGAGAGGGAGATTTACTTGTCAGAAGTTTTTTCTTGACATGTTATACTGGTACCAACAGCAGCCTAATCACCATTGCACACACTTTAAAAAGACAAACTTCTGCAACAATAATGCAAATGTAGCAGGTTGGAAATGCTATATGTTAAGTTTGACTTAAACAGACACTATTTTTTGTTAATAATATAATCTCTCCAACACACTTCGAACTCCTAACATTTAGACAATATACTGTAACGTCAGTAGATGGCGCTCTGGCTCTGCTGTGGATCCATTAGGGAGCCTATAGCCAGGAGCTCAGATCATGCGCATGTCAGAAAGAAACAAGCTGTGACCTGAGGAGGACGTTAACTTTGGTCCTCTCTCTACCAATCCACAGACACTGTTTATATGTTGGCTACACAGTGCTCCCTAGCCTGTGTAACCCTTGCTGCTGGTCCAGATTACCCCTAGCTCTGGTGCTGGTAACGCACACTGAGAAATTAACATTTATATTAAACGTTTACTGTTGTTGTAAAGAACATTCAACACTGGAGTAAGTTGAGTAAGGATGTCACTTTCATGATTCAAAGAGATATTAGTATGTGTATAGGGTGGCTTTGCTGCTTCAGAAAACAGAAATAAACAAACATAACTAATAGGAATGGAGGTAAACTTTGGGACCAATCAGTAAGTAGCACGTTGGTGACATTAAAAAGCATGATTGCATTACTTTGCCCAATATCAGAATATTCTATTGTAATCTTGAGTGTGTCTTCATGACTTGGGGCACGGTCCGCTTTACAGCTGCAGTTAACTTTTGAAAGCCATCTCCAGATCATATTGAGTTATTCCAGTACAATGTATATGAATATGTTGACTGATCAAAATGTATTATATTTAATAATATTGCTCACCCTTCCACTACAGTCTCCCTGGCTTTACAAACATATTTGATAACGTCTAATGAATAGGATCTTTTACCTCTGTCTTGAGAAATGTCAGCTGCAGTTTGACATTTTCGCACTCCTTTTTCATCTTCTCCTCTGTGCCAAGTGAAAACGCATTGAAGACCCCGTTGAATGGTCCACTGTTTCCTTCATTTCTAAAACATATATATATTTTTTTTTTTCTAGCCTTTATTTAACCAGGTGAAAGCCCCTTGAGATCAAAAGATCTCTTTTTCAAGGGTGACCTGCAGGACATTAGTTACACATGTAACATAAAAACAACAGAACAACAATAAGGATGACATACAACATAATGTACAGGGTACAGTTTACAAACTCTATTTACAGAGACAGGTACCATGAGTATCAAACAGCATGTCACCCAGCTGAGTTTTAAAATGATGCAGGGGAACTAAAGTGCTCAGTTTTAAACAAGAGGAAATGCTTAAATTCATAAGGCCTTAACAAATTTGTATTTCAATCATGTATTTAAATGTATTATAAAACACAATATATCCAACACAGGGGTTTATTTGTTTATTATGTAATTTCTTACGGGAAGGTCTTCTTAAATTCCTCGTCAAGGCTGTCGGTCAAACATGAAGTTAACTTCATATTGATGTTTATTGATTTCCCTTTTTTTGGTTTGTGGATGCCACCCTTCTCAATGACACACTTCAATATCTTGTGAAATGCACCACCTTTTATTGTCTGAAACAAAACAAATGTTGTAAGAGACATATTCATATTAAGAGCAATCATTTGTTTTGATTTAATTATAACTTAAATACTTACTTTAGGATAAAGGACAGACTTTAAGACTTTTTCACATGAACTTTTTGATTTTTCAACCCCCTCACTGAGGCATTTTTCAAAAGCCATTAGGGTCTCGTCCATGGGTTTCTTGACTTTATCAAGTTCATGACTCAGCTTTTCTTCAAGTTCTATGGACACAGGCGTCTTTATGTCAGCCTGAAACCATACACAACACATTCATTATTTAAAGCAATACAACCATAATTCAATAAGGGACTTTTTTTCTCAAGCCATTACAACAACAAGTACAAAAACTCAGAAAATCCATTACCTTGTTGGCTGTACAGGTAACATTACATGTAGGCTGGTAAGCAGTCTGTCTTTGACTTTACAATTTGTACACAACATTTTAGTATATTCAGCTTACTTATTTTGTTATTATTATTATTATTATAATGTTATTATTTCAATAACCACATGGAGGAGCTTAATCCAGCATCACAAAGTGTTTGTGAAGCAACAACATTAGGACAGAAATAAATGGCTGAGATGTTGAGGAATCAAGACACACATGCAGACATTTTAGAAACACGGATACTGTTATGATTATGAATAACCTGGTTTATCCTGTTTCAAGTGAACATTATATCCCTGAATACGATCAAAACCAGGATACTAATGTGCCTGTTAACGTAATCAATGTTTCCAAGGTTTATCCTCTTGGCCATCTCCGTCTCAAGCGTCAGTGTCTAAATTGAATGGTACATTTAACTGTGTACTTTTGGCATCTTAAACCACGGCACTTACTGATTTCCTGAACCTCCAATTTCATCAGACTTGGTGCAGATAAAATGAATCTGCTGACACTCGCCACCATTTCCCATGAGGCTGCAGGATTCTTCCAGGATCTCCCAGGATTCTTTTTTAGAAGCTGCTCGATTTATCTCAGCCACAATCCACACAGTAGAACAACTTCCAACAAGCTGGAGGGGAATACAGCAAATAATAATGGTTACATCGTCAGTGTAACCTTCCACAATAATCAGCATTGCATGTGGATTAATCACCTTTTTCCACATCCTGTCTCTGCTCTTGTTACGGTCCCCGTTTCCAGGAAGATCCACAAGTGTGACGTGCTGGAGAAGACGATTCTTCGGCACCCTGACAGTCACACACTTCACCAGTGGCCAATACCACCTCTTCACGTCTTTTGACTCACTTCGTGTGTATTTGACCACATCTGCAGATAAGTCTTCAGCCTAAATTAAATAATAAAACAAGAGGCAATGCAAGGCCATTTCTTTTACATGAAAATAATTTAACTTGAAATTGCTTTAAAAGATTGTGTTAAATAATTATTACAGCATAACATTAAAAGTCAATTTGAATCTCTATCCCTGAAACAACTACATCTGAATTAAATCAAAAAGTAGCAACCCTTAGTAATGGGGAATAATTAGGTTTGACATTTTTAATATGATTTCAAATTTAAAGCTGGTAGTGCCTTAAAATATCTAGGTTGTTGCAAGCAAGTTAGTTACTGGTATACATTTTCTTTCCTATGATGCATACATTAGATGTGGTTTTGTAGTTATTGTTATTAGAGCCCGAATTGATCAAGCTCATTTTTTTGATTACATACAGAATTTACGTTCGCATTTGGTGTTCTGTCGTGAAACAACACCAACCAAGAGTATGTTTAATGAAATGATATAAGTGTTAGTCTTACTTACTGTATCCTTTGTCAAAATCATACTCTTGGAATTGAGAAATTCAGGAATTTCTCTGAAGTATTTTTTATCCAAGAAGTTTTCAGGAGATTTGTTTTTCCATTCTTCTCCATACAGCACTGACAGCTTTTCAACACTGTCTTGATAATCTTCGCCTTTTTCCTGATCATCATTATTACCAAGACAATGATTCAACTCCTCTTCCCACTCCTAAAAAAACCTATTATGTTTTATTATATGTCATGTTGTGTAGTCAGCATATATATATTTATTTGCAGCTTCATCATAAAAGTTGAAATAAAAGTTAACAAACATTTAGCTTATTTTACCTCTTTTGTAATGAACTCGATTTCTGCCTCATACTTTGGGTTAGGCATGTTAGCCTCCACTTCAATCATCACTGAGGTACATGCACTGATTCTTCCAGAGGGCAAGAGATCCTTCACTCCAATGACGGCATTTATCAGAGAGCTCTTTCCAGCCCCCGTTTTACCAAAGACACCGACCACCTCCCTTTTGTCTGTCTCCAAATCTTTTATTTTATTTCTGTTGTGCAAGAGTTTGAATATGGATTATTGATCAAATGTAACAAACACTAAAAGAGTGTGTAAAAATCAAGAAAAAATCCATCTTCATGTACGGACTTCAGACTCATTTTCTGAGTTAAATGTATTTAGACTTTAACAAACCACAAGTGTCCTCAGTGCTGTATCATTTCGTTTACTATGTCTCTTTAAACTCTTTCCGCTTGCTCGAAAGCACTAATACTTACTTCAGGAACTTGTTAAACTTGTTGTCTTGTTTAGGTAGTTTCTGGTTGACACATCTCATGATGTTTTTCACATCAGACAGAATCTCTTCTTCTGTAAGAGTAAAGGAAAATAACTATTCAGAAGGAACCAATAACCAGTATATCCATTAAGATGTATTCCCAATGAAGCAATCAAGAATACCTGAAAGTATCATTTTCATCATGTATACTATGATAAGTATCTTCCAGTTTAAGGCCATTATAACTTAATAAGACCTGTGTTGCTACATATATGTAAATTAATTTCCTGAACAATAAAAGATTAAACATATTATACTTATTAACCCTAGCTTCTATTATTTTGGAAAGTAATATAAATACCTCTTTGTGTAACTTGTATATCCTCACATGCTCGTTTTCCGGCTGGTGATTGGCTGGACTCACCCTGGAGATCCAACTTCCTCTTTCCTTGTTTTTTGAAAAAATAAAAAATGTGTCTCAACATTGTTTGGATAAAGCAGGTTTATTATTTTTTATAAAATATAAATAAAACTGCATATAATCCATAAGACACTTTGTATCTCACCTTTATCATTTGTTTTGCTGGTGGACGGACAAACCTGAGGATGAACATGAACATTTGACTCTTTGTCCTCTCACAGGGTGCTACAGGCTTGAACACACGTCGTCACAATTCACACACACCAACATTTGCATTTAATTTCCCATTCAAAACTCTATGGAAAATAATATATACTTCAAAAATGGCTATCAAGTGTCAAATGTTGAACAGACAATGACAATATAAAAAGTGAATTAAACTGCATTCAACTAACTTCAACAGAAGATTCAGATGTTTCCGGATCTGTTGTGTTTTGTTCCTCCTAGTTAGAAAAGAAAATTGTCTCAAATCCATAATGGTAAAGAACTTTTATAAAATTATAGTAAAGTCAATAAGATATATTATACTCCTTTGTATGTAGATGTTGTATTTATTGAGATTAATGAGACCAAATAATACAAATGCAGACATTACCTTTATTAACAACCTGAGTTTCTTTTTGAATTTTGACCGTGGTCCTGCTAATGGGATCAAAGCAAGAATTTCTTGATCTTCCAGACAGTAAAGATTTTCCTTGTCAACGCCCTGATCTGTAAAAAAAAAAATGTAATTAAGAAATGTCAACCAATTGCAAATATCTGTAGATGTGTATTTCGCATGGAGTGAAATGTGAGTTCAGCTGTTGAAAATATGTTTTAAAGAGCATTACAGCCTCATAAGGTTGTCTGAACTGAATTCATATTGGTAATATTGTGTTATTTGTTATTTTCTGTCTTGATTTCAGTGCTGCTGAAAAGACACTACAGAAAATAAGTTACTCTGAAGTTAATATTTAATAGTTTCTTCTCTGTGTGAAGATGAAGTCTTTATGATTGTTTAGTATGTCAGCGATATGTCAAAAAGTTACTGAGTAATGATGTTGAGGCAGTTTATGTGTCTTCAAGTAGATGCTTAGATATTTCAGTATTGGAAGGTCATATTGACTTTGAATAATATTTTTGCCCAACAAAAAGCAAGGGAATACTTTACCTTTAAATATTTGTATCCATTCGCTGAGATTCCATTCAGTTAATTTGTTGCAAACAAAATCATCCATGATTAAGAATAGCAACTGGAAAGTAAACAAATAATTGTTTTAATCAACACAATAACTTCTTGTGAGAGTTATGATATTTTAATAGAAAAATAAAGGGTTATTCAAGTGATAGTGATAAGATAAGCACAAATAACTGAGTACACATCTCTGAAATTATTTTATTTTACGAAAAGTCAGCACACTCAGCACGGATAGTGCGCAACATGATTGCAGCGTCCAGGCAGCTCCCGTTCGAGCATATGCCTTGAGTTGCACATAGCTCCAACGCACGCACGCACGCACGCACGCACGCACGCACGCACGCACGCACGCACGCACGCACGCACGCACGCACGCACGCACGCACGCACGCACGCACGCACGCACGCACGCACGCACGCACGCACGCACGCACGCACGCACGCACGCACGCACGCACACACACACACACACACACACACACACAC
Organism: Gymnodraco acuticeps; assembly: GCF_902827175.1. NCBI lineage: Eukaryota > Metazoa > Chordata > Actinopteri > Perciformes > Bathydraconidae > Gymnodraco > Gymnodraco acuticeps. The sequence continues at coordinate 1,974,096 of NW_022990238.1, forward strand.
ACACACACACACACACACACACACACACACACACACACACTCACACACACAATTTCACAATTTGTATTGTATTATTGAATGAGAGAGGTTCCAGGTTGAATTGAGGCGAATATTTGTAATGTTCAGAGGTTGTTGTGTTTAATATTCATGAGAATATTTGTCATTGTTCAAATGATAATAAACATTAGCATAAAGCATATTTGTCCACTCATAGGTTGATAAGAGTATTACAAATTTGAAAAATATTCCTCTAAGGTACATTTAGAACAGATAAAAAATGTGCGATTAATTTGCGATTAATCGCGATTAACTATGGACAATCATGCGATTAATCGCGATTAAATATGTTAATCGACTGACAGCCCTAAAAAAAACACATGGTAAGGGAGATTTATACCATTTATTTTTTGCTCACAAGACCATATTTGAATCCATTGCAATCATCCTGAATCCAAGGTTTACTACACCTAGTGCCAGTGTCAAGAGGTAACCTGAAAATTGTTCCAATGTATCTCAAGCAGTATGACTTTAAGACATTTGCTGACACAAATCTTTCAAAAATCCTGGCACACATCTTTAGATCATATGAAGAAGGCCTCATCAGTTCCTTACGCCATACAAAAGCAGGGTTAGGGAATATATGAGGAATCCTTCATTTTGTTGTGTTTTTGAAAGCCATTTGTGTGTCGAAATTGTTATTTCAGTGTGGACAAATTGTTTAAAACTACCACCATTGCACACACCTGAAACAGACAAACTTCTGAAACAATCATGCAAACTGAGAAACTAACATTAAGGCGTGCCAGATCAGCCACTTTGTGAACAGTGTTTCACTGCAACATTATTTGTGTGTGATGCCTGGTATTGTTCTTTCTGTCTCTAATTCAACTTTTATATTTAACGTTTACTGTTGTTATTGTAAAGAACATTCAACACTGGAGTAAGTTGAGTAAGGATGTCAAATGTCATGCTTCCAAGAGATATTAGTATGTGTATAGGGTGGCTTTGCTGCTTCAGAAAACAGAAATAAACAAAAATAACTAAAAGTGGTAAGCTTTGGGTCCAATAAGTAAGTAGCATGTTGGTGACATTAAAAAGCATGATTACATTACTACTCATTATACATTTAAAAAGCTGCACCCTATACTGAACCGGTTTAGCAGGAAGAGCAGATGGAAAATTATTTGTTTATCTGACAATAGAAATGTATGTTATTAAAAACCTAGAGCAGATAGATCCTTTAACAAGAACATGAACAATACAAGTGAAATGTATGTGTTTATTGGACTGTATACCACATCAAATACATGTATGCAATAAGAATAGGTGTGGAGAAAATAAATAAATAACAAGAAACCAGATAAGCCTTCATCTAGATCTCTCTATTTCTCATACATGAATGAAAAAACAAGACACTCCTTTTTTTGTTTTTTTAATCCAAAATAGTGTTTTTTGATGACCAGAATCAATTCTGAATCATCTAGGCTCTAGACATGACGGATAAAGGTCTCATGATGCTTTGCTGTGGGTCTTGATGGAAGTGATTTTGTTTTAGTCCTTTAAAGTACATGAACATACATCTAGATACTTTTCTTCTTACTTGCTTTAATTTCGTTTTATGGTTTTAGCAACATTTCTGGTCATGTGGTTTGAAAGGATTCAGTTTAAGATAATGTTTTGTTATAATCTGGCCTACGTATAAAGTCATTAAGCCACTTGGAGAGGGAGATTTACTTGTCAGAAGTTTTTTCTTGACCTTGCACACACCTTAAAAAGACAAACTTCCGAAAGAATAATGAAAATGTAGCAGGTTGGAAATGCTACAGTATATGTTAAGTTTTACTTAAACATACACCCTCCCTACTTTTTATTAATAATAAAATCTTCCCAACACACTTCAAACTCCTAACATTTAGACAATATACTGTAACGTCAGTAGATGGCGCTCTGGCTCTGCTGTGGATCCATTAGGGAGCCTATAGCCAGGAGCTCAGATCATGAGCATGTCAGAAAGAAACAAGCTGTGACCTGAGGAGGACGTTAACTTTGGTCCTCTCTCTACCACAGATACTGTTTATGTCTTGGCTACACAGTGCTCCCTAGCCTGTGTAACCCTTGCTGCTGGTCCAGATTACCCCTAGGTCTGGTGCCAGTAACGCAAACTGAGAAACTAACATTAAGGCGTGCAAGATCAGCCACTTTGTGAAAACAGTGTTTCATTGCAACATAATTTGTGTGTGATGGCCGGTATTGTTCTTTCTCTCTCTGATTCAACTTTTATATTTAACGTTTATTGTTGAGTTTAGTAAGGATGTCACATTTCATGCTTCAAAGAGATATTAGTATGTTTATAAGGTGGCTTTGCTGCTTCAGAAAACTGAAAATAACTAATAGGAATGGTTATAAACTTTGGGACCAATCAGTAAGCACGTTGGTGACATTAAAAAGCATACTGACTCCATAACTATACCATCATAAATTAAAAAAGACCCACCCTACTGAACCTATTTGGCAGGAAGAGCAAGAAATGGAAAATCATTAGAACAAAAAAGAACATGAACAATACAAGTGAATATTATTGATTTATTGGAGTGTATACCACATCAAATACATGTATGCATTAAGAATTGGTGTGCAAAAAAAAAAGTTAATAACAAGGAACCAGATAAGCCATCATCTAGATCTCTTTATTTCTCATAAATGAATGAAAAAAGACCAAAAAAACCATGAATTCACAGATACAAATCATTCTTTGAGAATCCTAGTCTATCATCTCCAGCAGTGCTGTGATCAAGGTTGAGGATTTAATTAATTAATTAAAATGTCAGCATACACTTGTCAAACAATGATAAACGAAAGAAAAACATATTCAAAACCTGAAAATACATATATTAAAAAGACATAACAACTATTAAATCACTAAAAGCAAAACAAGGACTTTTTCACTGGGGGATCTCATTCAAACTTAACCAAAGACAGCATAGCAACTCGTAGTTTGCCATTATGGTCAAAATGTTCCCAGGGGTCTCTCCTCCTCTCCAAAGCAAACTGACCCAGAGAGTAAAGCTGCTTCAGCACTGAATAAAGCAGTTTACTTTTAAAGTTAGTGTTTCCTTGATGGATAAAAGCCAGAGAGGCTACAAGCTAATGCAAAGTTACCTTAGCTTCTCTGCAAACAGTTCTGGAGGTTTAACGTTTCATAGTTGATCTGTACGTTCTCTTACATTGCCAAACATTGGTACTCTGATTTTCGTCCTAGAATCGGACATAAATCTGCCAAGAAGTCCTGTTGCCTGAGCTAGGGTAAGAGCCTGTTAGTTAAAAAAGTGTTTAGTAAAAAGTGTGCTGATTCAAACGTACATATTTATGAAAGCTTCTGACAGACAACTAAAATGCTGATGCACACGAAAGCAGGGGTGGAGTGGATTTGGGGGTCGCTATTGACATGGAGATATTCCTTTATGGGCTATAAAACCTAAGCTTTTCATCAAACTGATTTTTTTTATAGGATTTTTAAATGACATGAATTAGGGAACCTTATTATGCTAACACTAGAAAACACTCAAAGTCAACAGAGATAAGAACTTAAAAAAAATTATTGAGACCCAATCCAGAGGCCTCATGTCTTTTATCCTCGGTAGGTTAACAGGCGTCTGCTGTTACTCTCCACGGATCAACCCTGAAACATCCACCAGAGAGACAAAGAGCGATGTTGTGAAATTGAATATTAATAACAAACACTTATTAACATCTTATTAGCAGTTTGGATCATCAGGTTCACTAAAACCTACCTGTGCACATCATGGGCGCAGTGCAGCTGCTTGACCGGGTGAATCACTATGTAATAAAAGCACAGTTAGTATTATTCAGAAAACAAGACAATTTCCAGACAATATGTATATTTTACCAGTGTTGTAGTCAAGTCACCAATTCCAGAGTCCAAGTCACTCTCGAGTCCCCACTTTTCGAGTCCGAGTCCAAGTCACCTAGGGAGTGTCGGAGTCGAGTCCAAGTCCGAGTCACCCAAGAAGTCCAAGTCAAGTCCGAGTCATCATTACCTGTGTTTGAGTCCAAGTCCAAGTCACCCAAGAAGAGTCCAAGTCACAAGTCTTCATGTATTCATCAGTAGTTATAAGACTACCGCAAATGTTCGAATGAGATTAAGTACCTCATAAACCTTAGTCCCGCCTCCAAATCCCTTTGATGTGGCACCTGTCACTCTGACATCTGACCTTTGACGCTCTTATCTTTTATGACTTGTTTGTTTATTTAGTTGGAATGCTGATACAGCATTCCAACTACTTGTTATGCGACGCACGAAATTCTTTATTATTATTCCTCCGGGTTATTTTGCTGCTCTTCTTCTCCCACATTCCACATAGCAGAAACTCCGTTCAAACATCAAAACGTTCAGCTCGGTCGTGAATCGATTGCTATTACTTTTATTATTCATAACTTTCATAATTATATAGATACATCCCATAATTCATCAAATTTTTAACGTGGAAGTCAATGGAGAAACTCTTCAGACTTGAACAATCTTCATGCAACTTCAACTGCTAACTGTTCATTCATACTTTCACTCAGAAACCTCATTCCAACTTTAAAATGTTACATATCTTTCTGACATTATTCGTGTTACACAATTTTTAAATCAGATTCATACTTTTAGAGATATTAAACATTGTTCAGACCTTGTTAAAGAGGCCTTCTTCAGATTTAGAGTGTGTGATGTCACAGCTAGAGTGGAGGACAGATTGAAATTCGCCTTCATATTTTTTTTAAAACTGCCATAATTCCCAAACCCTACACTCCTGAGACATAATCTTTCATGAGAAACGTAGGAAAACATCTCGTAGCTTGAAAAATTAAAATAAATTAAACAAAATGCCTCTTGAGGGCATGAAGTGACACAACGTTCAACATGTCTCCATTAAAGCCCATTGTACATTCAGGCTCATCTTTCCTCACAGCAGCAGCCGCACACCTTTAGTTAATCTGCCAAAAAGGCCACATTATTAACCCGAAAGTACACAAAAAGCACACTTCAGATGCTCAGAGTTCTTGAGATGCTTCACGTGTTGAAATTTCACCCGATATCTGTTATGGTTCTTCAACAAAACGTTCACATGTAAGAGGTTTATCTCTCATTCAGAACAATGAAAGTGCAAACTACAGCCAGGAACTAGCTTACTTTTTAGCATTCTACTCAAAGGGCCAGTATATATTACCTCCGCCAATTGCATAGCCCTGGTATATGTCAAATAGTCATTATAATATTTTCGAATGTATCAACAACAAAAACAAAAAGTAATAGTATGGTATATCCAGGTATCATGGCTTATTTTCTTTAAGTATTTGCGGTCGGGCATCTTGGATATGTCTGGACATATCAAACTACTTGGAACTGATGACTGACAGTGACCAAATGTTTTGTTTTTATGTTCTGGTGGTCACGAGTGTTTTCTAACAACATATAACATTGGGGTCTGATAATTATGATGTCTATTCTTCTTCTTTTTTAAAACCCATACTGTGAGAAAGGAACTAAATTATCTGAAAGATTACTTATTTTTGTTTAAACCAACAGTGTGGGGGCACCTGCCAGAGACAGAGTCACAGGGACTGACCATAAAACAGGAAAGGGATATAAAAGAAGGGGGGGAGGTGTTTTGACTCTGGACCCTAGGGTGGGGGAAAAGGAAGAGGTAGATGATTAATTTGACAGATCTGAATTGATTGTTGTGATGACTGAAAGAAGAGACACGGGTGAGGAAGAAGTAGAAAAATAACTTGTTTGTAAAAAGGACAGCACGTCTTTTTTTCTCAAATGCAGTTTCAAGAAAGATGAGAGGTTTTATGCATGACGTGCAAAATATCCTGCAACCCTACAAAAAAGAAAAGAAGGTACAGGTAAAGTGTGTTGAAATATTTCACAAAAAATGAGTTGTATGTTGATAACAAATCTCTGTGTAGTTTTTCAAAATATAATGAACAAAGTCATACAGGGAAAAAATAGCTCAGTATGTGGAACATATGAAAACAGCATGTTGAAAACAGTTATGTTATGTTAGAATAAAAAAACATTTAAAAAAAGTCAGGTTATTAAAGTTATCAAAACTGCATTGTTTCACCGAAACAGTTTTAAAATCCAAAACTTTCCATTTAGAGTTTGATCCTTTAAGAAACTCAATTCATTACAAGTTAATTCATATTTTACCAAGTTGTAAAGTTTTGCATGCATTAAAGTGTAACTAAGTATCTTTGTAGGAGAAAAAAAAGCAAAAAAGCAAAAATCATTTAAACCCCAAGGTCCCCGTCGGCGGGGACCCTGTTTTTTTTTTCACGACACTGTGTCTCAGGGGATCTTAATATTTAAGAACCTATTAATGTGTTATACCAGATTAACGGGAATAATCTCAGCTAACTGACGATACAAACCATTTTTACCAAAACAAAACACAAGTCTCATAAGAAGCATCTAAATGACCCCTTAGCGAAAAATGATAACGGACATTGGCACAGAACTCAAGATAAAAGTACCCTTATTACTTATCGTAGCTGCACATACAAGATATCCGATTAAAGCTGAGGTTCCACAGATTATTTAGGTATAGTATCATCACTGAGTGATGCGGACTCGCGACAGGGGAAGCAAACACAGACATCACAACACGTACCTTTACGGAGCTTCTAGGCATTGGCTCTGACGGTCAGAAAGATATGTCACATGTCAAAATCCAGCAAGGGGGGTCAGAGCAACCCAGTCTCACGGCATTTCGTGTTCACCAACACGATTTTTAATCTATTGATTCGTGTTCACCAACACGATTTGCCCCTTTTTTTCGTGTTGCACAGCACGATTTTAAAAGCAATGTATTTCTACTGCCTGCAGCACGTCTTTTTCTCCGGTCGGGTCGAGGAAGACCGGAAGCTGTGTGGTTCATAAAAACATGTTCTTACTCAATATCAAGCCACAGTTATTGCTTTTATTTGAAATCGTATAATTTCGGACTTTTGTTGCCGTCTGTGAGGAAAATAAATGGGGCTCAGAGCCTCAGGATACTGAAATCTGTATTTTTTAAATCTTTTTTTCCTTCTAATTTGTTATTCTTTTCAAAATAACACATTGTTATTTACTCACCAATAACACACAATTATCCTTGCTTTTATTTATTGGTTTAATTCCATAATCTCTGGCTTTGTTGGCGTCCGTCAGGAACTGCATTTCAAAATAAAAATAATTGTAAAAGTAATTGACAATCTACCAGTTGTAAAATGTTCCTACATAAAAGTGTATATAAAAAAAAAATCTTGGTAGCAGAAAATAACTAAAAAACTACATTGTTTAACTGAACAAGTGTAAAAATAGAAAAACGGCCATTAAAAGAAACCCAATTTCTTAGTAATTCCTAAGTACTTCATATTCTACCAGTTGTTAAGGGTTGCATACATCAAAGTATCTTAGTAACACAAGAAAAGAGAAAAAAGCATTGATGTTAACACTGAATTGTTCCACTGAAATAGCATTAAAATCTATTCAGACAAAGTATTTTATTTTCTAGTTTTTAAGGTTTTGAATACATAAACGTGTATCTTACATTTCCTTTGTGAGAGAATTACGCACAGATCTGTCATCTCAAAACATTATATTGCAGTATTTTATCTGTTGCACTGTTGGAGGAGCCTGTGACCTATGTTTTTCATTGCCATATCTACACTGTAGCTAATGTGCAGATGACAATAAAAGCCTTGAAACTTGAAATTATCAAAACTGCATTGTCTCACTGAACCAGCCCTAAAAATCACAAACTGCCTATAAAGAAAGCCAATTCCTTACAAAGTATTTAATATTCTACCAGTTGTAAAAGTATTGCACATCTAAAAGTATCTTAGTAACACAAATAAAGCAAAAAGCATCAATGTTAACAAAGCCTCAAATGGCTGACTCTTGAACATGGCACCTAGACTATTTTCATCATCCAGGGATCAACACCAGTAAATACACCTCTCTTTGTCCGCTCCAAGAACCTCAAAAGGCGGACTCCTGAGCTCCGTGATGTCCCCCTAACATGGCACTTAGACTATTTCCATCATCCAGGGAAACACAACTTCAAAGGGACTTCCTTATAGTTGATAAAGTAATTAAACAATAAAATGTCATATAACCTTATGTTACCACAAAAGAGTCAATAAGTAATATTTACCCCCTATTAAAGAACACTACCTTATAGAGGGCATTACACCCACCACAAGTGACCGAAACAAGTCATACTATCATCAATGACTATAATAGCTTACTAGGGGGATACTACAACAGGTGCCACATCAAAGGCCCCATCGTCTTATCACCCCCTTATTGGGCAATATCCTTATCAGGGGGCTATAAAACAGCTAAACAAGTCATACTATCATCATTAACTATATCTGGTTTTATCATTGACAAATAATGACCTACTAAGACACTCTAACAGGTTTCACATCAAAGGGGTAATCAAGTCTTATCACCCCCCTATTGTGCAACATCTTTTATGAGAGGGTCATAAAAACTATAAAACATACAAGTCATAAAAGATAAAAGGGTCAAAGGTCAGATATGTAAAGTCTTATCAACCCCCATCTATTATGCAACATCCTTTATGAGGGCGCCATAAAACAATAAACAAACAAGTCATAAAAGATAAGAGGGTCAAAGGTCAGAGTGACAGGAGCCACATCAAAGGGATTTGGAGGCGGGACTAAGGTTTATGAGGGTCATAAATCACTCTCTTATTAGGTACTTAATCTCATTCGAACATTTGCGGTAGTCTTATAACTACTTTCATCTTAGTGGTATATTTGTTGAAATGTAGCTGTAGCTCCTCTGCATTGCTTTTATCCTGTCATGTTATAATAATTTATAACATGACAGGAGTTTGGCTACAAACTGAGGATGCCTGGTGTAGTGTATATAATGAGTGTGCAAGCTTATAGTATCCTATCCATGTGAACCTGTTTTATTTGTGGGTGGACCTCACATCGTCTAGGGCGGTCCGAGGGCATGCAGATACAATGCTAATATAATTGTATATTAAAATATCCTTAATATATTAGGTTGTATAAAAGCTGAATCCTCTTCAGGTCAGTTTACAGCAGAAACTCTTACTTTGTGTCTGAGGGTCCAGGTTCATTTCTGAAGTCTCCAGACCAGTCTTTAGATCGGTCACTCAGACAGCTGGAGACTGAAGATGTCTCCTCTTCCTCATCTTTTAAATCACTCATCTTCTCCAGTCTGAAAGATATACCAGTAACAAACACAAAAACACACAATAATAATACGCTTTTTTCAATCCAAACCATCATAGTCAAGGCAAGGGTATAACTTTGGTTTGAGAAATGGGGGGGCACAAAACAGGGGGTCCTCCGCAATGAAACATTTTCTCGATTTAATTCCATTTCCTGCCTTTCTACAGATATATTAGGGACTATATGCTGTTAAAAAATCTAAGAAAAAGGTGTGGTGTATATAATGAGTGTGCAAACTTATAATAATAATAATAATGCATTACATTTTTATATTAGAGCGCTTTTACAGGTGCTCAAAGCGCTTTACAAGTACACATATTTATCTAGTACCCTATCCATGTGAACCTGTTTTATTTGTGGGTGGACCTCACATCGTCTAGGGGGGTCCGGGGGCATGCACCCCCGGGAAGATATATTCATTTTAAATTGAAGTTAAATGCATCTGGTGCGCAAAATTAAGAAATGTATGGATACAGCTCTCAACACTCATATGAAACAGAACTGTATATATGTTTAAATAATAAAAAAAACATTAGAATATGCTCACAACCAATAACAAATATTTGATAAACTTTTCTCTCCTATCTAAACTGTGTTTTTTCTTTTTTACTGACCTATAATACACATTGGAATGATTTCTTAACTTATTTTTTACAACTATTAAATAGATGGAAATATTTGTTTACATAGATGACCAAACCGTTTGAGACCCACTGAGATAACTTAAACTAAAGTTTACAATCTAATCACTCAGCGAGTCCTTTACCTCACTGAGCTGATGTTATCTCAGCATCTCAGTCCGACAGGAGAGGACTCTCCCTCTCCATATTGTTGTTGAAACAGCTAGCACCAGATGCTAACAACAACCCCGTAATTGGTGAGCTCTCTCTCTCTCTATCTCTCTCTTTCTCTCTCGCTCACACACTCACACAAAATGCGCTCGTGCCACACACACACACACACACACCCACACACCCACACACACACACACACACACACACACACACACACACACACACACACACACACACACACCACACACACACACACACACACACACACACACACACAGAAGCTGTGTGCTCCTCCCTGGCGATGACCGCTTGCGTAAACAAATCAAATAAACACATTTGAAAAGTGGGGGGGACACAAATGGGATTTTGAAAAGTGGGGGGGACATGTCCCCCTTGTCCCCAGTGGAAATTACGCCCATGCTTAGAGTAATGTGTTATGGAGCCTTCTCTTCAATATTTTTTCCACATAACGAGCATTTTGTGCTGCTCTTTCCCAATGTCTAAGCTAAATCTGTGAAAGCATCAGCAGCACGATATGGGATGTGTCTCTGGACTCTTTAGACTGGAACAGCGGGGGCCCGCCCAGTACCTGAACTCGCCTCGCAGGTGCACACGCCAGGACAGAGGACATCCGACTCGAGACAAAACTTGCTCGAATCCGAGTCCAAGTCGGAGCGTCAATGTACAAGTCGAGTCCGAGTCATCGTGGGCTAAAAATTCACGAGTCCGAGTACTCCATCTCTTTATTTTACATTATGTATAAATTGAGTTTTACCTAAGAATTGCATCATCATCTGGGCTTTTGGTCAGTTCATTGTAGTATTTCTTTACCATCTTAAGCTCCTCACTTACATCTAAAAAACAAAAAAAACACATTGTTTCAAATAAGTGGATTAATTGAATACACTAATGGAAATGTATCGACAATTACGATCAAATGTACAGTGTTTTTTGTGATTTTGTTTCCTTTACCTGGGATGGAGACACCATCTGTTTTGAGTGACAGCTCGATTGATTCCTGCATCGTGCTCTCCAGTTTCTCCAGGATGTCCGACTAAATCAGCATTGAAATATTTTTCACTTAACACTGTAATTTTTGGACATGTATGTTTGTGTTGCAGTGTTCCTAGTTGAATTTGACTGCAGGACAAAAATAAAGATGTGACAAACCATCAATTCTCTCATCTGTTTCATCATGGCGTCTTTAGCCAGAGCAAACATGACGTTCTTTGAATCATGTACGTGCTTTTCAATAGTTTCCCTCATGTTTTTCAGCGTGCCTACTCCTTTAATTTCTTTTGCTCCTACATAAAACAGAAACATGTTGACATAAACATTTGTAAAAGTGTATTTCTATGTCTGTAATGATCTTCTGACTTACTGTCATAGCATGGTTTCATGGTCTCCTCGATTGTTGTTGTCAGGCTGCTGTAGATCGTTTTCTTTCGCTCACGGATGAGATTGTTGAGGTTTGTTTTCATTTTTTCTTCCTTAGAGAGAGAATGTGAAGTAGATATCAACATATTTTAAAATGAATAAGTTACAAACTATGCTCATCTTTACCTTTATTATTTTTTCCAGATTTTACCTGGAAAAGCAGTGCATTATTCAAACTGATAGGACGTGTCCACCAGCTGGGGGTGCACTTTTTCTTCCATATGCTATTGTAATCTTTAGTGTGTCTTCATGACTTGGGACAGGGTCAGCTTTACAGCTGCAGTTAATTTTTGAAAGCCATCTCCAGATCATATTGAGTTATTCCAGTATAATGTATTTGTCTTACATCTGTTCCCTGATCTCACAGCGTATTGTAAATGGCTACTGCCTGAGATCTAAAGCTGTGGTTGTATTACATGTGCCAACTGCTAGGACTGTATTAGGAAATACAGCTTTTAGATGCGCAGCGCCGCTAGCATGGAACAGTCTACAAAAGGAATGGAAGCTAAGCGGTTTGATTCCATTTCATGTTTTTAAAGCTAGGATAGACGCTATACAATCAGAAAATATTGGTGTCTGTAAATGCTACTAGTATACAAACTGTAGTATCATATAATGTCCTTTGTTTTCTGTCATGTTTGTATTAATGTTTGGAACTAATTGAAGCAGGTCACCATTGTAAAAGAGGTCTATGATCTCAATGGGTTTTATCTGTATAAATAAAGGTTTTGAATTGAATTGAATTGAAAATGTTGACTGATCAAAATGTATGATATTTAATAATATTGCTCACCCTTCCACTACAGTCTCCCTGGCTTTACAAACATATTTGATAACGTCTAATGAATAGGATCTTTTACCTCTGTCTTGAGAAATGTCAGCTGCAGTTTGACAGTTTCGCAATCCTTATTCATCATCTTCTCTGTGCCAAGTGAAAACGCATTGATGACCCCGTTGAATGGTCCACTGTTTCTTTCATTTCTAAAATAAATTAACAAGAGGAAATGCTTGAATTCATAAAGCCTTAACAAGTTTGTATTTCAATAATGTATTTAAATGTACTGTAAAACACAATTTATCCAACATAGGGTTTTATGTCTTTATTATGTCATTTCTTACGGGAAGGTCTTCTTAAATTCCTCGTCAATGCTGTCGGTCAAACATGAAGAGAACTTCATATTGATGTTTATTGATTTCCTTTTTTTTGGTTTGTGGATGCCACCCTTCTCAACTACACACTTCAATGACCCGTAACTTAGCTGAAACAAAACACATTTTGTAAGAGACATATTCATATTAAGAGCAAGCATTTGTTTTGATTTCATTATAACTTAAATACTTACTTTAGGATAAAGGACCGACTTTAAGACTTTTTCACATGAACCTTTTGATTTTTCAACCCCCTCACTGAGGCATCTTTCAAAAGCCGTAAGGGTCTCTTTCATGGGTTTCTTGACTTTATCAAGTTCATGACTCAGCTTTTCTTCAAGTTCTTTGCACACAGTCGTCTTTATGTCAGTCTGAAACCATACACAAAACATTAATAAGTACAAAAACACTTTAATTACTGTAGCAATGCATCCTCTCTGAAGCAACACAAACTCAGTAAATCCAATACCTTGTTGGCTGTACAGGTAACATACATTCATGTAAGCAGTCTGTCTTTGACTTTACAATTGTTACACAACATTTTAGTATATGCAGCTTACTTATTTTCTATTAATGTTATTATTTTCTGTCAATATTAAAGACAATGAAAGATGTTGTTACTTGATCTTACCTCTCCTCCGATGCTGGCTCCCTGCATCAGAGAGAGAATCCCGCGAGCTCCGGACACGTAGTTAAATGTCTCAGAGTGCCATTCATTGAGATCTTGCAGGATTTCCTGCAGTTCGGGAATTTCTATAAAAAAACATACATTACATTCTTGAATTTACATGTTATACTCAATTAGTATCTCCATATTTATTGGAGGATATAAAACCATTTTGTCATCCCTGGCTCACTTATGGAGAGTTGAATCACCTGTGTCAACTGGGTCTAAATGTATCTTTTCCAAAAACTCATCAGAGCTCACTGTGAAAACCTCGAAACACTTCTCACTGAGTTGTTTCTGAAAAAACAAACAAGTTTTGATATAAAAGCAGGTTTGCAGTTCTGACAATATTTGTGTTTGATTTGAATTCAATATAACTCACCTTAACCTCATTTAGTTTGCTGAATTCTGCCCTCAATTGTTTCTTGGCTTGCTTGTTTCGTTTTAGTATCCGATCACGAACATCAGCTGCTGACCTATATGAAAATATTTGTATTTCGAGAATTACATAAACTGCATATACATTCCAGGATATCATATCACTAGGCATCTCGATCTTGCTTTCAATAACCAGTGATCACATAGAGGAGCTTAATCCAGCATCACAAAGTGTTTGTGAAGCAACAACATTAGGACAGAAATAAATGGCTGAGATGTTGAGGAATCAAGACACACATGCAGACATTTTAGAAACACGGATACTGTTATGATCATGAATAACCTGGTTTATCATGTTTCAAGTGAACATTATATCCCTGAATACGATCAAAACCAGGATACTAATGTGCCTGTAAACGTAATCAATGTTTCCATGGTTTATCCTCTTGGCCATCTCCGTCTGAATTGGATGGTACATTTAACTGTGTACTTTTGGCATCTTAAACCACTTACTGATTTCCTGAACGTCCAATATAATCAGACTTGGTGCAGATAAAATGAATCTGCCGACACTCTCCACCATTTCCCATGAGGCTGCAGGATTCTTCCAGGATCTCCCAGGATTCTTTTTCAGAAGCTGCTCGATTTATCTCAGCCACAATCCACACAGTAGAACAACTTCCAATAACCTAGAGGGGAATACAGCAAATAATAACGGTTACATTGTCAGTGTAACCTTCCACAATAATCAGCATTGCATGTGGATTAATCACCTTTTTCCACATTGTGTCTCTGCTCTTGTTACGGTCCCCGTTTCCAGGAAGATCCACAAGTGTGACATGCTGGAGAAAAGCATTCTTTGGCACCCTGACAGTCACACACTTCACCAGTGGCCAATACCAACTCTTCACGTCTTTAGCATCTTCCTCTTTTGACTCACTTCGTGTGTATTTGACCAATTCTGCAGATAATTCTTTAGCCTAAAATAAATCATAAAACAAGAGGCAATTCAAGGCCATTTCTTTTACATGAACAAACTTTAACTTTAAAGTGTTTTAAAAGATTGTGTTAAATAATTATTACAGCATAGCATTAGAAGTCCATTTGAAACCCTATCACTGAACGACAAAATCTATATTAAATAAAAAAGTATCAAACCTTACGTTTATATTTTAGCAATGGGGAACAATTTGGTTTTAAAATTTTTAACATGATTTTAATTGTAAAGCTGTAGTGCCTTAAAATATATGGTTGAGGTTATTGCAAGCAAGTTAATTACTGTAGACATTTCCTTTCCTATTATGCATAAAGTAGATATGGTTTTATAGTTATTGTAATTAGAGTCCAGATAGATCAAGCTTCATTTTTGAGTAAATACCGAATTACATTTTGCATTTGGTGTCTATCACGAAACTACACCAACCAAGAGTTTGTTTTATGAAATGATATAAGTTTTAGTCTTACTTACAGTATCGCTTGTCAAAATCTTACTCTTGGAACTGAGAAATTCAGGAATTTCTCTGAAGAACTTTTTATCCAAGAGGTTTTCAGGAGATTTGCTTCTCCATTCTTCTCCATACAGCATTGACAGCGTTTCAACACTGTCTTGATAATCTTCGTCTTTTTCCTGATCTTCGTTATCACCAAGGAAATTAAACAAGGTCCACAACTCCTCTTTCCAATCCTAAAAAAACATTTTTTATTATATGGCATGTTGTGTAGTCAGCATATATATTTATTTGCAGCTTCATCATAAAAGTTGAAATAGCTCTAAGTTAACAAACATATTTAGCTTATTTTACCTCTTTTGTAATGAACTCAATTTCTGCCTCATACTTTGAGTTACGCTTGTTAGCCTCCACTTTAGTCATCACTGAGGTACATGCACTGATGTCTCCAGAGGGCAAGAGATCCTGCTCTCCAATGACGGCATTTATCAGAGAGCTCTTTCCAGCCCCCGTTTTACCAAAGACGCCGACCACCTCCCTCTTGTCTGTCTCCAAATGTTTGATGTTATTTCTGTTGTGCAAGAGTTTGAATATGGGTTATTGATCAAATTAAAACATTTAACAAACACTAAAAGAGTGTGCCAAACTCAAGAAGAAATCTTACAAATAAGAACAGTCCTTGTAAAAAGCTGTATAATTTCGACTTTTAAGGTTTACTATGGTCTTTTTAAACTCTTTCCCCTTGCTCAAAAACGCCAATACTTACTTCAGGAACTTGTTGAGCTTGTCATCTTGTTTTGGTAGTTTCTGATCCACACGTCTCATGATGTGTTTCACATCAGACAGTATGACTTCTTCTGTAAGAGTAAAAGTAAAGAACTATTCAGCAGGAACCAATTACAAATATATCCATTACGATGTATTCCCAATGAAGCAATCAAGAATACCTGAGAGTATCGTTTTCATCATAATTATACTATGGCTTGCAGGCCTGTATCCAGGATTTCTTAAATAATAAGGTCCAAACATGCTGGGGGGTTCGGGGGCATACCCCTTCGAGATTTTGGGGATTTTCATGATCTAGTTACGTGCTGTTTAAATCCTTTGGGGGGTCACAAATTGGATAATATATTGATTTCAAACCAAGTCAGTTGATTGTTACTGGTAATGATCTGGCCATGCAGAAGAGGACATGTTGACAAAACATTGTCAACATTAATATTCCAATGTTTAATTCAATTGTTCAAGTAAACCAAATTATTTAAGAAACGATTTCAATCAATATTGTATGTGTTTGTTTGTATGTTTTTGTAAAAAAAAGAAAACAATTCAGTAATTTAGTTCATTTCACTTTGAAAATGAACTTTGTTTGCATAATTGTTTTTATTTAAATATGTTTTGTTTAATTCTCAAAAGAGAACAAAGATGTAAGCAGATTGTGTTTTATAAAATTGTATGTTATTATGACATCATAACTGCAATAGATGTAGTTTTAAAATTAAGCTTATCGTGTATATTGTAAATGAAGACTATTGTTATAGATATATAGATGGATATGGGGTTATTAAGCTTACATTGTTTGTGTTGAACAGCACATGCACATAATGTAAATGCAACCCTGGGCTCAGAAGGCTGTACCTGCAGTTCCTCTCTGACTTCCATCACTTCCTCTCTTTCTCTCTGCCTGTCCTGTATCTCCCTTACCAAAGCTGAGCTTGGGCTGACGTAGTCTTTTCCTTATATCTGAGTCTGTGTAAGAAGAAAACAATACAATGTTATATCTTAAATGTTTTACTCAAATTGAAATGAAAGAAAAGCATTACAACATTTGTTAAAAGGTAATCATTCTGACATTAGATAAATGTAATTAACTTTAGCTCTCTAGCCAGTTTTTTCACGCAATTTAAAGGTCCCATCATATGCTTTTGCGGTTATTACCCATCCTTTCGTGTATTATATAGCTTTTTCTGCATGTAAACGGTCTGCAAAGTCACAAACCCTCAAAGTACAACCTGTAGCGAGTAAAACTCTAACGCGGAAAAGACGTGTCTATGCTGCCCCAGAACGCCTCGTCGTAGATTTTCCTTTTTCCATTATTTTCTTCCGGGGGCTATTGACGTCTCTAAATCTGGAGACCCCAGACAGGGGCGGAGCCTCTCTGGTGGTTTACTAATCAGAACAGAGTGGGCGAGCTCAGCTGACCAATCGGAGCACAGTGGGGAGGAGGATCAGGAGCTCCAACATGCCGTTTAGGACAGAGAGTGAATACACATACTATACAGAGATGCTGTATGAGAAACCAATGTGATTTTGGAACATTGAACAATGTAAATCTATTCTAGTAGACCTCACTCAACAATGGAATTATGATCAGTATAAATTGCCAAAACATGGGACCTTTAATAATAATACATTTATTTTATATAGGCGCCTTTCTGTTACGGTGAGTGAAGCAAGCAGGACCCAAACGCAGATAACACTGAAAAATCCTTTATTTCAAGGCTAAACGTCAAAACCCAGAACACTCCCCGGTGAACACAGTCACATACAAACGACGAACCGACAAAGACAGACAGAAAAACCAGAATTTAAATACACACAAGACTAATCACACAAACAAGACACAGGTGAGGAGGGAGGAGAAAACACAGAGGCACCAGGTGAACACAATCGGGTAATCAGGGAGGGAAAACAGACAGAAAGCAACAAGCAGGAAACGGGGGTGAACAATTTACAAAATAAAACAGGAAACCCAAAGATAGAAAAAGACAAGACAAAACAACAACACAGACAGATCGTGACAGTACTCCCCCCTCAAGGGATGGATCCCAGACGTCCCAAAACAAAACTAAAAAAGTCCAAAACCTTAAGCAGGGTGGGTGGAGGGGGTCCGGAGGAGGGATGCATCACTAAGCCACCAGGGTGGGTGGAGGGGGTCTGAGGACGGGCTTGGGCTGACAACCCAGGGGCACGGCAGAGGACCAGGAAGGGGTCTCGGGCGGACGGCCCGGGGGCACGGCAGAGGACCAGGAAGGGGTCTTGGGCGGACGGCCCGGGGGAAAGGCAGAGTCCAAAATGGGGGTTATGGAGGGGCGAAGGCCAACATGGGCGAACTCAGGGGGCCGAGCATGAGGGCAAGGACTGCGGCCGGAAAAGTCAGGGGGCCAAGCATGAGGGCGAGGACCGCGGCCGGAAGAGTCAGGGGGCCGGGCCCGAGGGCGAGGACCGCGGCAGGAAGAGTCAGGGGGCCGGGCTCGAGGGCGAAGACCGCGGCTCTCAGGGGGCCGGGCTCGAGGGTGAAGACTGCGGCTCACAGGGGGCCGGGCTCGAGGGTGAAGACTGCGGCTCACAGAGGGCCGGGATCGAGGGCGAAGACCGCGGCTCTCAGGGGCCCAGGCTCGAGGGCGAAGACCGGAGAGCTCCGGAGGCCGGGCAGGAAGGCGCTGACGGGACAGTGCCGGAGACCGGGCAGGACCCGGTGTCGGAGCTGGTGGGACAGGCCTCGGCAGGATCCCCCACGGAAGAGGACCAGGATACGGGATTTGCAGGATCCCCGGCAGGAGAGCAGTCGGCGGGGCCTCCAACGGCACAGTACATAGGATTGGCAGGAGAGTAGACGGCGGGACCTCCAACGAGACAGGACAAGGAGCTGGTAGGACCCCCCGGCAGGAGAGTAGACGGCGGGACCTCCAACGAGACAGGACAAAGGGTTGGCAGGACCCCCGGCAGGAGAGTAGTCGGCGGGGCCTCCAACAGCACAGGACAAAGGGTTGGCAGGACCCCCGGCAGGAGAGTAGTCGGTGGGACCTCCAATGAGACAGGACAAGGAGCTGGCAGGACCCCCGGCAGGAGAGTAGACGGCGGGACCTCCAACGAGACAGGACAAAGGGTTGGCAGGACCCCCGGCAGGAGAGTAGTCGGCGGGGCCTCCAACAGCACAGGACAAAGGGTTGGCAGGACCCCCGGCAGGAGAGTAGTCGGCGGGGCCTCCAACGGCACAGGACAAAGGATTGGCAGGACCCCCGGCAGGAGAGTAGACGGCGGGACCTCCAACGAGACAGGACAAAGGGTTGGCAGGACCCCCGGCAGGAGAGTAGACGGCGGGACCTCCAACGAGACAGGACAAAGGGTTGGCAGGACCCCCAGCAGGAGAGTAGTCGGCGGGGCCTCCAACAGTACAGGACAAAGGGTTGGCAGGACCCCCGGCAGGAGAGTAGTCGGCGGGGCCTCCAACGGCACAGGACAAAGGATTGGCAGGACCCCCGGCAGGAGAGTAGACGGCAGGACCTCCAACGAGACAGGACAAAGGGTTGGCAGGACCCCCGGCAGGAGAGTAGACGGCGGGACCTCAAACGAGATAGGACAAGGAGCTGGCGTCGTCTGGGGAGCCAGCAGGAGACGAGGTGCTGGAGTCGGCCGGTACGCCGACAAGACTCTGGGAGCTGGCGTCGGCTGGGGAGCCAGCAGAAGACAAGGTGCTGGAGTCGGCCGGTACGCCGACAAGACTCGGGGAGCTGGCGTCGGCTGAGGAGCCAGCCCTGTAGCCGAAACTGGAGTCGAGCCCATGGCTTCCGGGGCCGGTACTGAAGCCGGAACCATGGCTGCTGGGGCCCGAACCATGGCTGCAGGGGTCGGAATTGAAGCCAGAATCATGGCTGTAAGGTCCGGTTCTGGAGCCGGAAACATGGCTGTAAGGTCCGGTTCTGGAGCCGGAAACATGGCTGTAAGGTCCGGTTCTAGAGCCGGAAACATGGCTGTAAGGTCCGGTTCTAGAGCCGGAAACATGGCTGAATGGGCCGGCTCTGGAGCCGGAATCATGGCTGTAAGGTCCTGTTCTGGAGCCGGAAACATGGCTGAATGGGCCGGCTCTGGAGCCGGAATCATGGCTGTAAGGTCCGGTTCTGAAGCCGGAAACATGGCTGTAAGGTCCGGTTCTGGAGCCGGAAACATGGCTGTAAGGTCCGGTTCTGGAGCCTGGATCATTGCTGTGTGGGCCGGTACTGAAGCCGGAACCATGGCTGCTGGGGGTCGGAGCCATGGCTGCTGGGGCCAGGACTGGGGCTGGGACCATGGCTGTGTGGGCCGGTTCTGCAGCAGGGACCATGGCTACATGGGCCGGTTCTGGAGCCGGAACCATGGCTGTGGGGACCGGTTCTGGAGCCAGAAACATGGTTGCTGGGGCTGGAACCATGGCCACTGGGGCCAGAACTGGGACCGGAATCATGGCTCTTGGGGCTCGGGCTGCTAGCCTGGACTTGCGACTCCTTCTCTTAGAAGCCGCCTGAAGGCTCCGTGGACCTCCAAATGCCAGACGAGTTCCAGAAAACGACTCCTAGACAGGAGCAGGAACTGGGGCAGAAGCACTGGTTGACTCCAGACGGAACACACCGAGACGTTTGTATTCAGCAGGCTGGAAATCACACACCCAGAGGAAGTTCAAAATCCAGCCAGGTAAGAATTTCACCAAGTCTGGTTTCTCCATAGCCAACCGGTGCGCCTCTACCAGAGCGGCCTCCTTCTGCAGAACACTGGACGCTCCCTTCCACCAATCATAGCAGCAAGCCAAATAAAAGGAAAAATGTTGTAGTTCCACCTCAAATGGATCATCTGCTGGGTCCATTTCTTGGTCGGTTCGTTCTGTTACGGTGAGTGAAGCAAGCAGGACCCAAACGCAGATAACACTGAAAAATCCTTTATTTCAAGGCTAAACGTCAAAACCCAGAACACTCCCCGCTGAACACAGTCACATACAAACGACGAACCGACAAAGACAGACAGAAAAACCAGAATTTAAATACACACAAGACTAATCACACAAACAAGACACAGGTGAGGAGGGAGGAGAAAACACAGAGGCACCAGGTGAACATAATCGGGTAATCAGGGAGGGAAAACAGACAGAAAGCAACAGGCAGGAAACGGGGGTGAACAATTTTCAAAATAAAACAGGAAACCCAAAGATAGAAAAAGACAAGACAAAACAACAACACAGACAGATCGTGACACTTTCAAGGCTCTCAAGGTCGCCGTACAAACACATAAAAAACAAGATACACAATAGATAACACCAGCATAAGAAACATAAACAAGACAATGACAATGCAGTAAATAAGTCAATCAAATAACCAAATAAATAAAAACAGAGGATGTGTGATGGATAATGATCAGGGTGGATATGCGAGTGTGAAGAGATATGTTTTGAGGCGTGATTTGAGGAGGGGAGAGAGTCAGTGTTGCGGATGTCAGGTGGGAGGGAGTTCCAGAGGCGGGGTGCAGAGCGGCTGAAGGCTCTAGACCCCATGGTGGTTAAACGAAAGGGCGGTGCAGTGAGGTTGAGGGAAGCAGAAGATCTGAGTGTGCGGATGGGTGTGTTGATGTGCAGGAGGTCGGAGAGGTACAGAGGAGTGAGGTTATGGATGGCCTTAAAGGCGAGGAGCAGAATCTTAAAAACGATACGGGATTTGACGGGGAGCCAGTGAAGTTGCTGAAGAACAGGGCTGCTTCTCAGGTCGATTAAATGAAATCCTTGCTTCCCTCACTTGCGTCGTTTCCCTGCGTCTAGTCCCTCCCACCAGGGAAGCATGGAGGGACGCAAGGAAACCACGAGAAGCAGGGAAATTAGTTTTAAGAGCAATGGGACGTCCTTTCCTCCGGAGCGTCACGTGAAGCGACGTCCGTTTGTGATGACGCTGCACAGCTGATCGTCTGACAGCAGCTCTGTCCCCGTTATTTCCACACACCCCCCCCGCCTCTGTTAGTACACATTTACTGACACAAACATTTGTATCATCTGTTGTAGACCCCAATAAATAAAATAAAATAAGAACTAATTCTCAAAAAAGATAAACGCCATTCTTAAAATGTATAAACGAACAATAGTTTGATTAATATTGATTAGAGTGCACAATAGAAATACAATAATTGAGAGAAGAAATAGAGATATGTTATCTATCAAAACCCAGTTAGATTAACATTCATTGGATTGCACACTTTGTTTGTTTGTTTGGATATGTAGTAAATTAACATTTCAATAGCACTTAATGACTGACTGAATGGAAATGACAATAAATGAAAATGTAAAACGAAAAAAGCGATCATGAAAATGTTTCCAAAAAATGAATTAAACGATTTTTGACCACTTTGTTGTTCAGATATATCACATATTTGTAACTAAATGATACATTAATTGAAACAAAACACGGTATAAACTGAGGAGTGACTCCCGTGAGGTTCATGTATTTTCTTCACTCTGCTCTCATGTCAAGAAGCATCAGATCAGTGCATGCACTGCCTCGTCCAATCAGTGAGCGATACACAGTAAGGGGGCGGGCGAGTATCTGAGGATTTCATCGGAGGATGGTCTGGTGGTTCCTCGGTTATCGCTCCTCCATTATCACTCCTCGCTCCTCGATCCTCCGGCAGAAATAAGAGCCATGGGACGGTACTCAAGATGGCGCAAGACAAATCAACTTCCGGTGAGACCGAGGACCGAGGAGCGAGGAAATGAAAATAGTCGACCTGAGAAGCAGCCCAGGAGTGATGTGGTTAATGGAGGGGGTTCTGGTGATGATGCGGGCGGCAGAGTTCTGAACCAGTTGAAGTCTGTGGATGGATTTGAGAGGGAGACCAAAGAGAAGTGTTGCAGTAGTCAATGCGGGAAGTGACCAGGGTGTGAATGGTGGTGGTATTTAAACCAAGTATAGCCTTTATAGCGGCAATATAAGTTATTGTGCATGTTGTCTAGGGCTGCACGATATATCGTGTCGTGACGATAATCGCGATATGTATGGAGCTATTTCAGGGTCATAAGTTTTGATCATTAAAAAAAATACAATTTATTTGAAAGTTCAAGTTTTTATCCTGAACTTTGAAAAATACAATGATGTATTCAAAAATAAATATAAGTATTTGAAATCATTTTTCAGGTTGAATATTATGTTGATTCAGTTCAGCAATTTCTTTGAATAAAATATTTATTTTCAGATTTCACTTTTATACATATTTTGACATTTGAATCCTTATTTGTTTCAGTTGCAGATTTTTCGTTTTCAGATTCAAAACAAATATTTTTTCGGTTTCAAATCTTGTTTTTTCAGGTTTCACATTGCTTTTCACCTTCAGATCGTTTTTCGCTTTCAGATCTTTTTTTTTTGCTTTCAAACTTTTGGCCCTGATGTTGCTTGGGGGGGCGGGGCTTACCAAAGAGTAGTTTGGCATCCTGAGTGACAGGCCTCCCTCTGTCATGTTGCCTTCATGGATGTTACAAAATTGAGACCAGCATCAAAGTTCCGTTAAGCGAGCTGTTGAGCATCGTAGTTGGCAACAATCAAGTACAAATAAACTGCGCTAGAATGTGAAATTACGTATCCGCAACGAGCCAGCAGGTTGTTCTGGTGGACATGACGCCATCCCCCGCTGTCTCACGGAGAGACACCGCAGGTCCTTCCTTTCTGCAGCGGTCAGACTATAGAGAGGCAAAGTCCCTCCCCTTCCGGTGGGACTCATGGGACCTTATTTCGCAAAAAGTTTGTATTGAAGTCAATGGAGAGAGAAAGATTATCTTTCGATCCCGTTTGAATTGTGCCACGAATTACACATATGATGTTTGTCAATCTAAAATAATAATTTCCATGTCAAAAAAGTCACAGTTTGTCGTAAAACTGCTGAAATAAAAGACTATGAAAAATACGCAACTAGAAAGACTACAAATCCCAGAATCCCGGTCCCGCATGCTGGCTCTTACGGAACCGACTAACTCCCCTTTTGTGTATGTACAGCTCTCAACATGCCCAGACTTGTAGTGATTTTAACCTATACTTTTCGCCTCATTCTGAAAGAAAGAAGTGAAATGTGCCAAAGTGATGGCCGTCTTGGTGTGTGGTGCGAGACGGGAGATGTAGGTCATTGAGCGGTTCACACAAAAAAAAGTGTTACTTCATAGTTTTACGACACATTTTAATTTTTTTTACTTGTAAAATTATCTTTTAAAATTGACAAACATCATATGTGTAATTCGTGGCACAATTCAAACGGGATCGAAAGATAATCTTTCTCTCTCCATTGACTTCAATGCATAACTTTTGCGAAATAAGGTCCAATGGAGCTCAACCGGAAGGGGAGGGACTTCGCCTCACTATACAACCAGCACAGCCCCTAGTAGACCCCGCACAAAACAACACAGACTGTTACATCTCTTGTTGATACATACCAACTATGTGCAATATTTGCAGTATGTGCAATATATGCCGTTAAAAACTGTGCAATATATACCTGGCTGCTAAATCTGCAGAATTGTTACAGGGTGTGTATTATGTACAACGTGTAACTTTAAAAATATATATAATTTCTTTTTTTAATCTTTAATACTTTTTGTATGCATGCTTTAGGTAACATTAAGCTGTCTTTGGCTCTTGTCTGCTGTAACAATGTAAATGTATCCCCTGTGGGACTAATAAAGGTATTCTGATTCTGATCGCAAAAACCAAGCCAATACTATGCTGCGTTCATGGAGCTACGTAGAAGTGGGGAAGGACAACGCTTGATTGCGGATACGTAATTTCACATTCTAGCACAGTTTATTGCTCTTATACCTTGATTGTTGCCAACTACGATGCTCAACAGCTCGCTTAACGGAACTTTGACGCTGCGTATCAGTTTGAAAAGCAATGTGAAACCTGAAAAAACAAGATTTGAAACTGAAAAAATAATTGTTTTGAATCTGAAAACGAGAAATCTGCAACTGAAAAAAATAAGGATTCAAATATCAAAATATGTATAAAAGTGAAATCTGAAAATAAATATTTTATTAAAACAAATTGCTGAACTGAATCAAAAATGATATTCAACCTGAAAAATGATTTCAAATACATATTTTTATACATCATTGTATTTTTCAAAGTTCAGGATAAAAATGTAAAAAAATTGCACGTCCTGCGATGTGACTATCGCAGGGTCATAAGTTTTGATCGTTCAAAAAAAATACAATTTATTTGAGTGACATGCATGTGTGCATGCACAGCAAACCACCAATCACAATCAAATCTCCAAAGCAAACAGACTAAAATATTGATTAGTGATTAAAGGTAAAAACACTGAATAAAGTAGTTTCATGTGTTTCTCCAAGGCAGTTTGGCGCTGCGAACCGAGCTAGCTCAGCTTGTTGCTCTGATCATTTAAGATCCAGACGTCCGTGACTAAAATCCTTCATCCGGTTAAATATAGTTAGAAAAATACCAATTGTATAGCATTAAAGTTCAAGAAAGGATGAAGTATTTTCTTCAATTCCTGTATTTTTTCATATCGCAATATATATTGCAGGGGGGAAACAATATCGCAATGTCAGTTTTTTCCAATATCGTGCAGCCCTAATCCAATATCGTGCAGCCCAGTCGGACGTCCAATGACTAAAGTAGAGCGTTAACACAGGATCTGCTGGTCATATGATGTCCTGTGAGGAACAGAAACACAAGCAGACCGCTGGACTCAGATCTCTAGATACCTCATCACTACTCCGCTAGGCCTACATCGATACAAGTCCGGGCTGCGGTGGTTTGTTGATACATATAGTCTTCTTCTGTTTGCTTTAATGCAGGCTAATATGCAGCGCCACCATCGTCAGTAAATGGAAGTACTAGAAAGAACCCTGTTTAAGGCAGTTATTTCAAGTGTTGGGATACACAGCTCGGGAAAAATTATCGAGGTCCGTGCCTCGGTGACCACAATGGTGGCTACGCCCTGATGGCAAATATCTTCCAGTTTAAGGCCATTATAATTTCATAAGAACTGTATTGCTACATTTATGTTTAGTTATGGTTATGGTAAGTTAATTTGCTGAACAATAAAACATTAAACACATACGTATTAACCAAGCGGCAAACTGTGGGGTAGAGCCGGGAAGCCAATACGGAAGTGCCACACACTGCAGTTCATATATTGGCCGATAGGCGATGGCTGCAGAAAGGAGCAATTTTCATTATCGATATAGTTAGATTCCACCTTCATGATTATGGATCTGTGAGTGAATTGTTTTCTAACGCGACCCTTTTATTTATATTAGGTCTTAAAGTGTGTGCATAAATTAGGGCGTGGTCACATTGAGTGACGGCTCTGTCAAGTGCCTGCCGCTGTTAGCTTCTTGTTTCTAGTCTCTGCTAGCTGCTCCGTGAAGCTAGCTACAGGGACTCTGCCTGCTCAGCTCATACAGGAAACACAACTTGTAGCCGGCCGTGGTTGTTTGTTCTTCATGCTTATATATCGGACTATTGTGACTCGCTCTGCGGTTAAAACAGACGGCGCATGAATGCGGTAAGTGAAATTCGAGTGCTTTATTTATGTATTAATGATTTTAATCAGCTACGTAATGAATGGTAAGGCTTGGGTTAGCATGTAAGCTAGTGGTAGCTACATCGGTGCTAACGATTGTAATCGTAGCCTCCAAGTTAAAATCATAGACTGTATATATAAAGGTTAAAACTAAATAGACAAGTGTTAAGTGGGATAATACTGTTGAACAAACGGCTTCTGTTTGAGGTTGATAAAATAAGGTTACATCCTTGTAACTTAGAGATATTTTATTATGTAGGTAGAACTGTATGCATCTAAGGTTAATTTAAATTGGCTATGCTCAAGTATGTAGACAAGCTAATGTCGAAGTAGTGTATGTGAAATCAACCTCACAATAAGATGTGTGTATATTACAATTATTAATGTCATATTTCAAGATGATTACTTAGATATTACAATATGGTTGGTTGAGCTGGAGTTCATTATTGAGCTTACACGTTAACGTCACAGTCATCTGAAGAACGAACCCAAACCTTGTTGTTTTTATTAATTGCATTACCAAATGGGTATCAAATAAACAGTAAGCATTGGTAACACAACTTCCAAAGTTACAGTAAAATAAAAAGGCCCCTGACTCGGACAATACACAATCCAACATGTTCAACAGAAGAGAATCAGTTATATTGTTTGTACACATGGTACTTTACATATATATCTGTTTGTTTAAGGTGTCCAGGTGATGCAGACAGGCTGGACCAGAGAGTGAGAGACAGAACTGGACTCCTCACAGCAGTGAACTTCAGCACAGGTACAAAGACTCTTTTTTCATACTGTACAAGAAAGATATTGGTTTAAATGAATGAAGTATTGACTTGAATACACTGATATACATTCCATTAAACAATACTAAATACTAGATCACCTACACATCAGTGAAGTTGAGGGTTTTTTCCATCCAAAAAGTTACATTTAGATGATAACAAGCAATATGACTGTCAGCTTTCTAATTTAATGTATTGAAGGCAAAGATATTTAACAGAACTGCTACTATTTAGCTCTCAATATTGTCTGTAAAAAACGTGGTAAAAGTGATTATTTCAGTGAGACAACAGAGCAAGCTTCTACAGTTGCACTACGTTTTGATAACAGTTAAATATTATTTTGATAATAACATATATTTCAATGTTGATGAACTTCATACTGTTCATTCATAATCTGATTGTCTTTGTAGCTCATTGTTGAAATAAAAAAAACCCATTACAATTACAAAATAATTATATCTACAGCCCCTAAACACACAAACACACCGCTTTCATAAATAACACACTTGTTCTGCAATAATATGTTTTATGTTTCCTGTCATTTTTGTTAGGAAAGGACATGCCTGAAAGACACATTTTCTCCTTCTCTGAGGGTCAAGAAGAACATCCAAGAGGAACATTAAAAGCTGATGTTATGAGATTTTAAGACCAGTACAGGACATTCACTAATGGCGCATTTCCACTGCAACGGGGTAGCCCTGTTTAAGCGTCCCTAAGCGTCCTCGCTCAGGCTGCCTCGCTGGCCGTCCGAGGCCGTGGCGCATTTCCATTACAGTTTAGGACCTGGGGTAGCAACGCAGTGTAGGCGGGGCGATCGGCTTTGTTTTTGTTCACATTTCGAGTTGTTCCGTCGAGCTCCCGCTGGATGTTATCATCCCCAATGAGATGTAGGAACGTCGTCACCTCCTCGGTCGACCACGGTGTGCTTTTCTTACTAGACGTAGCCATTTTGTAGCTCCTCCGTTTACAAAATGCTGTTTATAAAAATGCTGCAAGCTTGCTTCTAAATATATATGTGACACTAGGGATGAAATCGCGCTTGATCTTGTGACGATTCTCTCTGACCAATCGGCAGTCGAGAGTGTTGACGTCACTAGTTCAGCCCTGGCCCTGGTCTGATAGAACCACGATTTTATGGGGCTGGAAAAAGTACCCGCTAGCCGGTACTAGGCTATATGGAAAGGCCACCAAAAACTGGCCTGGCCGCTTGAGGACGGTTAAGGACGCTTAAACGGGGCTACCCGCTGCAGTGGAAATGCGTCATAAGAAACTACTTTTATTGTGAAAACACAGTCAGCTGATCGAATGCAGCTATTTCTACATCTACACTCCATCAGCTGATTATTTCTATTTGCCTCACTTTATGAGCTTCACAACATGTACCTTGTTTTGCAACGTCACAAATAAATGGGCCAATCTTCAGTCAGATGTGAATGTGTAATCTAACATTTTCAGTAAGAATAATGGACAAAAGGAGTGCAAATACAAATACAATTTATTGAAATGTGAACCAAAAGTTAATCAAATGTTTTAAATAAAAAGCACATACGGACAGAAGGTGTAAACCTATTAAATGTATTAAACACATTTAGTCAAATAAAGTGACCGACTAGGCCTGTGCAGTTGGTATCAGCTTTGCCCAGCATGGGCTCCTCCATCAGGCCTGGTCCTCCTCGCAGAGGAAAGACCCTCAGTCCTCTCCAAACCAACAGACAGGACGTCCATCACACGGAGGTTTCTCCCTGAAGTCTCTGCAGCTCTCTGGACACCAGGCTGTCTCAATCCGTCCACATTGAATATGAGAGGGGGAAAATGAAAATAATAAATGCTTTAGACCAGTGTTTCTCAAACTTTTTCATACCAAGGACCACTTAACCAATAAAAAAACACTCGCGGACCAGCTAACTCCACAAATATCCAAAAACACATCGTTTTTTACAAATCGCCTAAAAATGGTACAAACAAGTGGAAACATGTGTGATGAAGGTATTTATCTGGGCTATATCATGCAATAGAAAGTGAAATTTAAGCTCGCTCCATTGCCGAGATATTCCCGCGAGAGTGCGGAACACTTTAATTAATTAATTAATTTCAAATGTGAAATTTTACCAATATACTCACGGACCACTAGGGGGCGCTCACGGACCACCAGTGGTCCGCGGACCAGACTTTGAGAAGCACTGCTTTAGACAATAAGAAACATAAAGTTGACTGTTGAGTTGCTCAGTTTTTTTAGATTGTCAATACTATTACTGTATAACTAATATCTCAGGTTAAGAGGCACATTCAAATAAAGATTGGTCTTTAAATACATTTTGTCTTTTGAATTGTTTGTCTAAAGTCAAGGATCTATAACTGGTACTTAGTTTTAATGATAGTCTGGTTATTATGCTGTTTGGAGGAGGCCTCACAGGTAAGAGCACTAACTAGCTACCATCACATGTACCTTAGCTTGACTTAAATGTATTAAACGTATAGTTAAGTGATATCAAAATATAAATAACTAATGTCATGCAAACATATTAATATTTGCTTGATTCCAGTGTTGAATTTAGCACAATTGCATACAAACGTTAAGGGGTTTTAAGATTCTGAAGTATTATGTTAAAACTCAATCACTTAGATTATTATTTATAGTTTTGCTGAATAGTTTCATGTCCGCTTACCTTAGAAACGTAAAATGCGATGGCAGCGTGCAGATGGGGAGCATGTTAGCTTAGCTTGGTAGCTTCAGCTAGCTCTGGAACTTCCAGCTCGGTGGCAGGAGGACCCGCCTCGGCTCCGCCTCTTTGCCCTTATTTGGAGCAGGCTGGAGAAGGCGGGAGTTGAACTCTGACGTCACTGTCGAGCCGTTAGTGGCCGACTCCGCCTACTAAGGGCTTCACGGCAACTCTGCAGAATCCTATGGGTGACGTCACGGACCCTACGTCCATTTATATATACAGTCTGGTATTAACCCTAGTTTCTAATATTTTGGAAAATAATATAAATACCTTGTAGATCCTCACGTGGTTGTTTTCTGGCTGGTGATTGCCTCTGGCTGGACTCACCCTGGAGATCCAACTTCCTCTTTCCTTGTGTTTAATTTTTTTATAAATACATTTTTTTTTTGTATTAAAACATTTTCTCAACACTGTTTGGATATAGCAGGTTTATTATTGTACATAACATATTAATAAAACTGCATATAATCCATAAGAAACGGTGTATCTCACCTTTATCATTTGTTTTGCTGGTGGACGGACGAACCTGAGGATGAACATGCAAATTTGACTCTTTGTCCTCTCACAGGGTGTTACAGGCTTGAACACACGTCGTCACAATTCACACACACCAACATTTGCATTTAATTTCCCATTCAAAACTCTATGGAAAATAATATATACTTCAAAAATGGCTATCAAGTGATCACATTCAGCATTCTTTTTACTGAATGAACAGCACTTTGAACAAATTAAACAGTTCACAGTTCTTCAGTTACAGGTGACTTTATCTCAGGATGCTTCAAATATCAATGCATGAAGGATTGAGTCAAGTTCAATGATAACAAACAAGGTCAATTTAAAGTTATCATTAACTGAGTAGAAACAGCTTCCTCCCATTTACATTGTGAATAAAACAAATACTCTTGGTGGCCATGTCAAATGTTGAACAGACAATGACAATATAAAAAGTGAATTAAACTGCATTCAACTAACTTTAACAGAAGATTCAGATGTTTCCGGATCTGTTGTGTTTTGTTCCTCCTAGTTAGAAAAGAAAAGCAGTATCTGTGTAAAAATGCAGATATTACCTTCAACAACTTGAGTCTATTTTTTGAATTTTGTCCGTGGTTCCACTTTTGTGGAAGTCATCAATTTCTTGATCTTCCAGATGGTAAAGACTTTCCTTGTCAACTTCGTGATCTGAAAAAAAAAAAGTAAATTAATCAACCAATTGTCAACCAATTGCAAATATCTGTACACTGAAAAAATTGATACTTTGGACCAACTTGAAAAAAATTCGCTAATTTGTTACGGCACATTTTTTTGGTTTATTCCAAATTAATTTTTTTACCTCAAAAGATTAAGTTGAGTTGAGTAAAAAAATATTAATAAAATGCAAAACCTTTATCTAATGTACATCAATACAATACTGTTTTTTGTTTTGTTTACTGGAAAAAAATTACATTTTGACTTAAACTTATAACACTTTGTTTAGAGTTCACATAAAGACAGGAATATTCTCTTCAAAAGACTTTAACATTATCATTATTGGAATGTCTTTAAAATATGCATCACCTATTCTGTTTTATAATAAAATACAATACATTTTATTTTTTTTATTAAAAATAAATACAATTAATAGAGTAAATTATGCTACCAATTTGCACTTATGTAAAAAATAAATACAAGTGTAAAGTAAATCAAGATCACTTTGAATTGTTTTAAAAAAAACATTTACAAAACTCTCCTGTAGCTTTAACCATATACATCAAAAATATGCATATGAACATGTTAAACTAGCTTGCATATCTCTCATATGTAATGCAATAGCATTTAACTGTAAAACTTTCTGACGGCGTTTAAACCAGGCTGCCTTTTAATAAAAGACTAGAATGTATAAATGACTTGCATGTCAACTTGTTTTTTTTGTTGTTTTTTTTAAACACTTATTTTAAATGTAACTTTATATTTTCTGCAGTTCTTATTTACGTCTTCAGATAAACATGTATTAGCCATTAAGAAGGGTTTAAGTAGCATTACCAGAATCTGTGATGTCACATTCTTTATTATTGTCTGCTTCTTCACGGAGGGTTTGGACGCCATCATCAGGTATTAGGATGACCTTGATAGTTGCCAAATCTTCAAGGTCAGCAGTGGATTCCAGGTTGACTAGTTTATTTTCAAAGTCTCTGTCTTGATATTGCATTCTAAAACCTCCACTTATTTCACACTTTTTCCTGACCTCAACAGTAAGCTGCGCCATTGTCTCTGGAATTCCATTAGGCAGAACTAGCTTCCTGTTGTCATCGGGTTTCAGAAGAATTAGCAACCTGGCTGGCGTTTTCACGGCCATGTCAGGCAACCCAAAAGGAACTTGAAAAAACAAGAACATAAACAATGATATTAGTAATAGTCAGGGTTCTTACACCTTTTCAAAAGTCAAATTCAAGCACTTTTCAAGCATTTTCGAGGTGCATTTTCAAGCATCTTACAGCTGTTGTAAATTACATATTTATATACACATACGCAAATGATTATTTCCCTACCTCACATTAAATTAGGGATGCACCAAATATTCGGCCACCGAAAATTATCGGCCGAAAATGGTTAAAATGGCTAAAACCCTTTCGGCCGAAAGCCGAAAGGGTTTTAGCACCGAAAAAATATCACCGAATGTCAGAACAGGCTTACATTGGTAACCTAACGTGTTGTTGTGATGTCGTAATAAAGACGCGGCGACCATGCTCGCGGCTGGCTCACAGGGGGGGGGAACATTGACCTTTGTCATCGAGATTGCCCTGAGCCTTTAACAAATCGTATTAAATAATCTGATGATAGACTGTAAACAGAATAGCTGAAATTTTAACAAACTAAATAACTCAGTTACCTCTAATCATTAACCCATGTTTGTATAATGTAGTTAACTCCGTGTGTTGCTGCTAGCATACATAACACCTGACGTGGAAACGTTACTCGTGGATGGGGCTACAGAGCTGCTAAAAAGACGGTCGAACCCGGTACATTCCTCCGTCTGCATGCGGTGCACTTTTGCTAAATGTTTAGACAAATTGCTCGTGCTTACATGCTAAACTCTTATTGCACTTTTGGTAACAAGTATTCTCCACATCGAGACGGGTACATTTTAACCACACCTCGGAGCGCGTTCTCTCCGCCATCTCCGCAGTGTGCTCCGCTGCATGTAGCAGCTGCGTGTGTGTAAACTGCCCCGCCCCCTCGCACACAGACGGGGGAGAGAGATCTCGTCTGATCGAAAATACATCATAGACGCATTTGTTGTCTTTGCATATTAGAAACGAGTTGGCGACACTAAGACTGCGATATAATGTTTTTTAGCAATAATACATGACATATATAAATGTACTGTATGCATTCAAAAGTGCTGAATAAATGTTTTATGGACCCATAATAGTGATTATTATTTAAGTTAAGTTTTGCCATAATCATGTCTATTTCCATAATCAGGTAGCTGAACAACATTGGTAAAAAATGTATACATTATATATATATATTAGGGCTGTGCGATTATGGCAAAAATCATAATCACGATTATTTGGGTCAATACTTGATATCACGATTATTTTGACGATTATTCATTGACCATTTATTGAACTTTAAAACAAATACTATTTTACCAATAAACAAGATCAACAAATATGTTGGAGCGCACTTCCAAAACCATATAAACATATATTAATATGATAAATAAAAATAAATTAGACCAAAATAAATGAAATAAAATATGTTGCAGTGCACTGTCACAACCTACTGAAAACTCCTTAACATATAGCCAACATTTTGGTAAAACATATTCAACGTATTCCACTCAGTTAAACGTTGAAGGCTGGCCCACCGTCATGGTCCAGAAGTAACAGGAAATAAATGTTGAACTACAATTTAAGACCAAATAAAAATGTTTAGGACACACCATGTTTAGGTCACACTCGTAGGGCTGCTCGTGTCATCTCTTAAAGATGTTTTGCAAGAAACACCAGCCTGTTGACATGGTCTGGTTTCAGAGATGAGCGCAGGCAGGGGACGATATTGCCACCTGTACTGAAGACCCTCTCTGAAGAGGTACGTGTGGCAGTGCTGCCACATATGACACAGGACAAAAAGAAAAGCCTCTGAACCCTTTCTTTGCCATTATATAAAAATAGTAAGTAATAAGACGACACAGATCTGAAGCTACGCAGGAATCTGCTGCCAAAGTAAAATAAAAGACTAAATTAATAGAATCAAACCCTTTTTTTGTTACATTTTAGTCGAGTATAAAAATAAATGCCTTTAAAATAGGATGCTAGCAACACTAGCTTCTTAACCTGAACTGATAACAGACTATAATCAATTTAAGTTTGCATTCTTATACCATTTTGTACAATAATTATAATGAATAAGTTCAAACAAACTCAAACTTACAGCTGATTAATAACGGTATCTAACTTGAGTTTTTATTATATCAAAAACCTGTTGAAATGCTTCTGTTATTTTTACTGTCCCCCAAAAGCACGTCGGCAGCCTCCAGGAAAGCTTCTTTCACAACTTCGCCGTCTTTGAAAGACTTCATGTGTTTCTCAAGAACGTGACTGACACGATAAGATGCTCTGGAGCAGCCTTGCTCTTGTTGTTGGGCCGGGTGAAAATGGACTGCTGTGCATTTAGCTGTCCTTTCAGGCCCCTCCCCTTTTGGAGCGTAGGGCAGAATCGGGAGGGAATTCCGTCTCGTAGCGTTTGTGCATGCACTGTTTTGAAATGCCGCTCCTAAATGACCCTTCTTCGATAAAGCCACGCTCGCATTGCAGATGAGACAGATGGACTTTGAATTGGAATAGATACAAAAATAATCATCCTCCCACTCGGAGTGAAAATTATATATTTAGGGCTTTTTTGCTTCTGCCATAATTGTGGTCTTGTGTGTGTGCGGACTGTCACTGCACTGCACTGCCCACGCCGGCCAATCACAAAGCTTTGATGCGTTCAAGTGCATTATTCTGGCACAGGAAGATTATGTTATAGGACATTAACGATAAAACAGAATATTGTTGTTCTATTTTTAGACACATCTCGCGATCGACTGGGAATCTCCCCGCGACCCTTATTTTTAACGAGTTGCTGCTCTTGTTCTGACATCTTCGCTCGCGCTGAACACATGTCACTCCCACGTGGCCGAGTGGGCTTTTAGGGAGGGGCGAAAGTACACCCAGCAAAATAATCGCGATTAAAATACGATTAATTGCACAGCCCTAATATATATTTCTATTAATGATTTTCGGCCTTTCGGCATTCGGTTTTCGGCCAACTGTTTCCTATTTTCGGTATCGGTTTCGGCCAAGAATTTCCCATTCGGTGCACCCCTACATTAAATCAGATGTTCTTTATGCTATAAACAACCAAATGTGTGTTTCGTGATAGCATTCTACATGAGGATGACAAATTAAAGAAAATAAAACTAAGTTTAATATTTCAAAATGAGTGACCTGTACGTAGACTGGGCATCCCATATAACCTGGCTGAGCCGATATAAAACAATCAGCCAAATAACTTTTCCATACATTATTGATTACTATTTTTGAGGTACTTTTAGGTTGGCAGTGAACATAAGTCAGAGGTAAATGGTGTACTTTTCCTCCACTACATGTATTTAATCCCTTTAGTTACTTCACAGATGTGGATGAATGATGTGAAATCTAATCAAGTGTTAAATCAGACTTTAGTTCCACCTGGAGTAAATCCACAAGCTACCCTGCAGTATACAAAGTCATTCAAACTAGCTGCACCTTCACCAGCTTTGAGAACACTTTCATGATCAATCATTATAAAACATATCATATATATTATTCTGAAATGGACCAATCTGCACAACGAATACTTTTACTGTTGCTACTTTCACTATATTTTGATGAGAATACTTTTCTACTTTTACTAGAGGAACATTTTGAATGCAGGACTTTTACTGTGACAGAGTATTCCTACACACTGGTACTTCTACTTTTACTAAGTACAAGATCTGAGTACTTATAATTTCACCACAAGATCTGAGTACTTGTACTTTTACTCAAGTACAATATCTGAGTACTTATTCCACCTCTGGTAGCGTATTAGTCTGAATTGTAGCCACAAAATCAAGCAGAGCTGCATAAAAATAGACTCACAATGGTAACAAGTGGAAAATAATATTTACAAATGTGTACAATGATTTGTAGGTACTTTTGACTACACAAGACACCTGACTTATACATCTGAAGACTGTGTTCATTCTACAATTACATGGGATTAAAGCAAAATGTAGTTTTACTTGTATAATACTTCAATTTTATATAAAAGACAGTTTGTTTTCATCTGTTTTCAAATAAACAAAGTCTTGGCTTTCAGAATATTAAACTTGTTTCGGCAAATTCAGACGATAAATACAACTTTGAAGCTTGTAACGGCATAATTACAAGCAGAGAACAGACTAATGTAACATCACAGCAAGCATAACAACAGTCGGTGTTTCTTGTGAGGGTTTCCCCGGTACACAAACGCAAAAATACACAAACACACTCGCGAGCTTCCCCCAGACCAGTAATACAAACGAAAATGTGTCTTCGGGTCAATGTGACTGATTTCGATAGAGCAAGTCACATTTGGTTTAGGCACGAAACATACTACCAGTAGAAATACATTGCTTTCAAAATCGCTCGGTGTCGAATCAATAGATTATATTTCGTGACTATAACATGAAATGCCGTGAGTGCTTCATCCTCTGAACACCACACGATGGCGACTGTAACGCTCCTCTGAAATGATTGTCCCCTCCAATTATTATTATCCCTCATGGAGTTCGCTATTCAGCTCGCTAACGTTAGCTTAAACAAACGTAACATGCAACGTTAGCCTAATCTAAAATGCTCTTCTACGGCGTACCTTTCATGTGGCTCGTCAGCGCAGACTCTCGCATCGTTATTTTTGCAAACTTGCAGGAGGCTACTCGTGGGCTTGACCCTCGTCTTAGCCATGGCTTGTATTGGTCTTCTGCTAGCCAACGCTCGTTGAAACGGCAACCTCCTGGCACACTGTCATCTATCACTCTCATCAGAATGCCCAGGTCACACGTAACACAAACACTTGCAGGTCGCGCGCATAGCGCGGGAAGGCCGCAGCGGAGCTGTTTTATGTAGAAGCGAAGCAATTCTTTTCTTTTAATCTAAAAAGCGAACTATTCAGTCAGACAGCAATTTATTGTAAAAGTAAAGCATTTACATTTTCAAGCACTTTATCTCAATTTCAAGCACCATTCCCAAAATTCAAGCACTTTCCCAACCTTGAAAACACCACGTCAAATTTCAAGCATTTTCAAGGATTTCAAGCACCTGTACGAACCCTGAATAGTGCAATGATGCAATGATACACTGACAACTGAAAGCAAATGTCTCTCTTACAATAGTGACATGCCTGGAATGACAGAGCAAATTATTGCCACCAGTAGCTCTTGTTCAATACACATACAGATGTGAGGATTGACTTCACATGCAACAATATTAGTGAAGTGCAGTCTTGTATTTTTCATTTACTTGTAAAATACATAATTGTTCTCATTTAACTTTAATATTTTAAATTACCTTACTTAACATTTGGGTACCTAACTAGATGTATATCATCACTTGAGATTAGAGTAGAGTAAGTCTCCATTTTGGGTTTGTCATTCCTTTTTAAACGTACATGACAACTACATTTCATTTTGGAACTTACCAAATCAGCATAAATTGTGACCTTCAGCGGAAACAGCAAACCTGTAAACACAAAGGAAATAAATAAATAAACAAGGTGTATTTAAACTATCTTAACCCAGCATAAAGCACACACCCTCACCCCAGTAGCGTAGGCCGACATTTACTTTAGGGTGGGCCTGTATAAAATAGGGTGGGCCAGCTTTTTCCAGGGGGAAAAATGACTTTAAGGTAGGCCTGGCCTATAATAATAATAATATATAATAATGCCCATTGCCAAGCATCGTTGTAGCATTTCCCTCCGAATAATGGTCGAAGACTTGACTGATGATATGAATTTATTGAAATCTCCAATATCAACGTAAGAGCTATAAAGACACAAAAATAACAAATACATTTAGGCTCCATTCGTATTAGAATCACTTAAGCATACTACCAAAAGTGGGTCCTGTTTTAACTGCTATTACATTAACAGAAAAACCATTAATCATCACCAAATTTAATTTAACACCCTTTCAAACTGTAAATATTGTATCAGACTACTGGTATACATGAAAAACTGCAGTAAATATACAAAGAATAGACACTGAACATGTATTGCGTTCCAGGTGTGATCCATGTGGGGGGATGGGCACATACGAGCGGGAAATGTGTCAAATTGTTCTGTGTGTGTCTGTGTGTGTGTGTGCCAGGTGTGATTCACATGGGGGGATTGGGCACATAAGGGGGACACACACATCTAGAGTATGTGTGTGTGTGTGTGTGTGTATTTATCTGATCCGGATGGTTACCCTGGAACACTCAGATAAAACAAACAAAAAATCGATTTAATTATATAAATAAAATGTAATAAAATGTATATAAAATGAATAAATGAGAATCGTATCTGTGTTGTTGATCTGTAATATTACAGTGTTACGTTGATTTGTTTGTCCTTCTCGGACCATGCTACGCATTTCAGTGGTTTGTTAGAAAAGAAAGCAACCAATCAGATCTTGTTCTGGGTCTCTCCATAGAATATCCTTCAACCAAGGTATTCTACATCCTTGATCGAATGCCCTGGCCGTTGCACTGAATGAGAGCGTACGTTTGGACCAGGGGTGCCCAACCAGTCGATCGCGATCGACCGGGAGATTCCCAGTCGATCGCGAGATGTGTCTAAAAATAGAACAACAACATTCTGTTTTATCGTTAATGTCCTGTAACATAATGTTCCTGTGCCAGAATAATGCACTTGAACGCATCAAAGCTTTGTGATTGGCCGGCGTGACCCCATGTGTCGGGGCGTGGCTAGTGGGCACTATTTCGCTGACGTTGTCCGTGTCAACAGGAGTGACAGTCCGCACACACACAAGACCACAATTATGGCAGAAGCAAAAAAGCCCAAAATATATCATTTTCACTCCGAGTGGGAGGATGATTATTTTTGGATCTATTCCAATTCAAAGTCCATCTGTCTCATCTGCAATGCGAGCGTGGCTTTATCGAAGAAGGGTAATTTAGGAGCGGCATTTCAAAACAGTCCACAAACGCTACGAGACGGAACTCCCTCCTAATTCTGCCCTATGCTCCCAAAAGGGGAGGGGCCTGAAAGGACAGCTAAATGCACAGCAGTCCATTTCCACCAGGCCCAACAACAAGAGCAAGGCTGCTATCATAGCATCTTATCATGTCCGTCACGTTCTTGCGAAACACATGAAGTCTTTCAAAGACGGCGAAGTTGTGAAAGAAGCATTCCTGGAGGCTGCCGACGCGCTTTTGGGGACAGTAAAAATAACAGTTGCATTTCAACAGGTTTTTGACATAATAAAAACTCAAGTTAGATACCATTATTAATCAGCTGTAAGTTTTAGTTTGTTTGAACTTATTCATTATAATTATTGTACAAAATGGTATAAGAATGCAAACATTCAGATCTGTTCTGTTTAAATTGATTATAGGCTATTATCAATTCAGGTTAAGAAACTAGTGTTGCTTGCATCCTATTTTAAAGGCATTTCTTTTTATAATCTACTAAAATGCAACAAAAAAAGGGTTTGATTCTATTAATTTTGTCTTTTTTATTGCACTTTGGCAGCAGATTCCTGAGTAGCTTCAGATCTGAGTTGTCTTATTAGTAAGCCGAATGTATACTTTTGTAGCAACACTATTTTTATATAATGGCAAAGAAAGGGTTCAGAGTTTTTTCTTTTTGTCCTGTGTCATATGTGGCAGCACTGTTCAATGTTTCTTGAAAACATTACCCACTGTAGTATGTGACGTGTGAATAAACTCCAACTCTGTATCAACAACACTGTTGTGTAACTTCAGTTAAATACTTGTATGTGTGTAGATTAGAAAGAGGTAAGATAAAGGATCTGCAGTATTTTATGAAGTATTAATCATACAAAGGTCAGTTTTATACAAGTAGAAGTGTGTATTTACCTGGTAAAGTAGGCTGTCAGTAATGGCTACGCCTCTCTATTTGGACTAGTAGATCTCGGCAGACTGGCAACTTTAAAAGTAGCTCTCGGTTCAAAAAAGGTTGGGCACCCCTGGTTTGGACTGACAGTTTGATCAACCAATCATATATTGATTTGTAGCCAATGGGCATATTCTTTCAGAGTTTCCCTCGGTTCCAGGGTATTCTAGAAGGCCCGCTAGTTAACTGGCTCGAGACAGAGGATCTAGATGAATGCGACGAAGCAATTCATGCCGTTTTATTGTTTTTAACGTTGAAATGACAAGTGCTGTGCAACAGGTGAAGATGAAGTTGTTGCGGAATTGTTGTGAGTACCCTTTTCAAGACCACAATTCAGTGTTAAGACGGACATTATAATGAGGCGGGGGGTGTGTGTGTGTCTACAGAAGGTCCAGTTGTGATAGACACGGTTCGCCACTGACTAAATCATCCAAAATTCAATGAAAGTGGTGATCAGCAATTGTATATGTTCAAATGTCTACTGTGAAGGATATCATAAAGCCTTAACGCAATTGAATGTAAAACAAAAAAGTTATGATTGATGAAAGTAGTAAATCGGACAGATTTGACCCGAAGACAACAGGAGGGTTAATGTGTTTGTTGCGACCTGGCTCAAAAGGCCACAACAAAAAGGAGACACAACATGTCAACGGGTAGGTAAAGGTGTTTATTTGCACAACACTGGTCAATTCAACACATTGGTTATACTCATCAGAGCCGGGTGCCTGCAGGAAAACAGAGCGAGAGCAGACAGGAGCAGAGAGGCTTTAAAATAGCTGCAGAGCACCAGACCCAGGTGCCCTGAGTTAATGCAATCACTGCAATCAATGCAGCCAAGACAGGACAGCCACACCCTCTCCACTGATGAACCCACAGGGGCATCACAGTGTTGCTTAAAATAATACTTCTGCATACAGTATGTGACACTGTCAGTGTTGCACGGCCAGATACGGCTCAAGAAGCTGACTCAGATAAGGAAATATATGATACATTATGATGTGATATGAATGATAATGGGACACATCGAGGTCTGCACTCACAGTGCCGCGGACTGTACGTACTGTTACTCTGATCCGGTTACTTATGTTGTGGCATATATTTAAAGGTGACCTATCATGCATAATGCACTTTTGTACATCTTTTATACATGAATGTGTCCCCGGTGTTCCAGGGAACTCACCAAGTGTCAGAAAACACAACCCTCTCTATTTTCCTCCATACCCAAATCTCT
This sequence comes from Gymnodraco acuticeps, assembly GCF_902827175.1. Lineage (NCBI taxonomy): Eukaryota > Metazoa > Chordata > Actinopteri > Perciformes > Bathydraconidae > Gymnodraco > Gymnodraco acuticeps. The sequence continues at coordinate 2,015,482 of NW_022990238.1, forward strand.
TAAAAAGGGGCTACAACGGATCTGATCCAGACTGATCCAGATTTGAACACTTCTCTGACGTCACAGAAGTGGCGCTACGGCTATTGGGCCAACTCCACCAATCAGGAGGAGACAGCCACGGACATTGCAGTTCGAAAGCGCTGGAGGCGCTGTAGTACATATGCCAGGCCTGTAGATGGTGCTGTTCTCACAGAATCAGCCCATGCAAAGACAGTGTTAAATTGAGCGAAATGAGGAATGGCTAAAATGCATGATCTGTTTGGTATTTTGAAAAATAAAAAGTATAAATATGCCTTATATAGGTATGGTCCTACACTATATTATTCAAATATAGCATGATAGGTCCACTTTAAGTAAGCTTTCTTAACGCTAATGTTATATTAGTCAGATTGCTCTGAAGATGGGAGGTGATATTCTATTATTTTTCCCGTTCACACAGTCAGTTGATTTTTGCCGGCCGTCTTTCCTGCAACGGCAGTTTTATGTATTTCCTTTCTCCTGTAATATGACTTGATAGCTTTAAACTCCCCACACTGAGCTCTGATTGGTCAGCAGGCGGTGCTTTCACTGAGTTGATCTCTTATCCTGGAACCTAACCTGCTCCGGACCAGGCTAGCCGTTCAGCATAAGTTACCATGGAAATCTAGCCTGCTAAGAAGTGAACCAGCGTCGTAGGACCGGAAACTAGGGCTGAACGATTAATCGATTGTAAATCGAAATCACGATTTTAAATCCCCAAATCGTGAAGCCCTACCGGACACCCAGAGTTTTCCCTGAAGTTAGCTCGCTAAGCAAAAATCCGGCTTCGTAGTACAGGCCTCTGGGCTGGGGAAATGTCTGCACATTTTACAGAAAAGCGCGTCCTTACTTGCGCTTTATTCCACCCAGGGAAAATCTTCATACCACCTCAACCAGTTTTTACCGGAAATTAGTTCCGTTCAGAGGATAAAACACATACAACATGAATTCAACTCGATATTTGTTCACTTGAATTTCACTTTGAATGCTTGGATATTCTCAATGGGTGAATACACAAATGTATAATAATAATACAAAATAAATAAAAAATTACACCGAAGCTTTCTCAGGGCGGGCCAATGAGTAAACTGGGCGGGCCTGCCTCAACCTCAAAGCATGGTTAATAAGACGGGCAGTGTGTTACAAGGAGAGTCGATTTGTTTCCCCCTCCCCACTGTTTACAGTCCCGGAGCGGCGTGGTCTGAGTGCGGGTTGCTGCGGAGCAGAGATATACCTTCAGCCCAGGGGCGGATCTACCGCTGCCCCAGCTGCCACCCCAATTGGCAGCTTTGTTTTGAAATAAAAGTTGTGGCTCATCGGACATTTATGAGAAAATCCCTAATGTCCGAGTGCAAGTGAATGCAGCACAAGACGCAAGTCTTTTAACCCCTCCCCCGGCCCTGGCGCGAGCGTGGAAATATGATTGGCGGCGATTTCATTTGAACAGGACGGCGCAAAACGAGAAGCATTCAGACCCAAGTAGACGGAAGGAATTAGGTATTTGCGCTCTACAATAACAGAGAAGAGACTGTCAAGCAGCGTTTCCGCCAGGGGGGCGTCTTGCCGTCATTTGACGCCCTTATTCAGCTCGGGACGCCCTGAACGCGAGCCGAGGGCATCCAAAAATATTAATAATTCGAGAGAAGATCGAGAATTGTTATCGCTTGAAATTACGAAAAGGAAAAAGGACAAGGACAGAGGGGCAAAGGATTCTTTTCGGAGTATTGATGAAGATCGTTTCCCCGACATCGAAGGTGCCTGCTACAGGACAACACGGAACGTGCACGATTTGTTTTTTTAAATTTTGGTTTTAGTGGAGCACGCGCGTGAGCTGCGAGCACCGGAGCCTCGCAGTAGTGTTAATTTCGTTGACTAAAACTATGACGAAATATGTTCGTCAACGACCTTTTTTTCCATGACGAAAACGAGACGATGACGAGACGGCACCGACGGCAGTAAACAATAACTGTAACGAAATCATCATGCAATATCGTTGACGAAAAGTGACGAGACGAAAATGTAGTTTACTAAATAAAAACTATGCCAAAATCTCTCTTTACTTTCGTTGACGAAAAATGAGGAGACGAAATATTATCAAAGATAACGTTACATCTCTGATAGTCGGTTTTTCTCCCAGCAGTTCCATTTCCGGCGCTGCGGCAGGGCAGCAGCTGTGTGTCCGTGCTGCGCGCGGCGGTAGATTTGAGTTACACCGGGCAGCGGCACACTGTGAACTGTCAGGAAGACTCGGGTCTAACTCATGGTCTAACTAACCTTATTTAACAGAAAATAAAATGGCAACAACAGGGCTTGGGAGCAGTGGTCGCACTCGCGTTAACCGAAGACCCCCCCCCCCCCCCCCCCCGTCAGCGCGAGTGAGAGATAAATTGTGCACTCGACGGATAATAATGGATTATGACGGAAATGTTACGATCCTGTCCGTCAAAATGACTGACAACGAAAAAGTCTAAAGCCACCACTGCTTGGGAGAAAGAAACGATGTGATATTTGGGCCCATTTTCGCTACAATGAGGCGGAGAAATAAAGCGAATGCATTGTTTTATCAGAAGGGAAGCAATGTGGCCATAACACAGCTGGTGAAAACACCACAAACCTGAGCAGATCCTCTCTGCAAAGCTGCATTCTTTTAATCATTCAACCTGTGTTTTTCATCAAATAAGGACAAGATATAATCTTATTTATTTATATATACTAAAATGACAAATTATTGGTTTTGGCTAGACTAGTTTGACTGAAATGTTCTATATAATCTGATGACTAAAAAAGACTCAACAGTTTTCATTGACAAAAAGTAGACTAAAATAATTAGTTTTCTTTGACTAAAATAAGACTAAAATGCTCAGACTTTTAGTCGACTAAATCTTGACTAAAATGTTTACTGTTTTAGTCGACTAAAATAAGACTAAAATGCTCAGACTTTTAGTCGACTAAAACTTGACTAAATAAAAACAGGATGAAGGTGACTAAATATGACTAAAACTAAAAAGAAAATTTAACACAGGACTAAGACTAAAACTAAATTAAAAAATAGCTGACGAAATTAACACTACCTCGCAGCCTCGAAACTGAGGCTCCGTGGTAAACTGTGGTAACATGAAGAGCCGTTTGGGAGCCGAAACAGCCGGCATCAAAACATTTTTGACCATTGGCGCTCATCCTAATTTTCGGCCTTGATGTAACAACATTCATAACTAAGTAAATGTAACACCCTTTTCACCCCGGTTAAACTTTTCATTTGTCCTGTACGATGGGCGCTGTAAGTGATGAAAGTGGGGGATGTTGGCTTATCAGGCGCTCGCAGCTCGTAGCCAAAGTGCGAGCGTGGGAGTGAGAGAGCGAGCAAGGGAAAGAGAGAGAGAGGGCACACCGGTACCGGTGCTGTTGTTATTAGAATCTGGTGCTAGAGGCTCAGTGAAGTAAAGGACTCACTGAGTGTTTAGATAGTTAGTTATCTCAGTGGGTCTCAAACGTTTTGACCACACATTATGTAAACACATATTTCCAAGGCACTCCTTTATAATTATTAGGATAAATAAAAACAGGTTTGAAATCATTCCAATGCATACTATAGGAGAGTAACCAAAAATATCGTTTACATTTGGAGAGATACAAAAATATTCATAAATAAATAAATGTTAACTAGGTAAAATAAGATATGAATGAACAACACAAATAAAAAAGTTAAATGTATTTGTTATTGGCTATGGTAGGTTATTGGTTATGTTCATATACTTATTTGAATATTAAAATGTAAACCGATCTTTTTCATATGGGTGCTTTAGAATTGTACCCCCTAGATCAGGTCTCTAGTAATTGTGTGCTCAAAGTGCACCAGATTGAAGCATTTTACTTTAAAATCTTCCAAAAATCTTCCCGGGGGGGCAGACCCCCGGACCACTCTGGAGGATGTGACGTCCACCCCCCAATTCAAACATGTTCATACAATACTGAATACATTTGAAGCCATTTTGACGTATATTACCTATGTCAATACGTTTCTGTTTTTGTAGTGTATTTGTCTTTTGTAGAGATTTTTCATTTATTCTTTATATATAAAATCGCGCCTAGGGCAGCAAATTGGCTAGAACCGGCCCTGGTACTAGGCCTCAAGAGCCTTTCTTGTGCTGGCAGACACATAGAAACGAATTGGCGGGGCGCACTTCGCACGTGCACACACAACAAAATTCCACACGCTCCGCGCTCACATTATGCTGGGCCCACATGCCTTAGCACCGCTGCTATGACTCCATCCTAGGGGAAACACTGAAATGTGTTTTTTTTCTTTCGCTCCAGGCTAATTCAGAGCCTTTGTTATTATCAGGGGTGCACATAACTTTCTCAGTGAGGTACTCAGATGAGTACCTGGAGTCAGTGTTTGGTACTCCAACTTCTGGCTCCACTCAAAGTTATTTGATGAAGCCCTCTGTATTGCGAACGTCAACGGGGGGGGGGCTAGTGGAGTACTTTGTGACCACAGAGCGTGAACGCTGTGATCAGCTGTTTTAGCGCAGTTCTCCAGTGAAGGGGGGGGAGTCTCCCTCCGCAGCAGGTTGGCGTAGTTTTGGCACAATTCCGTTGTACAGACCGACAACCGCAGCCCTGTCTGTGCACACGGAGACCGATGATCGTCCGGTGATCTAACCGCCTTCTGGAAAAGCTTCACAAGTACGTCTGTGCGCAAATGCGCTTTGTGACACAAGTGACGGTACGCATTTCAGATTGTTGCCGCGCATGCATGCCTGCGTACCAGTTATGTGCACCCCTGATTATTATCCTTATGTTTCGTTTTGCTAAAAATTGTTAATATTGTGTGATAGCTGAGTTTCTACCCATTAAGTGGGTATGACACATTAATAGGTTTTTAAATGTTAAGAAGCTCTCAGACGCTGTTTCTTGCAGATGTTGCGATGTGGGGCTTAACAGGTTAATGTTTGTTCTTTCTGATGTTAAGTCAAGGTTGTAACTATTTGCAGTAAAGTTGTGGGGCGCTGAACTGTTCCTTTGAATCTTTTGAATATGATAGTGTTACGACCCTGGGTCGTTAGGTCATGTGTGTGGACATTTTTCCCTCCTGTGTCTGTGAGTGTGAGTGTGTGTGTGTGTGTGTGTGTGTGTGTGTGTGTGTGTGTGTGTGTGTGTGTGTGTGTATGTGTGTGTGTGTGTGTGTGTGTGTGTGTGTGTGTGTGTGTGTGTGTGTGTGTGTGTGTGAGCAACAGGTGGTGCCCGTTAAAGCTGATTAGCTACCTTCAACCTGCTGATTGGTCCACCTGAAGAAGAGAGGATATTTAACTGCAGCCATGCAGTTCCTCTGCCTCTCTCCGACTAGACTTCTCCTACTCCCAACACACATCTGCGCTGCGATGTATGTCCTGTTACACTGATTGCTTATTTATACCGTATGCCGGTCCTTTCTCTCGTGTAGTGAGACTGTGTAGAAAAGCTACTAAACCTGTCTTTGTTAGACACGCTTTATTTATTTTGCTTAGGAGTGCAAAACCCTATCTTTTTTTTCCCTTCTGGATAATTCGTTTTCTCCTGTTTTTTGCATTAGAGTACGGTAGGTAAGATTTTTGTACGTTTATTTTTCTCATTTGATAGGTAAGATTTTGTGTTAAAAGCTTTCTTTGTTTTGTGGTTTTGCTACTCCGGTGTGTAATAATTTTGGGTAAATAAATGTACCAACGCTTTCTCTGTTTTGGCGTCCGTGTTCTTGGGAGTGGGAAAAGTGGGGAGAGTGCATTTTATGCTGCGCATGTTCCCCTAGGTCTGGGCGTAACAATAGTAACTTGTCTTTCAAATTTGAAGGAGGGTGAGCAAGCATCTTGATGAACATTCATCATTAACTCCTCCAAAAAATATAGTTTATTCAATAATAAAGGAATTTCTGAATCATAACAGTGATTGACAGCTGATAGGAATAATATGATTGTTAATATTATCATATTCATACAGACAAACATTGATGAGACAGTTAATTAATGCACTTATTGCAGCAGTCTGCATAGATTTGGTACCCCTGCTGGTCTAAGAGTGAAACAAACTAATTCAGTTATTGTTCAGTTAAAATTCATTAAATTATGTCTGCCACCTTATATTTATATTTAAGGCTTTACTGATGTGCCACAATAATGTATCCTGATGTTATTGAGTTAAAATATAAATAGTGTGGCTTTCCAAGTTAACATTGAGTGATATGACTGCGATTAAATCAGCATATACTTCTGCCAGGGGATGCCACCGCTCAAAATCTCCTGCCACCCTCTTGCCACCCAATGAATATTTTTCTAGATCCGCCCCTGCTTCAGCCACATAACGAGTCACGACGGCTCACCAAAAGTATAAATATAAACACCTCTAACGCTGGCTGGGGTCTGGCTGTTAGTTAAGATGTGTATTTAATATGCAGCGGTGTTTTTTATGAGCGGAGCATTTTAATGAAGACATGCAATGCTGATGAAGTATAATGGCGTACTATGTGCCGTGCTTAGGGGCGCTGCACCCCGCCAACGGAGCCCCGTGCCCCCCCCCTGAAGTTTAAGGTGTTTAAATAATTGTTTTAATGTATATAGCACCAAATTGCAACTAATCTATATCTACTATCACTTTTCACATTGAACATGTGCTCTTTTATTAAATAAACTAAACACTTTCATTTTAATTTGTGAGTTTAGTGTTTTTGACCCTAAGAAACACTGATGCATTAATCAATAACAATAATCCATACATTTATTTTAAAGCCTGTGTGTATATATATTTTAATTCTCCTTATAAGAGTTCTTGTTTATTATTAGAGGTAAACAGTTTTATATAATGTAATAAATGCAACAAAACTGTAGTTTTTGTCTATGATATAACAATATATACAACTTTATAAGCTATCAAGCTATCAAATATGTTTTGCGGCTCCAGACAAAAAAAAGTGCTTGAAAAGGGGGAAAAATTGCTCTTTTGGTCAAAAAGGTTGAACATCTATAGGCGAACATCTATAACGCCAGTGCTACGGGCCGGTGTTATGCCGTAGGTTGAAGCCTTGCCGTGGATTGAAGCCCTGTTCGCGGGGACCCGCAAAGGTGACGTCATCGCCTGTATTGAGCGTTCGCCGTTTTTTCACCCTTTTCAAAGCTTTTTTCTCTCTTTTGAATGATATATCAGATTAAACAGCAAATGGCTGAATAAATAATGTGCATACAATTGCGAGGAGGCTCGTTTTAAGGACACGTTTTTCAGATCTGTCACAATCTTCGTATTGGAATAAACTTCCGTTTTTGAGTGTATAGTCCTACTCTGTTATATTCCTCCTTCCTACAGAACAGACAATGACAGGATAATATGTGATTTGTCAATAGTCTTATTTCTTAAAACCTTCTCTGTTGTTTAAGTGTCTGATAACCACGAATAGTAAGCAATGATATAACAGTAATTATATCACATGATCTTGTCAGACACTGTGTTATTTTCAATCAAGCCTAAAAGATAATGTGTTCAAACTGGCTTCACTCACTTGAATTGCTCCTTTGAATATCATTTTTATATATCCCTACTCAACACATGTTTGTATTGTAATGCCACTCATATTTTTTTGTAATTGTATTTTAAGGTGACATTGAATGCTTTGAAAGGTGCCCTAAAATAAAGTGTATTATTGGTGTCAATAGGGAAGATCTACACTGTTCTACATAACATGTTCAGAGCAGGTATTTCTCCTGCCGGATTTGGAACCCCCCCTATATCTTTCTCCAGGATAGTCACAACTTCACCAAAATCACACTGGTGCTTGCTGTTGCACGTTCAGGCAAACAACTGACATAGTCACTTGTTTGCCATTTTCAAAACACTGCCATTAAAAATCAATAATCAAATACACATGCGAAATGACCATAAACACTGAACTGCTTTATTGTTGACTCATCAATCAGGATGAAAGCACTGTAAAAAGACTGTGCATGCCTCTTCTACAGGCAGGGCCCAGAGTGAAATGCTTTTGTGAGCACAAACTAGAGGGGAACAGCAAGCACCAGTGTGATTTTGGTGAGTCTGTGACTATCCTGGCCAAAATTACAGGGGGCGCTTCAAAATCCGGCAGCTCTAACAACTGCACTGCCGGATATGGAAGCCCCTCTTTATTTTTTCACCTGCAGGGCCCAGAGTGAAATGCTTTGGTGAGCATAAACTAGAGGGGAACAGGCAACACCAGTGTGATTTTGGTGACACTGTGACTATCCTGGCCAAAATTACAGGGGGCGCTTCAAAATCCGGCAGCTCTAACAACTGCACTGCCGGATATGGAAGCCACTCTTTAGTTTTTCACCTGCAGGGCCCAGAGTCACATGCTTTGGTGAGCATAAACTAGAGGGGAACAGGCAACACCAGTGTGATTTTGGTGACATTGTGACTATCCTGGCCAAAATTACAGGGGGCGCTACAAAATCCGGCAGCTCTAGCATATATAAGATATAGGGGGGGGTTCCAAATCCGGCAGGAGAAATACCTGCTCTGAACATGTTATGTAGAACAGTGCAGATCTTCCCTATTGACACCAATAATACACTTTATTTTAGGGCACCTTTCAATGTCACCTTAAAATACAATTTAAAAAAAAATATGAGTGGCATTACAATACAAACATGTGTTGAGTAGGGATATATAAAAATGATATTCAAAGGAGCAATTCAAGTGAGTGAAGAACACATTATCTTTTAGGCTTGATTGAAAATAACACAGTGTCTGACATATGTTATATCATTACTGTCATATAATTGCTTACTATTCGTGGTTATCAGACACTTAAACAACAGAGAAGGTTTTAAGAAATATGACTATACTGACAAATGACATATTATCCTGTCATTGTCTGTTCTGTAGGAAGGAGGAATATAACAGAGTGGGACTGCACTCAAAAACGGAAGTTTGTTCCAATACGAAGATTGTGATCTGAAGTCTTAAAACGAGCCTCCTCGCAATTGTATGCACATTATTTATTCAGCCGTTTGCTGTTTAATCTGATGGGAAATATATCATTCAAAAGAGAGAGAAAAGCTTATTAAACTAGATGAACGCTCAATACAGGCGATGACGTCACGTTTGCGCGTCCCCGCGAACAGGGCTTCAATCTACGGCAAGGCTTCAATCTACGGCACAACACCGGGGGCCCAGTCCAATAGTCCATTTAGCTTAGGAACCTTCCTAACCAAGTGAAATGACCCGGAAGTACGTCACTGGCAGCCATGATAAGTGCCGTTCCAATTCTCCAAATGAAAGGAAAGGAGGTTTCAAACTTCCTTTATAACCTCCTTTAGCTTAGGAACGACTGGACCTCCCTAGCCGAAAGGAGAGGAGAAAATGCTGCCCCACAATGCATTGCAGCCGCAGCATTTGCCCTCACTCAACAGTCGGCCGTTCACGGACACAAACGATAATGGGAGAAATGATATCATGAAAGTTACGGTGCTTATTAAGCATTTTAAAACGTATGTGGTAAGTTGCCAAAGTGCTTTGTTTTTAACGTTCATCAGTATTATAATCAAAAAGAGAAATATGAACGTTAGTTTTTACTGAAATGATCAAATAAAGTCAACATTTCACAGTCTTTACTGAGCTGTGTGGGGTTGTTCAACTTTTAAAAGATGTTTGAATGGTGATATACACAGTGATAGATGTTAAGGACTAACGTTTATAATAAATACATTTGTATTGATTTTAAGATCTGTTCATAGTTCATACAATCATACGTATTGGGATCATTTGTATTAATGTGGACCGGAGGGAGAGGGTGACGAGCATACGTTTCACTTTCCTTTTTTATTTCAATTCCAACTTTGGTCATGAAGAATATGTTTCTCTGTTGTCCACGTTCATAAAGCATAAAGCAACAGCATCAGAGCACGGTGCAGAGTCTCTAGATGAGTTTACAGTAGTCCCTCGTTCTTATTGAACATCCATGTTGTAGTCTGCTGTATAGAAAACTGTAGTTTCCATAGTTTCCCCACAGCAGCAGACGCACATTCATGACGTCCGCTGGCGCATCATAAACACGTCGGATAGTGAAAGTGCATTCGGATTCTCTAGTACCACAGCAGTGTGCGAAAAAGTACACGTCCCACCGTCCGGGACGTGTTATTTACAATATCGGACAAGTAGATCTTTCAATTGACTTGTCCGGCGGACAAGTGACGTTTTTCGGCCTGATTTATTGACAAATTATTGATACATTCAGTTTACAAAAGGCAGAACTCATTCGCAAATTGTACGTGTCCGCCATTGTTTGTTTAGAAGTGTTAGTTTCGGTTCTGCTTGTCGATTCCTAAGGAAATGCATCTCGCCGCTTTCTGTACAGTTAGACGGGGCGGGAAGTGTAGCACAGTGGCAGGGTTGGGAAGCAAAACACGGTTCCGAGTAGGAACAAATAACAATTGTATCAGCTGATCGCTGCACGGTGCAGCTCAGCGTCTCTCTCTCTCTCTCTACACACAGCGGATCCGCTGCCCGATTAACAGCCTCATCTTTGTCAAACTTTCTTATTTTCTTTCTCTAACACATAATGAAGGTTATTAAGCGTTTTAACTCCTATGTTGTTAATATTGACCACCATTTCCTTTATGAAGTAAAGCAACCTCCCTGTCTGTGTCCTCACATCCCCGGACCCCCAGACTCAGAGGAGCACAGGGATGTCAGTATTGTTTATGAAGCAGGGTATATAAAGTACATTATTGAAATGAAAATACTATTTATTTACTTTTACAAACAGTGAGCAGCTGCAGCATGTGTATTGCAGGACATGTGTAAGCGTATTTGAGTTGTAGAAACGCGCTAGGCCTATACATCTAATGTGTCATTATTATTATTATTATTAGGTTATGTCCTATGTGTTGGACATGTGTGGTTGGACTTTGTCTCACAGGCAGGTTGCAGTGTAACATCAGAGGAGACTGGGCCAATTGTACATTCTCAAACTGCACCACTTAGAACTAACTAAACAATGCAGAGATTATTTTTATATAAATTGTATTCAATAACCGTAAGAAATGCAACAGTATGAAGTGATTTGTAAATAGGAATACAGATTTGACTTAATCTTTTCATAAATATATTTTTCTCCCAGTTTGACTTATTTTTACCCTCTCAAAGAACCGAAAATAACCAGAATCGTTCAAATCCAAACGATACCCAACCCTATGTGTGATGCAGTAAAATCTTACTGCTCACTTACGTTAGCGGTATCGTAAAAACTGTGGGAAAATGTAAAATACGATGACGAAGAAGAAGATTCCAGTGGCCCCAATTTTTGTCCATTCTGGACAAGTGAAAAATGTATTCGGACAAGTAAATTGCCAAACTCACTTGTCCATGGACAAGTAAATTGCCAAACTCACTTGTCCATGGACAAGTACTCTCTAAAAACTTTTTCTCACACTGTGTCTCTTCTCCTAAATCCTTTTGAATTCTCCTATCCACTATCCCTTAACCCCGTGACGTTTCACTCAGAGGTCAAGGAATAGGAGATAGGGTTAGAATTTAGGAGCTAATTTTTGGATTATCGGAACGCAACCCGGCCCTGCATGCAGTATAACATGTAATTGCACTCATTGCGGCGTGCCGCTTAATCATTTAAATAATATTTAAGCTTCTTATAGGCCTACGTGAAAATGTTGAAAAATTGAAATCCTGGCGCCGCGGCTGCTCGAGACCATACTGTATATCGAGACGTATCAACATACTACTTTACAACGATAAGGAACGCATTCAAATCGATGTAGGCTAGTTTGTTGTTTTGTTTTTCACAGCATCGTCCTTAGATGTTTAACGGTTTTTTCAAGAGCCCGAGACCAAGGTAGCAACCACACAAGAAGCCCTAACGCATTCAAATACATCATATTACAATACATTTCATATAGAACTTGACAAACAAAAGAATATGAATCGTTCCAAAACTTACCCGTAGAGTACAGCCTGTAGATATGCAGCCAAAATCAGGTTAACGGAGACTCCCGCTCATATATCTCAACAACCGCCCAACACAACCAGGAAAACAAAACTTACAGTATCTTGTTTCCTCTCTATGAAGCGCGAAACGTTACTCCTCCCACACTAAGTTAATCATTATGTATGCATTTGGGTCTGAAATGTAAAAACCCTTGCCATTATCCTATTCCTGTTAAAGTGGTCCTTTCTCTAATCATGTAGGCATTTTTATGTCAAGTGTTTGTATAATTATTTCCTCTTAAGGGATGATTAAGAAATTCAGAATATGGTTGTCACTTTAGTTGAACAAACAAGTCACAGAAATCTGAAACATGACACGGGGTCTCTAATCCAAAAATGCTGGGATCCACTGGTTTGTTAATGTGCATCACATGAGTGCATGATATGTCTACTGCAGTTGGTATTACAATAATCCACCTGCAATGTAGTGGAGTTGTATAAAGTAAAATAAAAAGGATTGTAACAAAGGCCACCTCTTTATGATTGGCCGTTGGCTTTGGCCTTGTAAATATTGGGTGGTTCAGCTTTTGTATTACCTGCTCTTTAATTAAACAAACAACATAATGGCACTTTGCACTTGAGTAGTCATATTTTCACTTAATTTGCAATATTTGCACAATGCACTTTACACATTGCATATTTGCACCATTTGTATATTAAAGTGTATTGTATTCCTGAAGATGGAATACGTAATCATTTAACAGTTTTATAATGATTGATTGGGTTATCATCTGGCTTGTGCTGTAGTCGGTATTTGACTCCTCCTGAAAGAGAGTGGAGTCAGAATAGGCTCCAGCTGTTGCCTAATTCCAAACCCAACCCTACAGCCTCCTATGAGATAGTTAACTCCCAAAGGTCAGCAAGACAAGTAAAACTCCACTTCAGCAGTTTATTTAAACTTTGGAGATCAGTGATGCCCAACATCAATAAACAGAAGTTGGCTAAACAAAATGTCCCTAAAAGAAAACAGAAGTAAGCTAAATGACAAGTCTCTAACCTGAGCCGCTACATCTGAAACAAAAGAAAAAAGGCAAACAAAATGGGCGTCTCACTCTATATTGCTTTTAAATATGCCCTTTTTAAGGTGACAACAGAAGCGGAATATTTAAATATTGCAAAAATCACACATTTATCTAATTTGTATTGAACACAACACACTTGCCAAATGGCCTGAACAACACCTAATGTTTTGGTGAGGATGTATATTTTTAATTAATTAATTTTGAGGTTTTTTTGAAGAACATAATTTGAAAAGAAATGTATTTTCAAATTATTGAAATTTCAAAGAATATCAACACTATAAATAACATATCATACCTATAACATATAACAATAACATACATGTTTGGGTTGTAGATACACAATATTGACAAAAAGGTTTCCTGACAATCTGAAAAGTTAAACTGCAGCTTCCATGGAAGAGCTGTGCTTTTGCTTCTGGTACAGCACTTGGCAGGGGAAGAGGAGAAACGAATGACGAAGAACACCAAGGCGGATTGATGTTAGTCAGGAGAATACATCTGCTGACAACACTAATTCAATCAGGAGAGACGGTTTTGATGAATACATATTTATTGCGCAAATGCGCAAATGAATGTAATGTAATTTTGGCGATTAGGCCCCGTTGTGCAGGAAGTATCATTCGGGAAGTTAGAGCCGATCCGATGAAACCCCCCTGGGGGGTCTAGACACTGGTGGTGGTGAATGGATAGTTGAGTCGGTCTGAAGAGGAGTGGTTTAGCTATTGACCCTCGATTCAGCGGTACGGGAGGTGAAAAGGGGTGGAGGAGGGTTGCGTAGTCACCTGAAATGACAGCTGTCAGAGGGGGAAGCGCAGATGTAAAAGGTTTGACAGAGCGTTATGATAGGCTCTTGGGAATAGAGCGAAGTGATTGATTAAGCTGAAGAGTGACGCCCCCGGTCACTTATTGAGAGGAGGGAGAGTAATAGGGAATATAAATACATGAAGAGTAAAGACGGTCTTCCTGGTTGAACTTGCGCTGAGCTTCATTTGTCAGGAATAGCCACTTGATAGAGAGGCAAGTTAAGGGATGTTTTGTTGAAGATTTAGCTGTCACTAAAAACAAAGTTTTAACGGATGCTTTGTTGCTTCAGAAAATAGAAATAAACAGAAATAACTAATAGAAATGGTGATACACTTTGGGACCAATCAGTAGGTAGCCTGTTAGTGACATTGAAAAGCACACCTATTATTATTATCCATTAATTAAAATAACTGCACACTAGTACTGAACCTGTTTGGCAGGAAGAGGACACATTTCACATAATTTCACTCAAAAAAATAGTCAATAACAAGTTTGGAAAATCATTTGATTATCTAACAATATAAACTGATGTTATCAAAAACCTAGAGCAGATAGATCCTTCAACAAGAACATGAACAATACAAGTGATTTGTATTGGTTTATTGGAGTGTATACCAAATCAAATACATGTATGCATTAAGAATCGGTGTGGATATTAAAAAAAAAAGTAAGTAACAAGAAACCAGAGAAGCCATCATCTAGATCTCCCTATTTCTCATATATGAATGAAAAACACGAAATACCATTCATTTGCAGTGAGTTTTGTGCTTTAAAATAAGAAAAAACAGTTCAAAATCATTCTTTAAGAAGCCTAGTCTACATCCAAATCAACCAGTAGTGCTGTGATCAATGTTGAGGATTTAATTAATTCATTGAAATGTCAGCCTAAACTAGAATCAGACATAAATCTGCCAAGAACTCCTGTTGCCTGAGCTAAGGTAAAAGCCTGTTGTATAAAAAATACCAAGATTTAAAGTGTTTAGTAAAAGTGTACTGAAAACTGGATTAAAAGGTATTTATGAATGCTTCTGGCCCGTGGCGGGGTTCTAGCTGATTTGGGCGGTGCACCTCCCATCGCATTAATTTTACTAATTGCAGTACTACTTTATAAACATTGAAAGTGTTAATTTGATAGAGATAGTTTACCCGCCGCCCCCCCTCTCTCTCCCCCATATTGAGGCGACCTGAGATCACCCCCGCCCTACTTTGAGTATGAGAACTTCCCTGCCAGATGCCTGCTGTGATAACCCTTCGACCCACAACACCAATAACAATACACTATATGAATTTGTTTTTTTTCATTACGCTTGTGCTGTCCCCATCAAAATGGCGCCCTGGGCAACCACCCATGTCGCCCATGTAAGGGAAACTTCTGCAACAATGGAGAGTCAGGACTCAGAGAGACACGAGGAGAGTTGGAGCTTTGATGTTAAACACTGAATGTTTAATACAAGTATCGGCTGGAGAAATTCACATCACAAGTCACAGCAGCAAAAGGTTCTGACTGCACGGGTGGGTTGCCATGTAAATTCTGCCCAGTATCTCTCTCGATAGACCTTTTAACTAGTTTACAGAGAGTTAAACCACATATTGGGGGATGGGGCGTTAACACCTGGAGACACTGAATCACTTATCTGACTCTTAGGCTCTGTGACCGAGAGTTGACCGGTCATAAAACTAAGACTAAGTGCTGGAGCACATTCCTTAAAGCTGGCGTCACACTCAGGCTTGGTCGTAAATGTCAACACACAGAAAAGGTTAAATATCTAGGAGTAAAGACAGAAATATTATTTGACAGCCCTTATCAATATCCGCCACTGCTTCTGGCAGACAACTAAAATGCTGATGCGCACAAAAGCAGGGGTGGGGTGGATGTCGCTATTGACATGGAGATATTACTTGATAGACTGTACAACATAATAACATTATCATCAAACTGCTTTTTTGAATATGATTTTGAAATGACTTGAATTAGGGAACCGCTTTATGCTAAAAATAAAAAACACTCAAAGAGAGATAAGAACTTAAAAACAATTGTTGAGACCCAATCCAGAGGCCTCATGTCTTTTATCCTCGGTATGTTATCAGGCGTCTGCTGTTAGTCTCCACGGATCTACCCTGAATCGCCACCAGAGAGACAAAGAGCAATGTTGTGAAATTGAATATTAATAAAAAACACTTATTAACAGTTTGGATCATCAGGTTCAATAAAACCTACCTGTACAAATCATGGACGC
Organism: Gymnodraco acuticeps; assembly: GCF_902827175.1. Taxonomy (NCBI): domain Eukaryota; kingdom Metazoa; phylum Chordata; class Actinopteri; order Perciformes; family Bathydraconidae; genus Gymnodraco; species Gymnodraco acuticeps. Next base: position 2,031,563 of record NW_022990238.1, read on the forward strand.
ACTGAAGCTGCTTGACCCCGTTAATCAATACTGTAATAAAAGCACTGTTAGTATTTTAAGAAAACAAGTCATAATCCAGACGATATGAATATTTTACATTATGTTTAAATGGAGTTTTACCAAAGAATTGCATCATCATCTGGGCATTCGGTCAGTTCATTGTAGTAGTTCTTTACCATCTCAAGCTCCAAACTTACATCTAAAAAAACATATTGTTTCAAACAAGTGGATTAATTTAATACACTAATGGAAATGTATCAACTTTTTAATTACGATCAAATGTACAGTATTTGTTTGTGATTTAGTTTCCTTTACCTAGGATGTAGACACCATCTGTTTTGAGTGACAGCTCAATTGATTCCTGCATCGTGCTCTCCAGTTTCTCCAGGATCTCCAACTAAATCAGCATTGAAATATTTATCAATTATCACTGACGTTTTTGGACATGTATGTTTGTGTTGCAGTGTTCCGAGTTGAATTTCCCAACATGTTTAAAGGTCCCCTATTATACTGTTTTTTATATATTATAGGTCTCAGATATATACAAAACATGTCTCTGAAGTGTTTGGCTCCAAATACCAAACAGATCACCCATTGTAGCATCCCACAAACCCCTCTGTTTCAGCTCTGTTTCAAAAGTGCTGATTCTCTGTCTTTTACTTTAGATGAAAATAAGGAGCAACTCCCCACGCCCCTCTGAGAGATATTTGGTTAAAAAGAACACAGAGAGTGAATCTTTTTTCCTGAAACTTTCAGAATCTCTTTACACAGAGGGGACACACATATGTTTAAAAGACATGAAAAAGTGGATTTTGCCTGATAGGTGACCTTTAAGTGAAGAATTATTTCTGTATCATTACTGTATGATGAAATATAAAATGTGACAAACCATCAAGTCTCTCAGCTGTTCCATCATGGCGTCTTTAGCCTGAACAAACATGACGTTCTTTGAACCATGCACGTGCATTTCAATAGTTTCCCTCATGTTTTTCAGCGAGCCTTCTCCTCTAATTTCTTTTGCTCCTACACAAAACAGAAACATGTAGACATAAACATGTTGCAACATAAAAATGTGTAGAAGTGTATTTCTATGTCTGTAATGATCTTCTGTCTTACTGTCATAGCATTCTTTCATGGTCTCCTCGATTGTTGTTGTCAGGCTGCTGTAGATCGTTTTCTTACGCTCACGGATGAGTTTGTTGAGTTTTGTTTTCATTTTTTCTTCCTTAGAGAGAGAATGTGAAGCAGATATCAACATATTTTAAAATGAATAAGTTACAAACTATGCTCATCTTTCCCTTTATAGATGTTACCTGGAAAATCAGTACATCATTCAAACTGATAGGACCTGTTCACCAGAAAACAGGTGCTGTTTGCTGGTTTGCTGTATTGCCCTTTTTTTGCCCAATATCAGAATATTCTATTATAATCTTGAGTGTGTCTTCATGAATTGGGGCAGGGTCAGCTTTACAGCTGCAGTTAATTTTTCAAAGCCAACTCAAGATCATATTTAGTTATTCCAGTACAATGTATAATATACATTGTACTGGAACATGCTGAAAATGTACTATATTTAATAATATTGCTCACCCTTCCACTACAGTCTCCCTGGCTTTACAAACATATCTGATAACGTCTAATGAATAGGATCCTTTACCTCTGTCTTGAGAAATGTCAGCTGCAGTTTGACATTTTCGCACTCCTTATTCATCATCAGCTTCTCTGTGCCAAGTGAAAATGCATTGATGACCCCGTTGAATGGTCCACTGTTTCCTTCATTTCTAAAATAAATTAATACAAATAAATGCTTAAATTCTTAAGGCCTCAACAAGTTTTTCAAAAATGTATTTAAATGTATTGTACAACACAATTTATCCAACATAGGGTTTTATGTGTTTAAGTCATTTCTTACGGGAAGGTCTTCTTAAATTCCTCGTCAATGCTGTCGGTCAAACATGAAGTTAACTTCATATTGATGTTTATTGATTTCCCTTTTTTTGGTTTGTGGATGCCACCATTCTCAACTACACACTTCAATATCCTGTGAAATGCACCACCTTTCTTTGTCTGAAACAAAACAGAATTTTGTAAGAGACATATTCATATTTAGTGCAAAATTAGTTGTTTTGATTTAATTACAACTTAAATACTTACCGGATAAAGGACCGACTTTAAGACTTTGTCACATGAACTTTTAGATTTGTCAACCCCCTCACTGAGGCATTTTTCAAAAGCCGTAAGGGTCTCTTTCATGGGTTCCCTGATTTTATCAAGTTCAACACTCAGCTTTTCTTCAAGTCCTTTGCACACAGGCGTCTTTATGTCAGCCTGAAACCATACACAACAAATTCATTATTCAAAGCAATACAACCATAATACTAGCTGCGATTTTTTTTCAAGCCCTTATAACAACAACTACAAAAAACCCTTTAATTACTGTAGTAATGCATCCTCTCTGAAGCAACACAAACAGATTACATTACATGTAAGCAGTCTGTCTTTGACTTTACAATTTTTACACACAATTTTTGTGTATGCAGCTTATTTTCTATGAATGTTATTCATTTCTTTCAATATGAAAGACAATGGAAGATGTTACTTGATCTTACCCCTTCTCTGCTGCTGGCTCCCTGAATCAGAGAGAGAATCCCGTGAGCTCCAGACACATAGTTTAATGTCTCAGAGTGCCATTCATTCAGATCTTGCAGGAATTCCTGCAGTGAGGGAATTTCTGTAAAAAATGTAATATACTTACATTACATTCTTGAATTTACATGTTATACTCAATTAGTATCTCTACATATTTTTTGGAGGAGATACCATTTTGTCATCCGGGGTCACTTATGGAGACTTGAATCACCTGTGTCATCTCGATCTAGATTTTTCCTTCTCAAGAACTCTTTGGAGCTCACTGTGAAAACCTTGAAATATTCCTCACTGAAATGTTTCTAAAAAAATAAACAAGTTTCGATATAAAAGCAGGTTTTGCAGTTTTGGACAATATTTGTGTTTGATTTTCCTTCAATATAACTCACCTTAACCTCTTTTAGTTTCCTGAATTCTGCCATCACTTTTATCTTGGCTTGCTTGTTTTGTTTCAGTATCTGAGCACGAACACCAGCTGCTGACCTATATGAAAAGATTTGTATTTAGAGAATTACATAAACTGTATATACATTCCAGGATATCATATCACAAAGCATCTCGATCTTGCTTTCAATAACCAGTGATCACATGGAGGAGCTTAATCCAGCATCACAAAGTGTTTGTGAAGCAACAACATTAGGACAGAAATAAATGGCTGAGATGTTGAGGAATCAAGACACACATGAAGACATTTTAGAAACATGGATACTGTTTCAAGTGCACATTATATCCCTGAATACGATCAAAACCAGGATACTAATGTGCCTGTAAACGTAATCAAAGTTTCCATGGTTTATCCTCTTGGCCATCTCCGTCTCAAGCGTCAGTGTTTAAATTGGATGGTACATTTAACTGTGTACTTTTGGCATCTTAAAGTGGACCTATCATGCTATATTTGAAACATATATTGTAGGGCCATACCTATATAAAACATGTCTGTGAAGTTGTTTTTTCAAAATACCCAACAGATCATGCATTTTAGCCATGCCTCATTTCGCTCTATTTGCTCTTTTCCAGCCCTGTTTTTGCAGGGGGCTGATTCTGCTTTTGTGGCAGACTACAGCGCCACTTACAGGCCTGGCATATGTACTACAGCGTCTCCAGTGCTTTCGAGCAGTCTCTCATTCCCCTGATAGGTGGAGAGTTGCCCATATAGGCGGAACACCCCTTTTCTGACGTCAGAAAAATTCAAATAATAATCAGCTCTGTTGCAGCCCCGTTTTTAGAGATTTGGGTATGGAGGAAAAGAGAGAGGGTTGTGTTTTCTGACACTTGGTGAGTTCCCTGACACACCGGGGACACATATTCATGTTCAAAAGCGCATTTTGCATGATAGGTCCCCTTTAAACTACTTACTGATCATCTGAACCTCCAATATTATCAGACTTGGTGCAGATAAAATGAATTTGCCGACACTCGCCACCATTTCCCATGAGGCTGCAGGATTCTTCCAGGATCTCCCAGGATTCTGTTTCTGAAGCTGCTCGATTTATCTCAGCCACAATCCACACAGTAGAACAACTTCCAACAACCTGGAGGGGAATACAGCAAATAATAATGGTTACATTGTCAGTGTAACCTTCCACAATAATCAGCATTGCGTGTGGATAAATCACCTTTTTCCACATCCTGTCTCTGCTCTTGTTACGGTCCCCGTTTCCAGGAAGATCCACAAGAGTGACATGCTGGAGAAGACCATTCTTCGGCACCCTGACAGTCACACACTTCACCAGTGGCCAATACCACCTCTTCACGTCTTTAGCATCTTCCTCTTTTGACTCACTTCGTGTGTATTTGACAAATTTTGCAGATAATTCTTTAGCCTAAAATAAATAAGAAAACAAGAGGCAATGCAAGGTCATTTATTTTACATGAACAAACTTAAACTTTTAGTTAAAAGATTTAAAAGATTGTGTTAAATAATTATTACAGCATAAACTTTTTTTTAAAGAGTCAATTTTAAACCCTATCACTGAAAACACCAACATCTGAATTAAAGCAAAAAGTAGCAAACCTTAAGTTTATATTTTAGTAATGGGGAACAATTAGGTTGAACATTTTTAACATGATTTAAAATGTAAAGCTGATAGTGCCTTAAAATATCTAGGAGGTTCTTGCAAACAAGTTAGTTACTGGTAGACATTTGTTTTCCTTTGATGCATAAAGTAGGTTTACAGAACATGTACATATCGAATTTACGTTTGCATTGGGTGTTCTGTCGTGAAACTACACCAACCAAGAGTTTGTTTTATGAAATGATACAAGTATTAGTCCTACTTACTGTATCACTTGTCAAAATCTTACTCTTGGAATTGAGAAATTCAGGAATTTCTCTGAAATATTTTTTATCCATGAGGTTTTCAGGGGATTTGTTTCTCCATTCTTCTCCATACAGCTCTGACAGCTTTTCAACACTGTCTTGATAATCTTCGTCTTTTTCCTTATCTTCGTTATCACCAAGGAAATTAAACAAGGTCCACAACTCCTCTTTCCACTCCTAAAAAAAAAATGTTGTATTATTATGGCATGTTGTGTAGTCAGCATATATATTTATTTGCAGCATCATCATAAAAGTTGAAATAGCTCTAAGTTAACAAACCTATTTAGCTTATTTTACCTCTTTTGTAATGAACTCGATTTCTGCCTCGTACTTTGGGTTACGCATGTTAGCCTCCACTTTAATCATCACTGAGGTACATGCACTGATGCTTCCAGAGGGCAAGAGATCCTTCACTCCAATGATGGCATTTATCAGAGAGCTCTTTCCAGCCCCCGTTTTACCAAAGACGCCGACCACCTCCCTCTTGTCTGTCTCCAAATGTTTGATGCTATTTCTGTTGTGCAAGAGTTTGAATATGGGTTATTGATCAAATTAACAAATGTAACAAACACTAAAAGAGTGTGTCAAAATCAAGAAGAAATCAATCTGCATGTACGTACATCCTATTTCAGACTCATTTTCTGAGTTTAAAAAATGTGGACTTTCACAAATCACAACAGTGTCCTCAGTGCTGTATAATTTTGACAAGTTTACTATGGTCTCGAAAACACCAATACTTACTTCAGGAACTTGTTGAGCTTGTCGTCTTGGTTAGGTAGTTTCTGGTGGACACATCTCATGATGTTTTTCACATCAGACAGAATGACTTCTTCTGTAAGAGTAAAAGTAAATAACTATTCAGCAGGAACCATTAACCAGTATATCCATCAAGATGTATTCTGTTGGGAAAATACTGAATGTACTCTTTCAATATCAGAGTAGCACATGATAATAAAGGCCTAACTGTAACTGTGTACGTAACCGGATGTGATTACATAGATGAAGCTCATGAGACACTGTGTTGAACATACGATAGCTATGTTCCTAAGATTAACATGATGATTCAGCCACTAGGGAGATGCCATGTTTATTGCTTACGTGGGCCTTAGCTAATCTGAACTAAGCATAGAATAATGCTTTCAACCGGTATCTACAGTATGTATCTTGTGACTGTGATACACCCTCTTGTATAGAAGCATGTGAAGGACACTGTTCAAGGAACTAGTTGTACCATATGCTTATGTGATGACTACTTCCATTCTTGCAAGGATAATAAATACATGTTGGGCTGCACGATATTGGAAAAAACTGACATTGCAATATTTTTTTCCCCTGCGATATATATTGCAATATGAAAAAAATACAGGGATTGAAGAAAAGACAGTTTTTTTTTGTCCGCAAACCATCCTTTCTTGAACTTTAATGCTATACAATTGATATTTTTTTAACTATATTCAACCAGATGAAGGATTTTAATCACGGACGTCTGGATCTTAAGTTATCAGAGCAACAAGCTGAGCTAGCTCGGTTAGCAGCGCCAAACTGCCCTGGAGAAACACATGAAACTACTTTATTCAGTGTTTTTATTTGTAATCACCGGGTCCGTTTGCTTTGGAGATTTGATTGTGATTGGTGGTTTGCTGTGCATGCAGAGCCTGCATGTCACTCACTCAAGCACCCCTGACATGAGAGCCGCGCGAGTTTTCCTTTTGTAGCAAGCAGTAAAAATAATTTGATGTGACTATCGCGCATTATCGTCACGACACAGTATATCGTGCAGCCCTAAATAAATGTATCCTGATATTGAAGCTCAAGCCGGTGACGAGTGATATTCCCAATGAAGCAATCAAGAATACCTGAAAGTATCATCTTCATCATCTATACTATGGCAAGTATCTTCCAGTTTAAGGCCATTATAACTTAATAAGATGCGATGCAAGTTAATTTGTTGAACATTAAACACATTAAACACATTATACGTATTAACCCTAGTTTCTAATATTTTGGAAAGTAATGTAAATACCCGTGTATGATCCTTGTATATCCTCACGTGGTCGTTTTCTGGCTGGGGATTGCCCTTGGCTGGACTCACCCTGAAGATCCAACCTCCTCTTTCCTGGTTTTTAATTTTTTGTAAATAACATTTTTATTTGAAAAAATATAAAATGTGTCTCAACATTGTTTAGATAAAGCAGGTTCATTATTGTTTAAAAAATATCAATAAAACTGCGTATCTCACCTTTATCATTTGCTTTGTTGGTCGATGAACAAACCTGAGGATGAACATGAACATTTGAATGAAGCATTGCATTTCCCATTCAAAACTCTATGCAAAATTGAATCTTGAAATTGGCTATTAACTTTTTACTGAATTAACAGCTCTATTAAAAATGTAAATGTTCTTCAAATATCGATGCATGAAGGATTGAGTCAAGTTCCATAATTACAAGCATGGTCAATTTATTAAAGTAATCATTACCTGAGCAAAAACAGCTTCCTCATCAAACTCCCATTTACACTGCAAATAAAAGTGATACTCTTAATGGCCATGTAAATAGTTGAACAGACATTGACAATATAATATGTATGATTGTAATAAATGTATAAGTTGATACATAAGTTAATTGAACTGCATTCAACTAACTTGAACAGAAGATTCAGATGTTTCCGGATCTGTTGTGTTTTGTTCCTCCTAGTTAGAAAAGAAAATACTCTCAATTAAGTGATGAAATGTTTCGTAAAGGCTATGTCAATGATATATTTGAATACGTTGTCTTTAGGCATCATTAAAGCTTTTAACAGAGTCCACATAAAGTGAGATCAATGAGACTATTAGAGTATTTGTGTAACAGTGTATACATTACCAATAACAACTTGAGTCTTTTCTTGAATTTTAGTCTGGTTCCAACAATGGGGATCAACTCAGCAATTGTTTGATCATCCAGTTCATAAAGAGCTTCTTTGTCAATGTGTTGCTCTGTAATAAAAAAACAAAAATAATTCATGGGGGGGGAAGAGTGACAAATAATTATTTTTCTAATAAGAATGACAGCCTCCGAGCGCATTGCCTGGATTTCTGAGCTGAATTTATAATAGCGCTTGTCGATAATCTGCCTATAAACCACACGATGCTACAGAACATCATTACTTTGAGTGTAATTATGTTTTGATTAACTAAAATGTGCAAGATCTCAAAATGTTCAAAATGATAATCAACAAAAAAAATAATAAAGAATAAAGAAAATGATTTGGATGATCAATGTATACGACATAATACAGATAATGGTATATCATGGAGATTCAATGCATAATATGTTGTATATTTATATTTTTGCCCAACAAAAAGCAAAGTAATACTTTACCTTTAAATGTTTGTATCAATTCGCTGAGATCCCATTGAGTTAATTTGTTGTGAACAAAATCATCCATGATTAAGAATAGCAACTGGAAAGTAAACACAAACTGTTTAAAATCAACCAAAATACATTTTGTGATAGTTATGATCAATACAAATAAAATAAAAACGGGTTATATAAAGTTATAATGGCTGCCTAATGAAAGTGTTAATATGAAGCATGTTGGAAATATATGTCAGGAGAACACAAGATAAGCAAAAATAAATGTTTTAGCACAAGATCCGCTTAAACCAGAGTGTATAATATAAAGTTATGCAACACCCATCACTCGAGACGTATCAACACATACTGGTTTAACTTTACAGCGACAAGGCACGCATTCAAATCGATGTAGTTTGTTGTTTTGTTTTTCACAGCATCGTCCTTTAGATGTTCGAACGGGCAATAAGAGTCACTCGATCATCTTTCTTTATTTCATTTGTAGCTTTATTATACCAGGAAGTCCCGTTGAGATCAATGTGTTTTTTCAAGAGCCCAAGACCAATGTAGCAACTGAGCAACCACACAAGAAGCCCTAACACATTAAAATTAAAATACATCATATTACAATACAATTCATTTACAAAATACTATGAATCGTTCAAAGCTTACCCGTAGCGTGACGCCTGTTGGTATGCAGCCAAAATCAGGTTAACGGAGTCTCTCTCTCACTATCTCAATAACCACCCAACACAAACAGGAAAACGAAACTTAAGTCTCTTGTTTCCTGTAAGAGGCGCAAAAACGTTACTCCTCCCACACTACATTAATCACGTCTTATTTATTTATGTATTGCTCTTTAAATGCAATTTGAATTGCATTTGTGCCTGAAATGTAAAGCCCTGCCATTATCCTAATCCCTGTTAAAGTCGTCCTTTCTCTAGTCTAATCATGTTAAGTGTTTGTATACATCTTACCTCTTAAGGTAGAATTAAGACATTTAGAATGTGATGTCTCTTTAGTCGAACAATCCACCTCTTTATGATTGACTGACGGATTTGGCCTTGCACATATTTACCTATACGTATAAAAAGCAATATAAAGGCACTTTGCACTTTAGTCATAGTCTCACTTAATTGCCAATATTTGCACAATGGCAATGCACTTTACACACTGCATAATTGTATTTTTTAAAGTGTATCTTATTATTGAAGATAGTTTTTTGAACACTATTAACAGTTATCTTTTTTTGTTTTGTTACATAAGAGTATATTTAATGGAGATTGATTATCCTAGTGGTTCCTAATATGCCTTTGGCTGAGTAGGGTATTTTTAAATTGTTATTCATGTACACAAAGTTTATTGTGAGTAGCTTAAAATGTGTTTCAATATTATATTATCTGCTTATAAAACACTTTCAAATTAATTTCAGAATATACAGTCTGGCACACATTGTGCGATTCTTAAATGCAAATGATTAAGATTTACACCAGATAAGAACATATTTACTAGACAGGCTTGACTAAAGGGCAATTTCAGTAATCAGTTTAATATATGGTTCAAAAGGTAGAGAGGTAATTTTTACCACAACTTTATCAATACCATATCAGGTTGTATCTCCCTTTTTGCTCTCCCATCATATAGTTTGAAAACCTTTCTTTTGTCGAAGGATAGAAAGGGGTAAAGCTTTATAAACATTGTGGATGAATTCAAATGTACACGCTGTAGATTTGAATGTATATTTACCCAGCATCAACATATGAAACATAAGTGCTAACATGTTTTACTGCACCGCAGAGCTAATAAAATAGCTTCAGCGGGATAAATTCAAATTTACAAGCTGTAGATTTGTATTTACCTAGCTAAAGACACACCCTTGTCACCAACTGAAACATGAGTGCCAACATGTTTTACTGTAAGGGGGTTAATCCAAAAAGGCTGGGAACCACAAAAATCTGAAAAGTTACTTTAAGTGCAGGTAAACTATTCCCATCTGAAACACAATGGGGTTGAAGAATAAAGTAACAACTTCACAAAGTGTTATTAATTGCTGTACTTGAGTAAATGTACCTAGTAACACAGTATGTTAAAAAAGGTTGGGACGAGAGGAGAGAGTTATTGTCATTGTTGGTGCACTGGTGACTCCTACTGGTTGTTTGGGGTGTCTCACTCTTTACACCCTCCCTGATAATAGTTGATCTATTTAATATACGTTTTATACATAGAAGGTGAAGAACAGCTTTATGTATTTAATCTGTATGCATTTCTGATGCTGCTGGGAGTCTTGTGTGTTTTAAATCACTTTGCTGTACCAATCATGCTTGCAAAAACAGAAGTGGAATCACTATTTACTGCATGCTCTTCTTGCTGTTAACACCAGAGTGCAGTAGAAGTCAATATTTTTGCTTAACATATGTTTTGATTTATCCTCACAGTATGCATGTAACATTTGAACATGAATATTAAGTGTTTAAAGAGAAACAGTGAAGCTGAGAGAGACAGAGTGGCATTGTGTGACTATAATCAAAATCAAAACTTCTCCTCTCCCCTTGAATGACAAAAAACAGTCAGATTTAGACAAACTCAGTTGCAATTTTCAGACAGTCCATATCAGAATGATCAAAATAATTGATTTGAAGAGAGCAAGCAAGATATATTGATGTATGGGTGCAACCCATGTGTTACAACAGCACGTTTGTCGATCCATTGGGAAGTCAAGACAGTCCCCCTCCGTCAGAGCCCCAGTGCTTATGGCTAAAGTTGAGCTAATGACCAATTGAAGTCTGGTCATCAACATTTAAAGTAGTAGAAGAAGGCAACATTGTAAACTGTTGCTGCTTCATATACAGCATTTCAACAATGCCACAGAATAAAGCTCCACATGCAACCGTTGAATAAAATCAATAATCCTTACACTGTCAATTACAAGGATCATACAATTATATTTATTTGGATTGCAGTGTATGTAGTACCAAATATACCGGCAACTTTAGGTGACTGCAAATGAGGGTCGCTGTTCACCTGCCTTTAGTGCAAAGCCCAGCTGACCAGACCTTTCCATGACCCTGCTCAGTGCTGACAGCTGCTCCCAGTCTCTAAGGAACAACACACCATCCCAGAAATGGCCAAACAACGGCTCCTTCAAGACAGAGGGGCAGTCAGACCGGGTCTCAGGCCGGACCTGACTCAGCCCCAGCCACCCAGGTGCGCCTTGCCTTCCCTAGCACAACACTCTTCCATTTATCCCCTGTTTACCTCTCTTTACCTAATTTCCCCGGTCTGTATTTGTAGTCATACTAAGCAGTTGGGGGAGTTTCCTGTTTGAAGACAAATTCTCAAACATCAGAAAAACAGATTAGTGGTCCGCTTTCTTCCACTAATGTGAGAATTGATAAATAAAAATAATATAAAGTAGTAGGAGGGAGAGCAGCATCATGAAAGTTGTCTCCCGTCTGGTTAAAAGTTCATGTATGCTCTCTGCCCAGAATGGGTCATTTATCTGGCATGTAAAGCAGTACTAAATTAAACCTGTCTCTTATTTGGACCTTTATCCATTTAAAACAATTGTTCTCATCTCAGCCACCCCTAGACATGCACAAAGAAGCAACACACCATAACCAAGGCTACTGTGTTTAACATCACCTATAATTTCGTTAAAAGTATAATGAACTGTGGCAGGGTGGTGTATTTAGACGGGGTGAGGGACAGACATGTTTCAAAACATTAATTATTTCTAATTAAATGTGATCAAAAAATTGAAATTCAGGAAAGTGTTGATGCATTATTGGTTAGGAAACAAGTAATCTCAGTGAAAGTTGTCTTTATTACAACATTTATTTAAATGTAAGTAATTCAAAAAATGTGTGTACACCAAAACTAAAGAGGGCTGAGGCCAGTATTTAGGGTGGCAGTCTACTTGTCTTTAGGTGAAACTATGGTGCTACCATATACTCACCAGGTGCAACCACAGCACACCACACACAGCAAACCGGTAACTCACTCGTGCCCCCCTAGTGCTCTTCACCACAGCAGTGAGGGAGAGAAAACTAAAAAGGCAAAAGCTAAAAGAAAAAGCTTTATATAACAGACTATAAGCTAAAGCTAAAAGCTAACAGAGGCTATCAGCAAAAGCTGTAAGCTAAACAGTAGCACAAGGAAAAACAATTATACGCAAAATATCAGCAGGTGAACCTACAAAGAGGTCAAATGTAGGTTAAAAAGGGCTCACCGTGCGGCATACAAACATTTAATTCAAATGTTGTGACCCTACTCGTCACCACAGGTACGTTTGACCAAATCACTGGTGTGCAAGACAATAGCAAGCAGGACGAACAGTAAGGAAGCAGGAAGTGAGCATAACATGACTGAGGAGACCAATTTATCCACGTATTAAAATAAGCTGCCTATCTGTACCAAAGACCATGAAATGTCCTCAGAATTGCTTTTAAAATATAAACAAACACCATATGGTCCTCTTAATCTTAAACCTGATTAAATTGAAAAGCATAAAAACGTGTGGAGAACCTAGTTAAGTAATTTAGTATACATTTAAAAGAAACAGGGTTATCTCTTCTGCAGTAACTGTCAAACTCTCCGCATTATATTTTTAGTTTTGGAAATATTCAAATCAACATGAATTGTGGTCTGTTTGCTGCATCGTTAGCATAGAAATAATACTTGATATTAGTTGGCCCTTGCAAGCTAATTATTGCAATATTGCAAAAGAAGTTGGCTGATTGGTAACAGACTGAATATCTTAAAATGGATTGCCATGAAATTCTAAACACAAATACATTTTCGCTAGGAGATTAAGGCAACTGACTTTGGTGATCCTCTGCTTTTCCTCATGAGGTTACATTTATTACAATATTTTAATATTGTTTGTCATCCCCTAATTGTATCTCTATCAGGTCAATCGGTATAAAGATTTTTGACTAAATATACACAGAACAAATGATATTATCATCAGCCTCAGACAGTTACTGACAAGCTAAACTATGATTGTGACAAGGTAAACATTATACCAACTGAAATAAGCATTTAAGCGTTGTCTTTCTTAAGCATTTTGCTTACATTTTTATAAAAAAAGGGGGTTTTCTATCTTCCTTCACTTCTTTCATATTCTTCTGCTTTGTTATCATTACTCTCTTCTTTCAAATGAAATGTCTCTAATATCTTGGTGTGTGTAGTGTGTGTGTACAGGCGAATAGAGTTTGTCAGTATTTTAGCAGTGGGTAAACACTGCGTCCGGCCAAGAAAAGCTGTGGCTGTGGTGATGTTGTGCAATGTAATTGGAAGGAAGACAGGCCTCTGCCCAATGTAAAGCGGCTGGATTAATTTAGCGTGTATGAGTCCAAACGAGCCAAGTGGACTGGCACCGTCTCAAAGGACCTGGGATCCCTCCTAAAGAAACACTGGAGAAGATGCCAGTGTGTGAGTGAGGCATGTGTGGAATGATGCTTTCACAAAGTGAGGGGATCAGTGTGATTTAGGAGGCTCCATCTGAGATCTTGATTATGGGGGACGATCAGTACATGTCCACCCCTTGCACTAAAAAGGTTTGTTACCTGGCAACCAAACAAACCAATCACACGCTCAAGAAACATTTGAAAATAGGAAGTCTTCTTTCTTTCTTTCTTTCTTTCTATCTCTCCCTCTCTGTCTCACCCACCCTCTGTTTCAGACCATAAAAGGCAGAGATGTTGTGTGATGGATGGCAGCAGAGCCTCTGACTGAACGGGGATCTGTGGTGCCACTCCACAGAGTCCCTGCAGTTTCTCCATTCAGCTCCATTCATAGATGACAGCGCAGGGGGAACCTCCTCTCCTACTGAGCGAAAACACCACATCCTGCCTGCCAGGCCACCTCCCCTCCCCTCTACTCAAATCCAGACCTAGTAACGCTGCTGTATTTTTATGTTGTTCGATAAACTGCTCCTTGGCAACCAGACCAAAGGCAGCAGGAGGCCCATGTCCAGAACAGTGCATCTATAATCAGCCCCATCCTTCATGGGGATGATAATACTTACTGATTATACGTGTGTACTTTTTCTCATAAAAACTGGCATGAAGTAACTGCAATTGCACACATTTTTTAAATACAGGGCCACATTTTTTTTTTTTAACCTGAAAGACAAAATAAGACAAAGATTACCCTGAAGTGACTTTCTAAACTATAAAATACGATACTTGCTCGAATATGGACTGGGACTGTTTTATGGCTAATAATCCCATAAAACCCTTAAATAAACAGGAATGGGATGTAAATTACAAAAATGTCCAAACGTGTTCAACTTCACAGACATTTGACTTGACAGCCACAATGTTTTCTCCACTCTGATCTCAGCATAGGAATACAAAGTCTTGCCCAAAGGATGTAATGAAGCATTTTACATTGCTCTTTATATGAAAGAAACCGTACAGTCCATCCAAGTCCAAGTCCAAATCCTTAACACTTCTATATGAAACAACATATAACACACAATAAATCTGACTGGGCATGATTGTATGAGTGCTTCTCAGTTGACAGCCTGCGTTTAAATGAGTTGAAAAGACCGAACTTGACACAGCCAAGGGCAAACACACATCCACACAAACGCACATTTACAAATGTTGATGGAGCCGAGGTTTTAAGGTACTGGCAAAGTTAATAACGTTCCCTTTCCCTCCAGCTCTTCTTCCATCCACTCCCTCCTTCACGCATCAGTCTGTCTTTCCCTCTCGAAACATCCCCCACCACTGTATGCCTGTCCATCATCATGAATATAGACATTCCATATGTTTTATGTTATATTTAGGGCCGGGACTTTAACGCGTTAATTAAGATTAATTAATTACACAAAAATTAACGCGTTAAAAAAATTAACGCATTTTAATCGCACTTATTTTTGCACCGCGGAACGTTTCTCACTGGATGAGTTTCAGGCGTACCGATTATACTGGAGCACCAACTAACGTTCATGACTTCAGACAACAACAAACCACAGTGAACAACAGTGGGAAATGTTGTTTTAAAAAACGGACGGATGGAAGCGTCGATAAGAGCACGGTTGTGTGCAAATTATGCAAAAAGGAATTCGCATATCACCGCAGCACATCAAGCCTCAAGTATCACCTCAATGCAAAACATATAGCAGCTAGCGTGGAAGCTAGCGTGGACGTTAGCCTCTTTTATCGCGTTCACACCAAAAAGAGCCGGTACTACAATTAGTTCATGAGAACCTTTTTACCCCCACGAAAGTCCCTGCTAGAGTATGGAGGACGGAACATGACTTAAGTATAAATAAATAAATGTATGAAGAAATACAGGAATAAATAAATTACGTACATAAATACAGGAATAAATACGTAAATAAATAAATAAATACAGGAATAAATAAATGACGAAATAAATACAGAAATAAATAAATGTTGAAATGAATACACAAATAAATAAATAAAAGAATAAATGCATAAATAAATATGGAAATAAATACATCAATGTATAAATAAATAAATGTCGAAAATAAAACAGAACACACGTTATTATTATATATCTTTCATTTATTTCTACATTTACGCGACATACATTTATTTATTTATGTATTTATGTGTCCGTATGCTAATGAGGTGGGCGGTCCTAACCTCAGTCTGAAGCAGGATTCGCCAATTGTTGGAGCCAGGCAGAAGCAATAGATTTGTGGCAAGTCACATCATGTCGAGCTGAGCCAAGTCCTCTATACATCGTTCCACACGAAACTGGACATAGTCTTTTGGTTCTCCGTTCTCTAAATGGTCCGCTAATGATCGTAAATGATCTCCAATGGCTCTTAAATCAATATCCATAAATAAACCTTACAACTGTGGATAAACCATGGATGTATAAAGATAAGGGCTAAACAGTAAAGCTCCTGCATTCGAATCAGCGCGGTTATCCAGGCGTTAGTAGTAGAGCCCTCTGCCAGAAATGATCACACACTCCTGTAACCAATCCTGCTTCAGACTGAGGTTAGGACCGCCCACCTCATTAGCATACGGACACATAAATACATAAATAAATGTATGTTGCGTAAATGTAGAAATAAATGAAAGATATATAATAACGTGTGTTCTGTTTTATTTTCGACTTTTATTTATTTATTTATACATTGATGTATTTATTTCCATATTTATTTATGCATTTATTTATGCATTTATTCTTTTATTTATTTATTTGTGTATTCATTTCAACATTTATTTATTTCTGTATTTATTTCGTCATTTATTTATTCCTGTATTTATTTATTCCTGTATTTATTTATTTATTTACGTATTTATTTATTTATTCCTGTATTTCTTCATACATTTATTTATTTATACTTAAGTCATGTTCCGTCCTCCATAGTAAGAGAGCAGGGACTTTCGCACGGCTCTCTTGTGAGAAAAGAGCTATATTTCTGATTGGCTGGGCGGATTGCAAACCACGCCCCGTAAAACTCCCAAAAAGTTTTGTGAATTTAATTATCCTCGCATTAGCATTATTAGCATTAGCCCAGCGCAGAAACGCAGAGAGACTAACTTATGGCAACACAAAATAAAACATGGGAGCGGTGGAGATGAGGAGGTGTCGGCGTTCTGGCGATTTATTGGGAAGGCTGCTGGGACTCCCAGCAGCTTCTACTGAAGCCAGTCCCCAACTCCGGGGACTTTGGGCGGCAGTATACGCCGTGAAGTGGTTTGCGGCCTGCCAGTAAACCCAAAGCAGAAGAAGAAGAAGTGACGTCAGCGGCTTCATTTGCCTAATCCACCCCCAGGTTCAAAGAGTTCTCATGAACTAAATTCTCATGAACCTTTGTGGGAAAAGTACTGCGGTGTGAATGCGCCTAATGGTATACTAAAATCCATGTGAAAAAAATTGCTTCTCACTGTTCTCAGGTCAAATATGTATATGTGATTAAAAATGCGATTAATTTCGATTAATTAATTACAAAGCCTCTAATTAATTAGATTAATTTTTTTAATCGAGTCCCGGCCCTAGTTATATTAGCACTATTCTGATTACATTTTCATTGCATGTATATTTAGTTCCTTTTTAGTGAGACAAGAATCAAAGGACGTACATCAACACTCCAGCGCCTCCTGCTGTGATAATATAATGACAAAGCTGTTGATTTAACATTTACCAATGATATGTTACAAAAAAGGTGCTGACACAATATTAATCTCTTGATGCTGTGCCATGTGACTCCATGTGGCTTGAACGCAGTCTGCGGCTGTGTCTCACCAGCGTGAGAGCTCAGGCAGCGGGCTCATCTGCTGCCAGGCGTGGTGAGACAACTTCCATATCCTCCTCTGTCGCCTGAGATCTCCTTTTTCACCCCACTAGCATGGCTACGCATGTGGTTTAGTGCCACACCACACAATTATCACCATCCCAGGATAAGTTCTTGATGTTGCTTTCAAATGTCGTTATCAGCTGCCAGGTTTGTCCTGTGAGCCCGTATTTGTGCTGTTAAAACAAATTCCTTCACTGGTGAGGAAATAAATGGAGTGGATTACTGCTAGATTATTTCAATAACAGGGTTCTGACAGTATACATCCTGTGTATGGCAGGAAATCAGCTGTCATCTCATGTTGCATAATATGGTTTTGATTGACAGAAGAGCTTTGGCTTTGATTATCTTAAAGTAGCATAGCATCACATCCTTCTTTTGCTGTCTTTTGGGGATTCAACAATCTCCCTGTCATCCGTAATCTACAGATATAGCTGGGCCTTCTGTGCCAAACTCTCTCCCCCTCATTCAATATTGTCTTACCTACTTCAGGAGAGGATAGAAAAACCTTTTGGCTCAGGGTTTTTGATTTCCCTAAATCTGTCGAGAAGGAATTTTAATTTGTAGCTGGGCTCAAAAGAGTGTGAAGGAGAGCATGGAGGGAGAAACAGGTGCAATGGGGTAAAGTTCCCTCTTCCCAGCTATGGAAACAGACATAATTGACCGTGCTGTGTTTTTTTCCCTGACACATACTTTAAAGTAACATTTGCCCTCATACTGTAGCTCTTAAAAAAACAGATTTACTTCCTACTTCCTCTTTGCTCAATCCTCATCTCAGATTGCCTTACAGAAAGACACTGAAGCTGACCACCCACAAGACAAGCAGATAGGTGTGCAAAAAAGTTAAAACCACCAAACACTGAACAAGACATTTTTAGGCAATAACCACACTGTGAAAGGATTACAGTTGTGTGAAAAAGCTTGCATAGTACCTCGGTAGAGACTAAGGTAGTCCCAACCTAAAGCATGCCCTGTATTATTGTCTATTTAACTCTAAATGGGAATGTCATTTACAAAATTAACATTATGCCGTATTCAAAAACAGAAAAATAAAACATTTGGAACTTTCCGCACAAAGCTATTGTCTTGTATCCTTTGAATAGTGGCACTACAACAAAGGTCAAGTAATCATGAAGTCATTTGGCTTTCTCTCCTGATCATCATAAATGCTTGTGGAAAATGTCTCTGCAATCTATCGAATAGTTGACATTCCTGGAGCTGGAGCAATACAGCTAGCATTTGATCAATCGAAAGCACAAAGAGTTTAAGATCTGTGGTGTATGACCCCTACTATTCAGCTCTTCCAATGCAGGCTCTCCTCAAATGTAAAGGTTCTCTGGTTTGTCAAGCTGCAGGTCTCCTCAGTGAGTCCTCATGAGTGATGGTTTTATTAAGCTTCTACTTTGGCACATTGATGGAGGTGAAAAATGAAAACACAGAGAGAGATCTAGATTTTCCTTATAAAATAATTTAACACATGATTAACGGCTATGAAAGAAGGTAAATCGTCCAAAGTAAAAACATACCTTTAGGGAAAGGGAACAACTTTTAATGCTAGCAGTGAGTTAAGGGGCCCATTCATACCCTGACCTTTTCTCCTTCTTCTCTCTTGTCATTCCCTCCCTTCAGTCGTTAACACAGAAAACAAATCCAACAATATTCAGAGTGGGAAAACATAAATGTAGGTACATGGAATTTTACTGCTGAATAGGGCTCACAGGAGACAAAGTGTTGGCTTCTTCGTTCTCAGAGAAATCCTTGTTTTATAGGCAAGACTGTGTTTGTATTCATTTGGGTTTATTTAAAACTTTCCAATCGGCCCACTAAATGTTTTAGGAAAAATTAAATCGCGCTGGGAAGCTGCTAACTATTGAGGGTGGGCCCAGTGTGAATGCTGCCTCTCTCTTTCACACTTAATATTGACAGACAAGTGGAAAGAGAGACACATAGAGTGGCACCTGACCTACCATACATTTGCACCCATTCACAGGCGACATCTTTAGTGTTACTTAACACTGTTGCAGAGGTGATATAGGAGAAACCCTGTCAAGTCTTGAAGAGTGGTAGGAAATATATGGACATCTTTTCATTAGAGACACACCAAATGTGACAATAAAATATTCTCAGGATAAAAATAATGTCTTATATTTAAATCCTCTCTGACCTACAGATGGCGCAAGATTACCAGTCATAATGTGATATCTCTGCTTTGATCCTATGAGTGTGTGTTTGTGTGTGTGTCTGTGTGTGTGAGGATGTGTGTTGTGCCAATTACAGCGTCTGTGAAGGAAGTTGACTCACACAGGGAAAAACATTGACCCTACTTCTCCTTTCGCATAATAGCCTTTCATACACTTTCACGCACATAGGCTTATTGATCCCTTGCACACATCCCAATTGTGCGGTAGACAAAAATGATTTACCACTTTTTTGACGGCCAGTTGGAAGAAAACCTGAAAAGTAGAGCACAAATAATTTTTCAATTTAGGAGCTGATCGACTTAAAATTAAGTGTACATTTATATTCATTAAAAATGGTTTAAAAGAATGTTGGTTCTAGATTCCCTGTGAATAGGTGTGTTTGCTGATTTTCTTGGTAGTCTGCAAACTTAATTTCAAGGTTGGACAAAACATTCGAGGATGTCACCTTGGGCTCTGAGAAATTGAGTTGCAACCGTACTGAAAAAGTAGAAAACAGACAACTAAAGTGCATTGTAAGGTGTTTCCATTTTCTAAATATAACACTGATCTTACAGTTGACTACACTGCACACACTTCTCAATGCTCTGTACATACAGCCTTTGGTGGCTGCCAAGTGATTTTTATCTAACCTGTGTAAACATATAAAAGCTATATCTGCCTGTGGGAGCTCCTCTCTGACTATTACTAAACAGCAGCAGTGTTAGTGGAGGCCTGACGGGCTTCACTGGGATCCTCCTCCTGGTTCCTCCACAAACAGAAGGAAACCTTGAGGAAGAGCAGCTGATTGATTCAGTTTCCACTCTTCCCTTTGCAAGAAGGTGTCTGGGGAAGTTGGGAGCTGACTGGAAAACTAAACATGAAAGCGCAAGAGGAAAGAACGGCACAATTAAAGGGCGGAGGGTCGGGGATTGAGGTGTAGGCGATCATTTTAGACTCCGTAACAGTTGCTCCCATGTATAAATCACTCACTCACTTTACCTCCCTGACTGCCTACTCACCTCAGGCCCTGCTATATTTAAAATCAATCAATCAATCAATCAATCAATCAATCAATCAATCAATCAATCAATCAATCAATCAATCAATCAATCAATCAATCAATCAATGTTTATTTATATAGCCCAATATCACAAATGTTACATTTGTCTCAGTGGACTTCACAGTGTGTACAGAATATCAGTATGACAATACGACCCTCTGTCCTTAGACCCTCACGTCGTACAAGGAAAAACTTCCGGAGAAAACCCACAGTTTAAAGGGAAAAATGGGAGAAACCTCAGGGAGAGCAACAGAGGAGGGATCCCTCTCCCAGGACGGACAGACGTGCAATAGATGCCGTGTGTAAATTGAAAAGATAATACATTTGCAACATAGGTAGTCCAAATGTTTGGAAATGCATGTGTGTATAATAGGAAGATGAATCCACGAGGATATCCATCCAGGACCTATGATCCAGGACCACAGCCACGACTCAAGATCCAGGGCTCACGATCCAGGACACAGGACCGCAGGATCATCCATGACTCCGGATCCCGGCGTATATAGACACCAAAAAGAAAGAAATTTGGGGAAGCTGGGTTAATTGGAACATGAGAGTACACAGGTATAGACAGAGAGAAGGAAGGAGTAAGATGTTTCCCCCGACAAACTAAGCCTATATCAGCAACACTAGGGGCTGAATCTAATCAGCCCTAACTATAAGCTTTATCAAAAAGGAAGGTCTTAAGCGCACTCTTAAAAATGGATAGGGTGTCTGCCGCCCGAACACAAACTGGAAGCTGATTCCACAAATGTGGAGCTTGATAAGAAAAGGCTCTGGCTCCCATTGTACTTTTAGAGACTCTAGGAACAACCAACAACCCTGCATTCTTGGAACGCAATGCCCTAATAGGACAGTAGGGTATAATGAGTTCTTTAAGGTAAGATGGCGCCTGCCCATTAAGGGCTTTGTAGGCGAGAAGAAGAATTTTATATTCTATCCTGTGTTCTATAGGGAGCCAGTGTAACGCAGCCAGAACAGGAGTAATGTGGTCCCTTTTCCTAACTCTGGTTAGTACACGAGCTGCAGCATTTTGAATCAGCTGAAGCGACTTGACTGACTTCTTGGTACACCCTGATAATAAGGAGTTACAATAATCCAGCCTTGAAGTAACAAATGCATGGACTAGTTTCTCTGCATCGTTTTGAGGCAAGATATGCCTGATTTTTGCAATGTTACGTAGATGGAAGTAGGCGGTCCTTGAAATTGATTTTATGTGGGCGTTAAAGGATAAATCCTGATCAAATATAACACCAGTTTCATAAAACTTGATATTGGCTAATATGTGAGGCATGAGGCGACTGGTAAGCATACCACACAAGGACACTGATCTGCAAACATGATTTCAGCCCTATCTCTCAAATGTTGTTAATTGTTTTTGAAAAATGGGGCGAAGCCTTCGAGCTAGTTCAGGCAGTCAACTCGAGCACCAATGATACATTCACACGTGACACACCTCGTCCCTCTTACAACCAACCAAACACATTCTCCTAAACATGCCGCTCTATTTAAGCTGCCAGGTCTTCCTGCCTCTGCCTCGCTACGCTGCTGCTGCTGTGTTCACTTGCTATTGCTGCGTTCTTGTTCCTGCTGCTGTGTTTCATGTTGCTGCTACTTGCCTGCCCCACCACCACCCCAGCTCCACCCCAGCTTCCACCTGTAGGCTCGGGGATAGTTATCTAATCATCACTCATGTTCTTTGTAAATCTGTGGAGTGATGAGGCCCGAGCCTAGACGCCAAACTCAAACTATATGCTGCTATAATAAACATATTAAGAACACGTGAGTTGTCTGACTGAACTCCACTTATTTGTCCAAATCCTTTACTTTCTGTAATTAAAGCTGACAGTCTGATAGGAAACATAAGAGAGCTAGAGAGAAATAACATGCAATAAAGATCACAAGCTGGAGTTGAAGGTACACTTATTTTAAAGTGGACCTATCATGCTATATTTGAAACATGTATTGTAGGGCCATACCTATACAAAACATGTCTGTGAAGGATTTTTTTCAAAATACCTAACAGTTCACCCATTGTAGCCATCCCTCATACTGCTCAAACCCCTCTTTTGAAGCCCTGTTATCGAGACGCGGATTTTGGATCCTTAGCTTGAAAAAAAAGAAGAAGAGGCGGAGCTAATGCCTGATCAGAATTCTACCGGAGATAAAGTTAAGTTCTGCTGTGATAAAACGCCATCCTGTTCTAAACCACATCAAAGATTATTTCTGAAATAGTATGGAGCTCAAACGCTTTTTCTCTTGCAGGTTTATCACAAGGTGAGTTCTTTTTTTATTTCCTGCTTTTTAAACACATATACTCTCCAGTACAGGTTTGCTCTGAGTGTTAGCGAGGCTTGCTAATATAAACAAAGACGAGATTACGTCCAAAACACGTCAGGCATTGTTTCTGATAGCAACTTTCTGTGGGTCCGCCGCCGCTATTACGTCACAGCGGATGGAATCTGTATCCGCTCGTTGTACACCCGTTTTTAAAAGATTTGGGTACGGAGGAAAAGAGAGAGGGTTTTATTTTCTGACGCTGCGTGATTTCCCCCGACGCACCGGGGACACATATATATGTATAAAAGACATCACAAAGTGCATTTTGCATGATAGGTCCACTTTAAGGCCTCCGACCCAGGCCAGCCTAAGCCAGGAGCTTCATCAGTTGTGTTTGTAGGTGGGATAAAGTCGATTCATAAAGCTTTGCCCTACTTGACCTTCAGCTGATGGCCCATAACTGACTAGCTCATTTCACTGCCTAAAGGATCCGAAATAAAGAGCTGAATAGAACAATTGTGAAGAAAGAGAAAGAAAAAAACGATGTCGGCCATTATGTGATCATCTGCCATTTGGACAGATAACATCTGAATGAAAGTCTTGAAAGGCCATCTTGCTCTCCTGTAGAGGGGGTTAAATGCCAACACTAGATGAGCCCAGTGGCTTATGCCAAAATCCCAAGCCTATTGAAGTTTATTCAAGCTTTAATTCAGCCCTGCCAGCAAATATTTCTTTGAGAAAAAAACTGAGAGGAAGAAGGAGAAAGACAGAAAAGCAAGGGCTTACCAATGGAGAAGCACTATGTTCACAGAAGCGTATCGCAGCCAGTAAGAGCAGAAGCATCATGCCTCAAAATTGGACAGTTCCCAAGAGGGAAATGCACACAGATATGTTTCTTCTTGTAGTGCTATTACGCAAGTGCTTGAAGTTGTCTTTAGCAGTTTTTCTCCTCTTTATAAAATGTGTGAAGGTTCAAGGGGTCAGTCTTGTGAAGATCAAAACACAACTTCAATTGACTACATTGTATTTGTGTGCAAGAACATGCAAACTGTCTTCTCTTTGTTTGATACTGTATTGAAGGCTGTCAAAGCTAAAGTGGAGTTTCATTTTCTTGCTGCCTGTTGATGTCCTCTTCTGTGCTCCATCTTTCATGTCAGACTGTCACTAGCGTCCTGCAGAGTCGAGTGTTGGGTCACGTCAGTGTGGTGCCAAGTGTCCTGGTGTCTCCATTGCTGTAAAGCCACACTAACACACACATGTCTAGATGGACAAGGAATTTACAGGCAGCCACATACAGAGATGCTGCTGGTACACACACATGTATGTGACAGGCATACTTCAAATGTATGCATGCTCGCACAGACTGTAGACTTGTAATGACTCTAGTCTCTTTGCCACCTGATCAATCATCCCAACTGCCATTAGATCTACAGGAGAAGCATTCCTTCCTAACAACTGGAGAAGGGGGTAGTGTGTGTGAGTGTGTGTGTGTGTGTGTGTGTGTGTGTGTGTGTGTGTGTGTGTGTGTGTGTGTGTGTGTGTGTGTGTGTGTGTGTGTGTGTGTGTGTGTGGTGTGTGTGTGTGTGTGTGTGTGTGTGTGTGTGTGTGTTTGTGTGTGTGGGGGGGTGGTTGAGTATGACTTAGATCAACCATCAGAATGAAAACCTTTTTTTGTACTTGATTGCTTTCTTTGCAATATTGGACAAGACATCCTTTTGTTTGTATCCTTACCTGTCAGTTTTGTCATTCCTGGTCCCGTATCATTTCTCTCAGGCTCTGTGAAACATAGCTTGGTAGAGGGGGAGAAAAATGTGAAAAGCTAAAGAGAAAGAGAGTACGAAAAAGCTGGCTCTAGCTCCGGTCGTGTTGATGCTTGTTTTGCATCACACAAGTGTAAAAGAGTGAAGAGTAAAGCGCCTTTGGATAAGGTACTTTATCTCCCCTGCTGTCTATATCTTTCACCTCATCCCTCCTCCTACTCGCCTCTCTGCTCTTTGATTTTTCTCTGTCTTGTGTTTGCTGAAAGAGTTGTCTGTGCTGCTCTCTGTGAGTTTTCCTTTTGCCTGTGTGCGTGTGTGCTGTGTATTGTTCCTGTCTTCCTCAATATGATGAGAAAAGCTTGAAATAACAATGTCTGGGGGTGGAGTGCGACCCCTCTGTTCTCTGTTTCATCTCTTTTCCCTCTCTGTTCTTGCTTCTCCAGATGACAGTGATGCTCTCTGCAGATCTCCTGCAGGTGTGGGCCTTTTGAACCCCCGCCTAGGACAAATTGCAACACACATGCACACTCAGATGTGAGCGTAAATGCTTGCACAGACATGTACATGCTCACACATTCACATAAATGGATCTAACAAGTGCATATACTGTGGAAATCAGATAGGAAGACGTTGATCAAATCCAGATGTAGTGTGTTTACCAACAGCTCTGTCACACCTGAAAACACTATTGATCAAGCATCGTTAAGGAACCATTCAAAATAGAACAAAAAAGAAAAGCACACAGCTTCAACCTCTCTGATTTTAGGAGAGGACTGACGTATGCTGCTATGCGGACAGGATTATCACAGGATCTGACCTGCTGACCTTGAGCAGGTCATGTGTGAGGCGCAGGCTGCAGCCGCTGGCCCACCAACACCAGAATGTCTGACGTCTCAGGAATCTGTGCAGCGCCACTCTGCCTGACCACACAGCACAACACAGTCACCATGTCTTCTCTGTTTCATGTAGGTTTCTGAATCCGAAATAGTATGATTTGTAATATACATATGATTACATAGTCATAAATAAACTCTCGATAAATATATTTGAAAATAGCATACACAGCGGGATGGGTGGGATTAACAACTGAAGAGCTTCCATACCATACCAAGCTATTTAGATCCTTCAATGAACAGCTCTTCTTGGGCCATTTCCTAATGTTTCTCATGTTCCACATAATTCAGGTGCAAGTGTAATGTATGTAGCAGATGTGTGCAATACATAGCAGCCATATGTGAGATCTGATGTGCAGTTCAGAGGAATAATGAAAGTTGTACAGAAAAGAAGGATTTATTCTGCTCTCCTGACTCACATATCAAATACACACTTAATCTGAGACCCGAGTTGAGTGGTTACTGGTTATTAAGGATTACACAATAAGATTACAAAAAAATAAGTACCTGTAATCAACCTAGATTACCTGATTAATTGATATTCTATTATATGCCAATTTAACTTTGGTCTGTAAAGGGGTCATTTTACTTGCCAAAAATGTAAAGTAATTCGATTACAAGTATATTAACAAAATTACACTTCACTTGTAGTTTATGGCTATAATGTTTTTGACCAACTGCAAATGCTGAATATGCAAAATGCATTTAATTGCAATGTTTTTTTTTGTTTTTTGTAACTGTTGAACTCAAATGTGTGTGGATGCTTTCATTATTTGTGCACATTACAAGTGCTATTTCAAAGTTGGAATTTGAAGAAAATCAAAAATATTCGGACAATATTTTGTTCTAGAATGATCCCTCCACTGCCTTACGTGAACCTCACAAAACTATTCTGTGTTTGTGTGTGGGTGCATGCACGGGTATGCAGTTGGTATATGATGCAAAGTGTAAGCACGTGTGTGTGTGTGTGTGTGTGTGTGTGTGTGTGTGTGTGTGTGTGTGTGTGTGTGTGTGTGTGTGTGTGTGTGTGTGTGTGTGTGTGTGTGTGTGTGTGTGTGTGTGTGTGTGTGTGTGTGTGTGTGTGTGTGTGTGTGTGTGTGTGTGTGTGTGTGTGTATATGGACATAACTGTGTGCACATATCTTACTGTGCTTTTACAGGAGCTTGCACCAGCCGCAATCACTTTTGATGGATATCTACTCTGGCTTTGGTGAGCTGTAAGTTTTCCAGCGGGTGACTCATGGGGCTTCTGACGGATGTCTGTACCAATTTACTGTTACTGCCACTGCTGCTGCTCTTGTTCCCCACCCCTAGTGTGTGTGTATGTGTGTGAGTCTATGAATAAGTGTCCTGTGCATTGGCTGGTTGTGGTTGTAGTTTCCAACTTCTGCTTATGGACTTTCCACTCTTTTCTTGAACAGCGAGGAGACTGAGGAGAGAGTGGGTCAGCCTGACTTTTTTTACGACACTCTTTAATGACACATACACACACAAACTGAAACAGACTGTTTCCAGCCTGAAACAACCTGTTGTCAGACTCAGACACAATGATCACCTATATTCTCATTCTTTGTAAAGGTTACATCTCATCATAGTTGATCTGAACAGACACATGCTGGGAGATAAAATATCATTTGCTGATCACCAAAGAAAGCTGTGGCTCTGCAGCTCATGCAGTTCAGGTGTCATGTGGGACTTGAACTTTTGAACTTTCAAAGCCCTAGAGGGATTTACCTGCA
This sequence comes from Gymnodraco acuticeps, assembly GCF_902827175.1. Lineage (NCBI taxonomy): Eukaryota > Metazoa > Chordata > Actinopteri > Perciformes > Bathydraconidae > Gymnodraco > Gymnodraco acuticeps. The sequence goes on from NW_022990238.1 coordinate 2,059,064, forward strand.
ACGCTTTACCTGGAAAAGTGTACTTGGATTGCTTCATTCATGTATTAGCTTGACAAACAGAGCGCCTCACAAGCTTTTTTTTAATTCCCTGATATCCCCAGCCATGATTTCAAAGAATCATACAGTTATAAATAAATAATCTTTGTTATATATACTTACAAGAGACGATTAAGTGTGATCTTTTATATTTTGTGTAAAGAGTCATAATGCCAATTTAATGTATCACATCCTGGACATGCTGGATTTCATTTTTGGTCAAGTTACTGCTATGTTTATGTGTGGTTGTGTGTGATTGGAGGTTAAGTCCTTTATAGTATTTCCCAAAAATCCCAGTCTGACATTTGAGGTTAAATATCTAGTTTTGAGTTTCTGCCCCACCGTGAGTTTACCCTGCATTGCCACTCTAGTCGCTGGTCTTAAAGAAAATGAGACCATTGACCTGCTATCTAGGTCAGCAGTTAAGTCTAAACAGTTAGCTCAAAGTAATGGATAACATGTTGAACGAGTAGATCAAAGAAACAGATTGATTAAATAAATGGATATGGTGGTTAAAAAAGATAAACTAAGCTTAAGTGGATAGCGATTGCCCCCCCCACACACACACACACACACACACACACACACACACACACACACACACACACACACACACACACACACACACACACACACACACACACACACACACACACATACACACACACACACACACACACACACACATAAGCCGAATGGGAAATCCCCTTCACTGCAGGTAAAACAGTATTGCTTTAGAAACTACAGGAACTATTACACTCTTAATGGATCACATATCTGTGAGCTGAAGTAGTTCTTTTGCTAAAGGGCCTTATTTCAGTCTTAATTACTTTGGTGAGCCCCAGTCTAATCCAATCCAACCCATTCTGGATGAGGAAGTAGTGAATAGCCTCATCTAGTCAAGTTAAAAAAGCACAGATTCCCGATAAAAACTTCATGGCTGTAATGCATCAAGCATATTTATGAACTGCGTGACTAATCGCTGACGGCTTCATACAATCAGAAACTCTTGCTCAAGTCTGAGGCCTGCCAGGAGTACATCCCACCTGGGAATCATTCAGAGATCATGGAAATAGCTCATCCTTTTAAACACAGCATATTTGTACACCCCCTTACCTTTACATCTGTCTTCTGCTATTAAATAGCATGAATGGAATGAGTAAAATCGTTTGGCTTTACGCACTTTTGAGCAGCGACGTGCAGTCAGGGGAGGCAGGGGAGGCAGAGCCTCACCTGTCATACTCCAATGTAACGGAAAAACAACTAAAGAAAAACTAAATAGTAATAATAATAAAATGTCTCCACTGATCTGTGTTGTAAATGTGATTTATGTATGATTCCAATCGCTTTTGATAGTCAAAATCAGCAAATTTGCCGAGCTCCGCTACAACTACGGGTAGCGATGAGAAGTGAGGCAGGGACGAGCTCTGCCTCTCGTCACCCCACAGAAACTGTCTGGAAAGCGGGCCCTAAGCGCATGCCTGCACCATCTCACTGTATGTCACCAATGTAATGTTTGTAGATACCTTTATTACATTTATCCTCGCCATCCATAGTCTCTAAATAACTTATTTCACGTATATATGATATTTAGGCTCGCTGGTCTCATCGTACAAAGGCAATGAAAAAAGCACCAGGGGAGGCAGCCATAACCTCTGCCGCACTGAATGGGGCGCAAGTGAGCCCACAGGTTCTTGTTGCTACTGTTATTCTACGCAGAGACGGTATAGACGCGAACAACTAGACTTTTGAAACTAGAGGAAGATAAGGAGGACTTTTACAAAAAAGTAATAGAGATTGTTGTCCAGAAGGATAGCATGGACTTCATCTTCAAGTCAAGGTAAGACCCCAATTGTAATGAACATGGGATCTTACTAAGAAAGAACAATCCAATATTTAGATTTTGGGTATCCTTTTGTTGAACGGTCTGTATAAAATGAATCAAAGCATCAGACTAAAAAAGCTTTTGAAAATAATCGAATATTTCGATTAAGGTAAAAATATAATATTTGTAAATTTGACTCTAAAAGAGTCAGTGCCTCACCAGCCATGAACCTCACCGCACGTCACTGCTTTTGAGTGACCGGACCACCCAGTTTCCGCCCAGTTCATTCTCTCCAGAAAAATAGATGCTAAATGGCGAATGCTGACCCACACATGAAGCCTTTTATCGGGGATCATCCCGTTGGAAGGACTTCTATTCACTCTGTTTTTATCCCATCTTCATCTGTAAGCAAAGGAGCCTAACACACCACTGTGATTCCTGTCTTCATCGCAGGCTATTCTGGGCTGAGGTTACCCAGGACACTTTGTGGCTTCACCCAAATTTAGCTGCCCACAGCATGCCTGAGTTAAATCATCTGTGTTTCTTATGCAAATAATAAATATTCATTAATGGTTCTTCCACAGTTCCTCAGATTCTTCGTCATTATTTTGTGTCAGCACTGTAATCTCTAAAAGGATTTTACCCTTCTGGACTTCTAGAAATAATCCTAAACTAATATTGACAAGTGCTAAAGAAGTACGCCTGCGGTGGTGGAGTTGGACCAGAGGGCTGTGAAGAGGGTCATGGTGCCAAGGCCAAACCGCGGGGCTACATAGAGAGGAGAGGGCGGCCAGTGGAACAACGGTGCATCAAAGACACCAAGTTGAACCACTAGCCTTGTCTCTGCTCCTCTCCACATCTCACTCTCATGCCCTATTTTCAGAAAGACCAACATAAGAGCAAACAGCAAAGCCTCCATTATTGTTGTTATCATTTCCAAACAGCAATTTTCCAGGCCAAAATAAATGTAGGGGAAGCTGGAATATGATGTGTAGGCACGCGCATGCAGGGACACTTGCCTGTGTGTTTTGTCAAGCAGCACACACCTTTTCATAGATCTCCACGTGTTTACTCATGCTGGTTTAGCTCAAGGAGAGTCATATTCTGTCAGTTTTACTGTATCCAGTGGGTCCAGATCCCCCTAGCTTCTCTGCCCAGTGCTGTGGCTCAGCTGGGGATGGACTTGGCCCGGCATTGCCACTCTGGGCGCTGGTCCCGTTGCCACATTGAGGTGATGAAGGAGGACTCTGTCCCCCTCGCTACCCCCACCCATGGCCACAGAGGTGAGGAGGCACCCAGGGGACACATTGGCAGCTGTCTGAGACTACATTCACACAGCTGACAAGAACAGGCTTGGCTGCACTCAAGGTGATGGTGCCAGGGTGTCTTGCCCGCTGATGCCCACGGCTACCCTGCTCAGCTGCGAAGTGCTCCACAACCACTACAGTATACTCAGGTCTGCATTTCCCATCTGTATCTGTTCATGTTAGAGCTGTATGCATGTAGGTCTCTGCACATGTGGGTCCAACTGTGTTGCTTTGCTTTGGGGTTAAGGATTAGAACGTGGTGACAAAGGTTACTGTTGTTTGGATGATATAAATGAAAAGGATAACATCTGAACATTTTCCAGTTTGTACTTGTTATATGTACACTTGCACATTTAAACCATTGGTAATTCACCTTAGCCGTACAGTTTCAGGATTTGATTCTGTCCAAACCAGGGGGCAACCTTTGGGTCTGCAAAGTGAAGTTAAAGTTGAAGTACATTAAACCTGCAACCTTCTTAATGGTCAGCAGGGGGAAAGAAAAGTCAGTTTTTATAGAAGTCTATTACCCTACTCTTCACTTGATTTACCTCAGTAAAACCTTTTCCTGACTTTCCTCTATACTCACTTTAATGCTCTCTTAAACGCAGTCTCTCAAGTCGCCCTGAATAGGGTCACATGTTTGTTTTGATAACACGGCAGAAAGGTTTCACTGTGCCAGCCTGCCCAGGTGCTGGTGAATGGGGAGCAGCAACAATGGGCCATCAACTGAATGGAGCATCAAAGCTGCCACTGATGATTTGATGACGATTGAGGGTCCAAGTATGAGGGTAGGGCCTCCTGCTTCCGATAGCTGTTCGTGAGCGAAAGCACCATCATACAGATTCACTCTGCCTTTGATTGAATTATTTAGTTAAGTGCCATGGTGGCGCCGATGTCAGCTGCATCTCACTGATCATTGGGCCGCAGGGACAAAGGGTTGTGTTAACCAGGTGTATTGTCCTGATTTTAATGGCAAACACAGGGAAGAGCTGACAGTGGGTTTCGGTTGAAATGTTACTTGAGAACAGAAGAGCTGTAGATAAAAACAAAAGAAAAATAAAGCTGGTTTCTTTTCCTTTTTCTTTCAGACAGTAAACTAAACACTCAATCCAGGCACGGCCCACTTGACTACAGTAGCTTGCCACCTGTTTCGTGGGAAAGCAATGTTCAAGACAAGAGTTCCTAAATCCGAGGGGGGATAAAGAGAGAAAATAAATAAAAAATAATGGGAAAGCATTTAGTTTGAGCACGCCGGGCGCATACCAAGGCTCAGCTCGCAGATTCCAAAGACAAGCTGATGGAAGTGAGCCAGGCCTCCTCACACGGGAGGGGAGGACGTATGAAAGAGTGGACAGAAGAAGATGGAGTAAGAGGGTAAAAGAGTACGAGAGGGATTGCCTGTTGGAGGCATTAAAGAGATATTCTCTTTAATCAGGAACCTGCAGGACGCTGATGGACAAGGGACACTGAGTGATGGAGGGAGATGGTGAGAGGGGAGGCAGGGGGTGACAAAGATAAAGGGGAGTATTTTTTGGAACACTACAGCTGGAATACCTCAAGACCCCCCACCCCTCACCCCAATAACCCCTACCTGCCTTCTGTTTGCCCTCATACCCCACCCCCATAAAAACGGCACTGTCTCCTAGTTTAAAAAAGATGAATGCAGCAGGTATACTCCATGAATTGTTGACCTCGGCCGACAGGGCACTTTGACAGCAGCCAAGCAGGGCCCTGCATGGGAGGATTAATGGTTCAGGGAGATGCAATGAGACAACCACACCACAAGTGGTTTGTCATGTTCTCTCTACAGTTTCTCCCACCATATCTTTATCCCCCACACATACACACACACACACACACACACACACACACACACACACACACACACACACACACACACACACACACACACACACACACACACACACACACACACACACACAAACACATCACAGACCCGACTCCAGGATCCCAGACTCCGAGCTCTTAAACCAGACTCAGCGCATGTGTTGAGAACAAGTGAGCCTCTTTGTTCAATGACACCACCATCCTTCACTCCAGAGGTAACTCACTGACAGACTGTTCAGTCACCAGAAGAGAGATGGATGAAGACACTTTGTAACTTGAAGAGAGAGGGAGGGGGAAATGGATTGATATGACCGAGAGATAGCAGATAGTAAAAGAGGATACGTAATTGTGGTAAAAAAAAAAATGATAAGGAACAACATGGGAGAAGATAGAGGAAAGAGGAGCAAAACAGATCCAACATATATTTGAGTTAAGTTAGGCCAGAGCAAAAAGGAGCTGCGTCGCTTTGAGACACAGTGGCATCACAGGCCAGATTACTGTCTCCACCGTCTCTCAGCTGGACCTCCCTGACAACCAATCCCCATCCGGGAAGCTTTGTAACCCAGGCCATGAGAGGGTGGGGCAGGGTCAGGGGTTACGAGTTTTAGGGCTGACAGACAAGAGAGATTGATGCCCGTTGACAAAACTTGAGCCATACTCGGTCTCAGCAGCAGCCCTGCCTGCTCCCTGGGGGCCAGAAGGGTGGATCAGAGACACAGATACAATCCCCCATCCCTTCACATCCCCAGGGAAACACACTTTGACTGCCCCCAACTATCATACACTTAAATGCTATCCCACTTCCCTGTCCGGTCTTGTTTGATCATGTCCTTAACTGTAAGAGGAAGCAGCGAAAGGCCTCAGTAAACGGAGAGCTTTGACATATATTTTGTTTCATCCAGTCGTGAATTCCTACAGGGACACATGTAACATTACTGTATGTGTGTCCATCAGCTAGGGGAGAGCATGGTGCTGCTGGGAGAAAAATGGAGTCTAGTACTGCAGAGTTAAAGAAATGCGGCATTTATTCCCACAGATAGAGTTACATGGGGGAGCAATCCTGTGGACCAAAACAGGCTGTTAAACTCACAAATGGTCTTTGGTAGATATTGTTACACACAGCCTAACTGGCTCAGTGACGGAAAGGGGGTTGGTAAAAAAAAAATGATCTGTTAGATTGTTGTACCTTTTGTAGAAAATATGTGCAAGAAGAGCAGGACATGCAAGATCAGTAACTCTCTCCTCTCGTTACATGAAGTCATTCATAAGGAACGTGAGAGCGCTCTCTCTGAAGAGAGAATGTGAGATGCTGGATCTACTGTTTGCAGATATGTAGAAAGTTGTAAAATTTCATCTGCAGAGGCGACAAAATAAATAGCGGTCTGTGTGTGTATGTGCATGTGTGTGTTTCTGTGCCCTCACACATGGTGAAGGTCTGAATGGATGCCAATGAAGAGTCTTCAGGTCTGTATATGCAGTCATAAAGGACACCGGTGTTATGCAACACGCACACTTTATTTTAACAAACTGTCAGACTATGTATTTGCAGGAAATAATTTACCTCTGCTGCTTGATTTCTCTAGCAGTATTAATACCTGTTATGAGTTAGTAACTAAATAAATGTTTCAAAAAGCCAAGAATATATTTCTCTTATAATTCTGTCAAGAGATCATTCCACATTTGTATCTTTCATTAACAATATCTGTTCTAAAAGGTCCAGTGATAGATTAAGTTTAGTGATCTACATGTGTATGTGCAAGAAACTGTCTGTGAAATAAGAAAAAGAATGAACAAGAGTTAAGTAAAGATATGCTTGAGGGATCTGTGAGTTTTTACAGGCATTTAGGCTTTATATGTTCATACACATGTGAACAGTCACTGGCAACAAATGTAAAAACAGATATAAGTCTTCACAAAAATACAAATACAAAAAACTTTATTTCACAGAGATTGATCTCATCCAACTGGTAGATGTTTAAAGGAAAATCTTGAATAACATTGCAGGTTTGAACTAGCTCACCTTCCTCCATCTCTGTCTGCGCTCACCCATCAGAAGAACAAGGTGAGGATTTGGTGTAAACAGAGAATCACTGTCCGTTTGAAGCCAACCAGGAGGTCATGTTCATGGCCCCGTCCACTTCCACCCTGTTTCCTCCATTGATTGGAAGTGTTTATCACATTGGGGAGAGGTCAAGGAGGGGGTCAAGTCAGAGAGGGGCTAGTGGGCTTCCACCCAGCCGTCTGGCTTATGATACTGTCCAGAGCCTGCCCACAGACACAGAAACGTGTTGAGTAAGACTAAGTGGATTTCTCAGGTATCGTGGGAGAACATGTCTGTGATTAGTTGAGGAAAGATGGAAGGTTTTAAAGAACAAACATATTAGGAAATTCCACAAGAGGTTCCGAGTGATTTCAGTTTTTCTGCCCACTGGCTCAACAAACACCAATTTACACTACAGTATGTACACTACACCTGTCCTCAAATTACCATGAACCTGCCCATGTCCAACTCCTCCTCTGTCATTTGCATCGTCAGTCGGTTTTCAGATCAGCAGCACACTCACATAAAGCTTTCATCTTCAGACAGAGGCCTAGTTCAGGGCCTTTCCCTGTGCCCCAGGCCTTGCCGTGGCTTATCCTGGGGCACAAAGACATCCTTCTCATGAATGACAGGGCTGGGACCTCCCCTGCCTCCCTATTTGACCCTCTTGTTGGCCTAATTGTGTGTAATGCCAGGGCCATGCCCCACCCAACCCCAGTGGGCCCCCGGGCGGCTGCAACGAAGCCCACGGCTGCAGAGGCCAATTATTTCCTTATTGTTGACACAGACAACCTGACAGTCTTCCTCCCACATATCTTCTGTCCTCCCATGTAGTTTGGTGTCTCTTTTTCCCTCTCTCCCCAACTTTTTCAGGACCACCTAGTTGTTTCGGCCTGATGCAGTTATTTTCATGCTGTGTCTGCAGGATCCTCTCTGTTCTGCTCACGCTCTCTGCATACCAGCGGAGAGAGCTATTAACAATACGGCCTTAAGGCACGGCCGTGACGGGAGGGTGTGAGGGGGTTAAAGGTCACCTGCTGTAGAGCCAAAGTCATTTGTTTACTTCTTGACCAAGAAGGGCCTCATAGAAGCATGTATTTATATATTATTCATATTATTGTTATTATAATTAATATTATATCTAAAATAACACCAGTAAATGCTATCAATATTATAGAGAACGAAAGCTTTGATATGTTATGGCATTTATTTTACAATACATTTTTCAACTACCATGTTTTAGTAAATGAGCTGTGAGGGATGCAGAAAAATACAAATAGACTTTAAATGACACAAGGAAATCTAAAACCTCACAAGAGGGACAAAACATCCACAAGACATCCAAAACGTCCACAAAGAGTCAACAAATAACCAAAAGCAGACTTTAAACGTGAAGAGGCTAAATGACCACAAGAAGACACTAAACAACCACAAAAAGGCATACAAAATACAACAAGGGGCATCTTAACAACTACAAAGAGCTAAAGAGACAAACAAAAACAACCACAAAGAAATAATCACAAGAAAATATAAAAAAATAAAACCTCATGGAGACACAAACAAACACAAGGTGACCTGAAATGACCCCTGGGAGTTGCATTTATTAAGCATTCTTTTATTTCATTGGTGTGACTATTAATAATGTACAGTACATTATTTTCACGAAACTGGGATGTTTTTGTTAACAAATGACTTCCCCCTTCCTCAATTTTAAAGTTTCTGAAGACAATAGAAGTGATCAAACAAGACCTGCTGTGACAAAACATCACTGCGCTATATAAACAGTGTGGGGTCAAGGGCGGCAAACTATAAATTGAGGCCCTTTCTCATCCTGAGCCATGCATGGATGCCAGCCAAAGTGTTAGAAGAAGATAAGACTGTATTTTTGTGTGTGTGTGTGTGTGTGTGTGTGTGTGTGTGTGTGTGTGTGTGTGTGTGTGTGTGTGTGTGTGTGTCAGCTATAATCTGAGCTTTTTGCAAGCTGTCAGCTATCGCACTGGAGAAGGGACACAAAAGAGAACTTCACCATCACACTGAGAATAAGGGGGCTCTGCCAAGCACCCAGAGGGAGGGTTAGTATGTTTTTGTGTGTACACAGAAATGTGAGTGCACAGATCTTGGAAAACTTCCTTCCTAGGTAAGCAGCATCACCTTTACATTAACTGTACATCTGTGATCATATCTGTCCTCTTGTCCTCAGTCTTTTTGACCTGTTACAACCTCCACTGTCAGACCAAGATGGTCTGTGTGTGTGTATAAGTGTGTTTGGCAAAGTGTGTGTTTTATCTGGTTTGATCTCTCTCTCTCCAGCCTAGAATATTCACTGCACTTCTCACCATACCCCTCATGTGACAGTTATTGTTCTACTGGGATACAAGTCCCACCAGGTGTGTATGATGTGTGTGACAGACAGATGATTTAGCACCACAGGTCTGTGCTTTTTAACGAGTTAGAGGACCCTGCGCAGACGGATGGATAAGTTGGACCCATGGGAGCCATACAGGCTCCTATAGAGGCCGCCTGACTCCGCCCAAGAGACAGTGCTACAACCGGGATGTCGGTCCACGCTGGTGTGAGCTGGGGCCGGTCTGTGGTGTGACGAATGGGACACCTGAGCCACACTGTAACACCACCAGCGTGGTGGGTCCCCCTAATCACTCTGGCTGCCCAACTTCCAGTGTCAGGTTTCAGATTCCAGGGGGTGTGATCGTGGAGCTCTGGCCCAGTGGGGCTGAGGTGTCTGGTTTGCTTTAACAACAAACATTTACTGACACTTCTGCACATACCACTCAATGCCCTTCAATGTTCCTACACAAACCCCAAAAACACACAGATGAGCAAATGAACACGTGTTTAGCACATGCAAACAACACATGCACCTCACACCCAGGCCGCTGAGACTTGTCACTGAAACTGTCATGAAGTTACAGTGCCAATCACTGCCAACCTAGATTGGATCAGGATCACCGTTTACAACACTATGTATCACCCAGCAGATGGTAGTCAACCGGAATGTTGTGAAATATGAACACTTATGTGCTAGATGATGCTGCTTTAATATAGTGGAATATATGGAGAGAATGGTGAGGCGTGTGGCACAGTGGGTTGTGCGTAGGTGTTCGGATCAGTGGGGTCACAGGTTCAAACCCCACTGCAGTCAGCATGTCGTTGTGTCCCATGGGCAAGACACTTCACCCCAAATTGCTCCTGTGGGGATTGTCCACAGTATTGAGTATGTAAGTCGCTTTGGATAAAAGCGTCTAACAAGTAACATGTAATACCAGCTGTCCCGCTCTATTTAAATGTATGGGTCACTCTGAAGACCCATGCAAAAAAGTATCATTTCATCAGTGAAATGGTCAGTGAATAAACACTAATCTAAAGTTGTCAGTTGTAAGATTGTACTTTAAAGAGAAGGGGGGGGGGGGTCGGATATGGGGGCAGAAATCAATGCTTGGTGATACAGTGCTCTGTTGACATAAACGCAAACTATCAGTTTACCATGTTAATTACATATCTAATAGCTTGGTCTGAGGTGAAACATGCCCTCCTGCCCCCTCTCTTTGGGTTTTATTTTTGGATCAGCTGGAGGAGGTGGGGTGACAAGGAGGCAGAGGACAGTCTCTGTGCCCAGGACTAAAGCCTTCCTGTTTGGGCACATGAGACCCACTCCTCCCCTCATCTTTGCCGACAACCACCACATCCATATTTAGGTGATGGGAAAACTATGCAGGGAGATATTTCAGTAAACTGTGTGTCAATAGTGATCCGTGCCAAACAAAACTTTATCTGCACTTGTTTCTCTCCTTAATCGCTCATCTAAACAAGCTTGAGGGTTGGTGGGAAAGGAGGAAGAAGGGGAAGGGGGTGGGAGGTGGAAAGGTGAGGAGGCAAGAAAGGGGGATTGGATGGGGATTTGCCAAAATAAATGCATGAATGCCGTCTTTGACTGACTGGCATCTTTGAAGTGAGCTATAATTGCGAGCCTCTTGTCCAGCAGTGGAGCCTGTGGCAAGCCGGGCTCTGGCCAAGCTGAGATGTCTGGCTGCAGCACTGAGGAAACGTCATGGCTTAACAATAAACAAAGTCACAGGGCCTCAATTTAGCGTGATAAATGCTTTGGTGGCAGCAAAGTGGAAAAACACAAAAGAAAAGCAGTTATTGCTTTATTTGTTGAAATGTGGAGGAATCTGCCTGTGTTTATCCTTCCACTGCAGAATTATTGCTCTGATAGGAAACCAATGCAGTTCCACATTGGGTGAACCACTTAGAAATCCCCCCTGACTAAAAAAATGACGGCATGTATTACAAGGTAAGTACCAAAGCCCTATGACGGCTGAAGAGGATCCTCACAAAGCTCCTTTCACAGCAGTACACATCCAGCCATTAGGTAACACTTGAGCCCTCAGCCCTCTGAGAACAGCACTACCTGTGTTTAATGTACTCGCTACTCTCGGAGAACGCACTAAATGTATAAGCATGTGTTTATGTGTTCCTGCATGTACATCTACATGGGTATACATAAGCATCAGGGGCAGGGGGGTGAATCGGGGGTCCTGAGACATGAGAGCCGGACGTGGTGGGGTAAAACTCTTTCAGACCGCAGTGATGTTTTTTCCACCAGGGGGGAAGTGTGACAGGGTTACATGGGCCGTGATTAATACACAGCTCCTTGAAGTCTTATTTATAAAATAAACCTACCAAACCCCATGATTATTAGACGGAACTCCCTGAAGAATACCTTAAACAATGCACCTTTCAGCTTCACCTTTTAAAACTCTTTTTTTTGCCATGGGTGTGTTTTGCGGGCCTTTTTTTATGTTCCTCTGCAGCACTTTGGGAAAAACCCAACGTGCAACTGCCATACAATACCCCTCGGTGTATGCATATGTAACTTTGTACTACTTTTTCTAAAACTGTAAGAGTAAACGGAACAGGGATCAGTTTGGTGTTGGGGGAGCAGAAATGTACTTGTCGGGGCAGAGCTCAACATTGCTGCTAGGCGTTTCTTGTCCTTTGTTTAATTTTCTAATGATCAGGATTCTCGACAGCTCAGGTAGTGTGATGAGAAGACGGAAAGGCTGATCACTTTGAAGCAGCCATTTGATGTTTTCCTGAATTCGGGCACTGTGCCAAACATGCATTCCAGGTCCTGCAGATCCCTCTTTGAGTAGTGGGTCTTTTTACAGCCTTGAGAAATGTAGGCTGGATCCCATCAAAGCTCGTTCAATGTGTATACAGTACCAACACTTATATGTGTTTATTGTCAGATTCTGTCAAGAAAAACCACATTTGAGTCCCTGAACTTTCTAGCATTTATCCCTCAGCATCAAAGGAATGTCAGTACATAACCCTCAACTTAACAATATCCTTAACGTTTGCAATCCTGGCCGCCTATACGTTTTCATATCAACAGTACATCTGGTCTCTTTTGCAACATGCACCCTCTCTCTGCAGATTCTTTCCTTGCATGCAAACCCCTGCTGTTGACTGGAGGAATCCAGGCCCAGGTGGGGGGCTGGCTAGGGAACCTGGCAACCATCCAAAGGCTCACCCCCCCCCCACACACACACACACACACACACACACACACACACACACACACACACACACACACACACACACACACACACACACACACACACCACCACCACGACCACCAGTCACACACACAACCCTCTCCTCGAGTACACACACCTGTGCCCTGGTCTGGGCCTCTCTCGGCTGCCAGTCTGAACCCCAGGAACCCCAGAGTTGTTCTGCTGTTTGATCCAAAGAAATCTGAGGGTTTCATTCATATTCAGGTGCTACACTCAAAACACAGACCTGTACAAATTAAACACATTCACATACATGTACATACTGTGCATGCATGCTTTGGACTCATACTACAGATTCCCAGCTTTAATCTGCAGGTTTTACTAAATGTTCCTTAATGACGATTTGTTGAACTTGATTTGGAAAGGGCAACCAACAAATTGGCAGGGATGAATGAGAGTGACATCTAATACTTAACTTTCAGTAAGGTCATCATGATAAAATATATCCTTTGATGTGAAGTCATCTGCTACAAGGCATTTTACAGAAGCTGTTCATCCGGTCGCAACACTTTTATTCTGTGTAAACAGATTACAAAAGCACATACAGTATAGGTGGTGATGTCGATCAAAAACTGTTAATATCAGAATCCAACTGGATTTTCTATGTGCTAATATTAAATCCAGAGGGTTAAGGAATTGTCTTCAACCTGTTTCTCCTGGCGTTGCTGCCTTGGGTTTTTTGTTTTGTGTGTGTATAAGCACACATGAGTTCAAACACATCAGCTGCATCCAGGTAGCTCTGACATCACTTCTCCTGATTGGTTATTGCTTTAGACAATTTGTTTTTCTAGAAATAGTAAGTTATGTTGTCATTGTTCATTTGACAGAAACAATTTTCTAGGGCCTCTTCTACTTTTTCTGTCAGTGTGCCGGCTCATTTGGGCTACACACACCTGATTTTATATTTTGAAGCAATCATCACAATTCTGCTTGCATATTCAAATGACAATGTAAAACATCTGCAAATCACAGTGGATGCAGAACAATATGAAGAATGCTACAAATACACACAAACACATGCACTGTCATGGCAGTGCTGCATGTATGCACAGAAACATGGACCCACACGTGTTGCACCTGATGTGCACTCTCAGCTTCAATTTTTCACGCCTTCTTTGATGCAACCCACATCCTGTCGGTGTTGGCAGGGTGGGGTGAAGTTAAGGATTAGTGAGGTGGTCTGTAAGCAGAACAACATGTAGTGAATGCCCCTTCTCACCTCTATCCCTCCCCATATCATAGAACAAGGTTCACCTTCCCACTCCTGCCGGCCGACCCGTAGTGAAGGGCTGAAAGTGCAGGATCCAAATCTCCCTCCATTCTCCACACATGCCAGACATAGGGGAGGAAAGAATAACAGGCTTTACCGCCTCTAGCTAGCCTTATATTCTCTGCCCAGGACTATGGCTCAGCCCCACCAACAGATAATCATTACAGCTCCAAAAGACATGTAGGAAAGGAGAAAAGCCAAAGGAGGGGGAGAAAGAAAGAGAGAGAAATGATACCGCACTGATTTGATGGTGGGAGGACAGTAACAAGGAACTGTACACAGAAAAAAATAGCAAAGGCAGGAGTGGGAGTCTAATAAATGAAAACAAGTGGAAAGTTTCAGAGATAAATCTGGATGAAATGGAGTGTTCATTTATAGTGGATGTGTTGTTTATTACAAGAATGGAAGAGTACCCACAAATGAGAAAATAGAGAAGAAAAATTAAATAGAGACAGTCTTAAAGAGGAGAAAGAGAGGGACAAATACAAGTAATATATGAGAGGCAGCAGATAAGATAGGCAATAGAAATACAGATTGACCATAATATGAAACACAGGGGTAGAAAAGTAGAACATCATGACAGAAGACAGACCTGGATCAAATCCAAGTCAAATGAAAAACACACTTAGGCTGCATGCTGATCCCACACACCTAGTCCGTCTCTGGGTCTCTTTCATCTGCAGCTCTGAAGCAACAGCCAGCACACAGGAAAATTGTTCATGTAATAAAAGTGTGGAGGGGTAGTTCTCCAAGTCATCCTCAGCTGGCAGACAATGTGCAGACAGATATAGGGCCTGCGTGTTCTGGGCGAAGATGTCATACCTGGATGGAAAGCGAGTGGAGACAGGATGACAAGAACATGGCGAAAAAGAATGAAGCAAAAGACCCATGGCAGCAGAACATATTGGCTTAGGAAAGACCAGGGTTTATTCAAGACCAATGAGCACATCAATCTGCCCTGACACAGAGGAAAACAAAAGGTTTACATTTGAAGAATAAATGACATAGTGCTTTGAATTGAGGGTAGTATCTTTACATGTTATTTGTAATCTTAAAGTCATTAACAACCACTACCAGAAACCCCTGTTTTTTCTATGAAGCAAAATATACTATATTTTCATATTCTTTCCTTAAATTAATGCAATATAGAAAATAAGAAGACTAAAGTAAAAAGTCCTGCTTTATAATATCACTTTAACATGTAAGTATTGTTAAGAAAATGTTAGACGTACGCATAGTAAAAGTAGGTATTTTGCATATTAGTTTTTTGCCAAACATTATCCGTAAAGTCGCATATATATATATACATATATGTGTGTTTTTATGTGAATATGTTTTTATGTGATTGTAGTATTTATTACATGTACAGCACTTTGGCCCAACCAAAAATCGCTTTTAAATGTGCTTTATAAATAAACTTTTGATTTTGAAATATTGAAAGTTGGCCCTTCCTTCTCAGCTCAGCGAGGGCTACGATACTCAGCGATTGAAGGCAAACCTCAGATTCACTCTCGCGATGGAGCATGTTTTTGTTCTTTGGGCACGGTGTCTGCCATTGATATGCCAGCAATCTGGCACCTGGGAGTTTATATTTAGGATGCCACCCAAAAATCCCCAAACACAGTCAAATATAGTATTATTATATTATAAGGTATTTCGTCCGATAAAGAGACTTTGCACACTTATAGTGGTGCATAAATGAGGATTGAATGGGATGCATTTTATGAGTCTAAACATTGTTTTTTGGGGGGGTAAATTCCCACTCACTGAATAAATGTTCCTTTGAATAAATGTTTACTTGTAAACAAAAATGCAATATTTCCCTTCCATACTGCTACTGCATTAGCACATACTCTAGAAACTAATTTGTACTTAAGTATGGTTCAATGTAAGTAGTTTTATTTTAACTCAATGTTTTTGGATACGTACGCGCCAACAAAGTAACCTTTTAGCCTCCCGTGTGCATCAAAAAACAACATCTATCTCATTTTGTAAATATGATGCACCACCTGCAGACATCTCCATCAGGCTTATGTAATGTCTACAGCAGCACTTTTGTACTCTGTGTGATGAGAGAGAGAGAGTAAACATGAGTGTAGAGGTAGCTCAAGGCTGTAGCGTGAGTCCAGAGATGTGTTTTTGTGATGTTATCTTGACAGCCGTAAACAATTCTTACTCAGAACAGACCGGCAGAGACACTGCAACACGCTGATTGTAAACTAAAACAGACTACGACCCTGAGAAATCAGTCTTTCACTTTGTATTTGTTGTGCTGATGTTTGTCGCGATTTTGTTTCATTGCTTTCATCTGCCTTTTATTCTCTCACTCACTTGCTTTCTGTGTCATCTTCATCAACTTTTCTCAATATGTTACACACTACTTGTATCTTCTGCAAATGTTATCGCACCTATCACATTCCCTCTTCTTCTTGTCTTTCTCCTGTGTTCAGCATGTCTTTCTGTGTTGGTCACAGCTCACTGCCGCTCCATCACACGCACTCCCTCGGTCCCTGGCGTCCTTTAGGTGAAAAGATACCAGCTTTTGCCCAGGAGATTGTATATTGTGTGATGGTAGTCCACTACACAACATACAATCTGATGAAATGATGATTTTGAATGTACTCCTGAGTCTTTGCCAAAGCAGGTTTGTATTCTTTTGATTGTATGACTAGCATATTTATTGGAAGGAGCTAAACCCTTGTCACACACTATAATGCATCCACAGCATTCTAATGGCTTGTTGCAGCCAGAACGGAGATACATTGAAGAAGCTCTGCTAAACATCAACCCAGACCCCAAAGGTTGGTTGTTTGAGCCTTGTGTACATCTCAGTGTTTCCCATATGTTGATTTATTTGTGGCGGGCCGCCACAATTAAATATCGTCCGCCACAAATGGATCTCATTAAAAGAAAAAAAAATTACATTTCTTTTTTTTCTTTTTTATATAAATGTTGGTGGTCTAATGGATAGTGAGGTGGGCTGATGATCGGAAGATTGCGAGTTCAAATCCTGCCTGGAACACCACTACTAGTGTGCCCTTGAGTAAGGCACTTAGTCCTCAGTTACTCCAGGGTGAATGTCCCTGTAACTGGTCATTGTAAATCGCTTTGGAATAAGGCGTCTGCTAAATGCCTACATTGTAAATGATATTTCTGGGAGAATAAACCCCACAGATCCTCAACTCCGGTGTGTCTCACTCATTAACAACGCAACACAGAGCAACAAGAACGTTGTTGTAGCCATGAACTCGCATGTATTGCGTGGGCCACCCGAATAGGTTAAGGGGCCTTTGGCTTTTCTTGCCGGGGGGTTGCGGTGCCCCCACAAATAGAATCAAATTCTGTGGGAAACACTGCATCTTCATGTTAAAAATGTGCTGTTTATATCTTCTACTTTAAATGTATTGTCTATAATCCTCCACAAGTTTTTTTTAGATGATTCAAACACAAACATAAGAAACAAACACATTCCTTCTTTTAGCTGAGCCTTCACAATTCACAATGTTAATTTCTGTGAGCAGACGGCTTAACCAACAACACGTCTGCACAGGTCTGCCGTCTGAATTTAATTAACGATTCAGACACAATTAATATTTCCTCCCCAGATGTTTCGATTAAGTAATTTATGGAAATGTCCTCTTCAACCTGCACAGTGTCTGTGGGTTTGCAATGCCTACGTGTTGACTAATATCTTGGAGCAGATTGGGATACGTTAGCAGGTTTCTGCACAGTAATGACATTCCTCAGTGTGTCTGTTTTCCTCCTGTGCCTTATAGTTTTTTAGGCCTCAACTTCCTTTACTTTCAAACTGTTACGATGAGCTGTAAAGCATCAGGAACGAGAGACTCCTGAATATTGCATTTGTCCTTTCGAAAATAAGTAAGAAAACACTCTTTTTTTTGAGCACCTGGAAAACAATAACTGCAGTGTGGTGGATATATAATATTCCTGAGAGTGCAAGTTGAACCAACATTGGGTTCTGTTACACAACAGTAGTTTCTGACTGGGACGATTTTCAATAGCATCAAAAAGAAATGAATTAGAGAACGTTTTTACCAAAGTAGCATAAGGGAAAGCAAGCAGCGAACACATGAGGGAGGGAGAGGATATCATGTAATGTGACTGGTAAAGGGATAAAAGAAGGAACTGTGGGAGGAAGCAGGGCATGAGAAGAGAACAGGGGTGTAGAAAAGAGTGTGTGTGTGTGTGTGCGGTGGTTCTGCTTGCGGATGTTGTAGACGGTAATGTTATACCTCCTCTGTGTTTTGACATTTGAAGACTAATGGAAGTTGGTTTATACCTACAAAAAGCCAGACGATTATTAAGCCTCTTTTCTAGACGTAAATAAAAGGCATAGAAGCATCATTTTCACATGAGGACACCGGTGCCTTTGTACTTGATATCCCCGGCAATTTTCTCAAAGTATCACCACAAATATCTATATATTTTGTTCATGTACACTTTATTTCCTCCATTGCATCCCCTTGTGATAAAAAGTATGTGAGAAAAGCAACTCCATGTAGGAGCCTGCAGTGTTATCTTCAGTATTTGGCCAAATAAGAGACAGACAGATGAGGAAAATGCTGTCTGCATATTTTGGATACAGAAAGTGCAGGGGGGATAGAAAAAGAGAGAGAGCTCAAAGATTTGTGGGATTGAAATGAGAAAAACATATGCAACCATTCCCAACAATGTGTACTCTGTGTGAGTGTGACCTTGAGCGACCCTGAGACGGATAAGGTAGAACCCAAATATATTTTGACTTTGAATGTTGTGTTCACAAAGAACCACATCGCTTACTTCTCTATTGTAACATAAGTTCTAAGTGTCTCAAGGTCATTACCTTGAGACACTTAGAACTTATGTTACAATAGAGAACAAATCCTCACAATGAAGCCTGTATACAGAATTATTCTTCCAAAATGAGCCCATTTTTCCAATCTACCAGCTCTTTTTGTATGCTTTTGTTAGGTTTAGGCACAACAAATTCTTAATTGAAGTTAGGGTTAGGATATGATATGAACATAACCACGTTGTTTTATGCCTACAACTAACCAAACCTTGACCAAGCGTCACACTAGAAAACACTCCAATGTGCCGTTTTAAAGGGCCTGACCAAACAATGTCTCTTGCTCTTCACTACAAGAGACTTGTGTTCATGGTCAAAAGGAAATAACTTGATGGTTGTATTAAAATGGGATTAGAAACATCAGACTCCTGTGTGAAAATCAAAGTCACTGCTTTGATGACCCCTCTTCTCCTCTTCATTATGACAATGTGACACTTCTACTACTTCAATGTCATGCTTCTACCTACAGTATAATGCTTTCACAATGCAAATGGCTGCTAGAGGTCTTTATCAGCTAAACATAAAAATAGTGTGTTGTCTTTCAATGCAATTTTTCTTGTGAGGATAAAACATTTTTCTAGCATTTTGTTTATCCCAGTTTGAACCGAGATACACCTGTCCCAGGAATGTTGTATGATTTCCTGTTCCATTTGTGGTACAGTATTCATCTTTTCATAATATTTTGAAGGGTTATTAAAGATTGAGGAACTGTCTCTTGTCCTTAAATCAGTTGGGATTGGCCAGCATCATCCTCCCCATCGTTTCCACTTTGTACTATAGACGCCTTTTGTACTCTTCCTTAAAGTAGCTGTTACACCTTAACACAAATCCAAAAACCAGTCAAGTCTGATTTCATTCATCTAGAGCTGATAAAGTCTTGGAGTCCAGTGCCATCTCTCAGATATGGTTGCTGTGGTTGTTGCCTGACGACATCTCTGTTATGGTCATGTTTAGAGATTATCCAGGTACTATCTTGTTTGTATAGTCTCTGGAATAGGTGATAGAGTGTGACTTCATGGGGGATTTGTATAGTTTTTTCAGGGTCTTGTTACAACTCACCTAGCCATTACATTGCTACTTTGTGAGCTCAGCCACTTTTACATAAGGGTAATGTCAGGAAAGGTTTAGCTTCATGACATTTCTTTTAACAGTTTGTTTGTTCTATTCAGCTCCCAATCCTATCCCCATAGTGCCGTCTACTCTTCCTGAGATCATAGGTTGAACTTTAAATGCCGGAATATAAAAGTCAATCCTCAGATTTACCTCTCAATTAACCTCCACACTTTCCAACCTATTTTTCCCTCTTTCCGTGTGACCTTCTCACCTCTTCCCCTGTTTTTATATCCCTGCCCCCCTCTTCCAAACACAGGAAACCTGTGCTGGAAAACCCAGCTTGTGTGTCACTCCACTTTAAAGTGAGAGTATCAAGCAGGAAAATAAATATGGGATGGAGAAAGTAGCAGCAGAACAAAGTAAAACAAAATTGGCGTGGCTGCATAGCCAGGTTCTGGCTGATGTCCATGTTGATAGAGAGGCTTAAGCCCAGGCTAGCGTTTCAAAAAAGCCGCCTCTGATGCTATCACATGCTATCGCTATGCTATTAGACTGCCCGGGTTATGATGGTTGCTTTGATTACGTTGCACAGGGTGTAAGGCAGCACTCTAGTATTTCCTATCCCTTGCTGAGTAATCATTTAGAAAGCTCAAAAGGATTAGTGTGTGCCCACCAAGGCGACAATTGTGTGTTTGAATTACTCTCCTGCTCTTGTCCATTTTTCCATGCTCTTTGATTTGATTCCAACATACCCAGTCTTCCCTCTCTGTACACCGGTCACCGATCTCTCACCTGACTAATCCTGCAAAGCTGACACAATAATTTGTCTGACAGAGACGCACTTAGCCAGTGGGCTCTGTAGTGTGTCACTGCTTTGCCTGCTACAAGGAGGGCACCAACAGATGATCAAAAAGCATTTTAAAATCTTCTCTCACAAGTGGTGCATTGTGGGACGCAGGCTGTCAAATGTTGGAACTGATTACATAAAGGTGTACATCCCTCCTTTAATCACACATCAAAGACTCAACATTCTCATGGTGACAAGCTAGCCCATCCCATCTTGTACACTTTGAAGTGGTATCACACACTGTCACACAAGTACTACTTTGTCTCTACACATGAACCAACACAGACAGACAATTTAAGTGGCTCATATCAACAGCGCAACCATTCTTCAGTGTGTAAACTGATATCAGTAAGAACAACTTAAAAAGCCAAACATAGGTGGGAAAGCGTATAGATGAAAGTACATTTCCCAACAAGTCTTAACAGCTTTGTTCTAGAAAGATCCTGAGTGGAGATGTATCTGGAGGAATGTAGGGGGGAATCGCAGCCTGCATATTAAGCAGCCTGGCAAGGGGAAAATACGATACAGAGGGCAGATATGTTGAGGTGGCGGGGGGCGTTTAACATTCCTATAAAGTTGCTGTGGGGACAGGCCAGGCTGTGTTCCACGACCGTGTCCACGTGTTGACAGCTTTACGCCTGTGGTCCTGTACTTTCACTGCTGCTTTAGATAAAACCAAAGCTTTGGACGGGTATCGCTAGCTGTATAAACTGAGAGAAAAGCTAGCCTGGACTGAAGATCAATTCGAAACGCTTCAGGGTGTATCTGTTAGATGAGAATAGGAAGATATCCTTTTGTCTGAATAATGTCAATAAATGTCTGCATGTCTCCACCGTCAACAGGTGCTCAGTCTGAAATCCAAACAACAACCTCAGACTTCAGATGGTCACGCTGGTTGAGTTTGTCGACTTAAGGCCCTCCCTCTTAACCCCAGTTAAAAAAGCACACAGCTTGTCTTTCCTCAGTCCACCTCTTGGCTCTCAATCACAGAAGAGGAAACACTGTTGGTTCGTGGTTCACAGAAAAACGTATCATGGAGTTTATAAGGTTATGAGGTCAATTCACCCAAATGACATTGAAAAATGTTCTCATACATGTTGTTTTGTGTTGTTTTTTTTACATAAAATGTGACATATATTAGTATATTGTATCTTGTGTTTTCTACAAAAAGTTATCCAGATTTCCATGAACTTTGTACTGAGAATAATCTCTAGTGCCCAGTAATTCAAAGGTAACTTTTGCCCTTCCACATTTTTAGTTTGTAAAAGTTTGTTGTAATATTTAGATAGCCTAAAAGTTATTTTTCAGTGTTCGGTTGCACTTTGTGGCTAAATCAGTCATTCAAACCTGCGGTCATGACACATCATTGCTTTAGTTAAAAATAAAGAACTTTGTTGAATGATGTCACATTGTTTCTCCCTTTACTAAAAGTTAAAATGTCCAAAAAATATACAATATGCAGCATTTGTAGGATGTGCCTTGGTTGCTGGGTTGCAGTGTAAATACAGCTTACTATCCTTGTCAAAAAGGACCATTGAAAATGGTGGTAGTAGTTTATTATTGAGCTAAAGTGTAAATACACTGTGATGGTGTTTGTTGGCTGTTCCCCAACATGTGCTGAGCATTCTGGCCTGCTCAGTCCTCCACCAACCTCTTCACACTGCTCCCTCGGTCTATTACCACCCCTCGTCCCACTCACACAGCGTCACAGTGGAACCATCCGCCCCAGCACCGGCTTTGATGACAGTATTAAGTGTTTCTAAGTGTAGCTCTCATAAGTGAAGCTCCCTGTTGCCTCGTTCCTGTTGATATGCAGCAATAGA
This sequence comes from Gymnodraco acuticeps, assembly GCF_902827175.1. NCBI lineage: Eukaryota > Metazoa > Chordata > Actinopteri > Perciformes > Bathydraconidae > Gymnodraco > Gymnodraco acuticeps. The sequence goes on from NW_022990238.1 coordinate 2,081,563, forward strand.
GGTGGCATTCTGCAGCTCACAGGTGTTAATTGTATACGTGTGAAGTGGTCTCTTTTAAATCTGATCATGGTCATGAGGTATGGATTGAAAAGCAAGCATGCACAAATCCAAGGAAAATATACAAGTGCACTGAATCTATGTTTCTCCAAGAGCCAGCTGACAAACTAATATACATCTGGTGAACTTGAGCGGGCTACTTTTAGGCGGAGGAGAAAACATTCATTTAGTCCCACTTATAGGGTGTGAAGGATATGCAGTCGAGTATACTGTCGTTTTTGATGTTCACACTTCATTTAAGATGTGCCTGGATTAGCTTAAACCAGGCAAACAAATTGTCTTTCAGTCAGTTTATACAGTGTCTTCTCTCCCGCCCTCCCTCACTCCCTCCCATCTTTTCACCAGAGCTTCTCAAGCGAGTGGATTTCAAAAGCGACAGTCTGATAGGGCTCTTTATATGAAAGACATAGCTCCAGTGTTCCCTTAATGGCTGGTTTCTTCAATGAGCACTTCTCAGAATACCCTCCCTTGACTCCTATCTCGTTTGATAATGAACATTTTGTCCTTATTATGCAGAAGTGGTTCTTTCTTCTTCTGTAGGGTGAATGAAGAGGTACATTCTGAACTTAAAAGTATCTTTTATATAACGGCAAGTTAACAAAAGCACAATAAAGAAATATTAAATTCAAGAATCTGTAATATTAACATTTTACCACAATGATTTTTTGTATTTGCAACAATGTGCATTGAGTTTTTTATTATTCACTGAGTTCCAGTCATGCGACCATGCAAGACGAGTGTGTTCGTTTTATTTTCAAAAAGAACAATGAGTTTGCTTGCATGATGTACTCAGTGCAGGGCTCAGATATTTGAGTATAAATGGCGTGAAAAAAGAAGTTGTGCCAGACAGGAATGTCCTTCTCAAGGGCATCTGTTGGACAATGCCCAGCATGCCGTGATGGGTGTTAAAATGTGTTGGAGGGCCGCCAAAAGCAGGAGGAAAAAAGAAGGGGAACTGAAAGAGTGAAATGGAGTGAGAGAATACCTCCAAGGAGACACTGTTCGCTTCTTCTCCCTGCTCTATTGGCTAGCAAAAGAAAACAAGACAAAGAGAGGAAGAAATGATTGACAGATCAATGAGGCAACAGGTGGATACAGAAATAATGTAACTTAAAAAATACGGCTTGAAAATTAAACAAGGGAGAAAAGATAGTTCAGCCGTAGAAGGATACGAGGGAGGAAACTAACAAAGAGGATATCTGATTGGCTGGAGGCAGTAGGGGACAGAGGAGGCGAGAGAAACAGAAGAAGGGAAGGTCATTTCACACTTCTCATTAGCATGATAGCCTTTCTTTACTTTGACCCATTAGACCTCTGCGACATACACTGACGTTGACAATACGTTACAGTATAGGGAGAGGAAGCACAAATCTGCGCTAACTTCCCTTTTCTCAATCCTTGCATCATACTGAATGTTCCTTTTCCTCTTTCCCTTGTATGTTAGATTGTAAACAGAAACATTTGTTTTACACAATGAAACCCCGAAGCAACTGGCAGCTATTCAGAGCGACCATCACCTGGATATTGTAGACATAAAAACGCACCGCTCAGGACCTTATAAAATAACATGCCAGTCAGGCTTTCAACAGCTCCTTCTTACTTCTCAAAGTGAAACCCTGCAATGCCACAGCAGAGACAAAAGCGATTAAACAGGTATGTCAGGTATTGTGGAGTGATTGTGTCTATGTGTGCCAGTGTGGAAGCCCAGTGTGTCTGCACAGCTGTGCATCTATATGAATGTTGGTCAGCCGTATGCAGCCAGAGCCGCCTTGCTGCCTTGTTTGTCGCAACAGGAGCCGCTGTCAGTCGAACAGTGACCCCACTATTCTGCAGGGGTCGAAGGTGAGAGGTCAATGAGGTGACACTGGGATTGTTGGGAGACGTTCAGGGGACTGGCCGGCTCCCCATCGCAGCCCTGACATGAAAACAAAAGGCTGCGACCTCGTCCCCTGGGAAGTTTTTAGATGCAATTAAAGTTGCTGATTTGGATTTTTAAACTCATAGTAGGAAAACACTTGAGCTATAACTCATTAAGCTCCTGGAGCCGAGAGAATCACTGAAGACATGCGGTCATCTGCCACCTCGTGAAAATTAGACCACAAAGCGAGTCATCGGTGCATTCCAGTGCAACGGGATATGAATCACAATGCTGACACTGTTGAGACACCCTGCAACTGGCAATGATAATACAATGAAGAACAAGTACGTAAATGACCATAATTGTGTAAATGTAAAATGTTTGGACACCGGAGAGGTCAGTGGCTGGTTGATCGCAGTGCTCCTGTCAATAGCTCTTGAGATTTCACAGCAGCAGTGAATTTCCGTGCTGTGGCTTGTCAGTGAGAGTTGTTTCATATAGCAACACAAAGGCAGCACTGGCTACACCACCAAACAGCCAGCCTTGCTCCAAGGGCCACACACTTGCACAATGGCTCCTCTGTAACTCCAGTGAGCCTGCAGACATTTGCTTTTGATCTCTCATCACGCGAATTCACACTCCAGAATAGCATTGAGAAGAACAAAAACGGTACATCTTCTTGGGACTATCTGGCGTCTGCTTCGTCTGTTGTTGTTTTTGGTCTCGTTGTCAAGAGCTATTCACGGACGTGGAAGCTTAACGTTTGCTCTGCACCCACTGAATATATTTCTTGATCTGACAACGTTGAGGAAAAATACTTCAACTGTAATTCTTGTATTAGTATAGAAAAGACAAAAAAGAGAATACGACATTGCCATGTCAGAAAGGCCATATTTTACAAAGACAAATGTATTGATGACGTTACCTGTAACAAAAAAAGGTGTTAACATGACTGACTCTACCCCCCAAATAGTCTTCTCTACCTCAAGCCCCCCATCTGATACCTCCTTAATCCACCAGGCTTTCTTTACCGGGGTGTTTATTCCTCTTTACATTCATAACAATCTTTATGGGATAACAGATCAGAAAATAATGTCTCAAAACAAACACACATGCAGCAAACACTAAATCATTTGGGTTCAACTTAACATTTCTAATATAAGACTGTTATAATCCCAATTTTTTAAAAGCTAAAACCCTCAAAAAGAAAGTGTCTTTCCAAGTGGATCTTTTATTCATTTATTTTTGTCCATTTATTTCTGTCTCATAAATCCCCATACATCAGCATGATGTAGTCAGTGCAGCAACCCTATTGTGCAGAAGCTCTGAGGTTTGACAGAACACTTATGTGACTCCTCATTAGACCATGCAATGCCACCTAGTAGCACCAACCACTGAAAGAGCATGCCACCCGCACTTAAGGCCGGCACCCACAACCAGACGCTTGTGCCTCATCATAGCCTGATGAGACCATTTGTTCTCAGTCTGGAAACGAGAGATGTAAAGAGATGGAAGCTGCTGCTGGTAATTCAGGGATTTCATTTCCCATCTATGTGTGTTATCGCAGGGCGGAGATCAACATGGAGAAGAGAGAAAAAAAGGGTAAGGACAAAAAAGCGAGAGATAGAGAGCGGTGTGGACATGCCCGCTGTCTGATTGTCTATCTCTCCTCTCCATCAACTCTGCAGCACCATGACGACAGCTTTCAACTGAAACAAGGCTGCTGCAAAATATTCAAATACAAGTCAAAGACATGGGCATCTCACATCACCCAGTGAGAATGATTCTCCAGCTGTTTTCTTTAACTCACTCCCGCTGAAGTAAATACAATACAGTCTTACATGGCATACAGTGCATGTCAAGCCACCTGTATCTTTGCATCAAATCTCGTAATTCTCCCCCTGCTGCCCTCTTTTTCTTATCAGCCTCTTCGACTTCTTATTGGTTTCCTCTCCTCCACTTTCTGTCTCCCACACTGTCTCACTTAACCTCTATCTCTTCCTGCTCTCCTCTCCCCTTACATATCATTACACATTTACATCGGAGACTCAGTGAAAAGCTCTCTCATAAAAAAGAGCCATTGTCCTAATTTCCTCTAAGATAAATGTCTCAAGCCTGTAATATCAGCAAATTATCAAGCACATTAACATTTTCCTGTTGCAGTATTAGTTTCCCTATTGCAAACATACCATTGTCATTCTCTGACTCTCATATGCACACAAGCCCTTCAGCATTTAATGTCTTGGATGAACTTAGAGCTGAAATGCACACTTGTGCCACTGGCAGAAGAGCAACAAAGGTCCACACAGGCCCTGTTGTCCTGGGACAGTAAGGTAGTTATCTGTGCCACAGTGGGAACATAAAGCAGTCAATAGATGAATGCTATCTTTATATCTACTGCACCAGAGGTGATTTGAAACACTGCCACTGGACGTCATTGAGCCCCTCCATGAAACACAGCCTTTGAAGCCCTGACAGCGCAGACAGAATCAGGCCAGCTCTTTGAAACTGGCGGTAGGGAAAGAAACACCTGAGCATTAAAAGAGGGCATTATTTAAATACAGCTCCATTAAAAATGTTGAACTTTGAGAATCATATGAGGAATAAAATATTTATCCCATAAAGACAGAAACTAAAGTGATATAATGTTCACTTAAAGAGAACAGAATACAGCGGTTAAGTTATTTTAAATATAAACAGTATATCATTATTTTGGTTCTGTTTCATATTCTACTTTTACATTTTGAGCTAATAGAAGTCAAACCTTTTAAATACACAAAATAACTGTTTACCACAAAGCACAGTAATCTTTAAAGTATCCCAACTTGGGAACTTGGTGTTATTCTTAGTTCAATCAAAGGGTCTAAGCCACAATGGAGTCCCTTGTTGGCTGTTTAGGCTTTGGGTAATTCAGCTATCTACCCAAATGTCTGTTTATTTAACTTTAACTTCCTGTTTTCCTACCACACATAATCTAAATGCTCTTTCTCACTTCCTGCCCGCAGGACTGCAGGTAAACCAAAACATTACGTCAGTGAGGACTTGGGTCTCGCCGCATTGGGCCCTGGAGGGCTTTTTTTTAAAGGAAAACTATAAACACAATGGCTGGCAGTGGGAGAGAGAGTTAATTACTAAAGCCGATTCACTCACTAATGATGTTTCACTTCTGTAGGGTGTTTTTAATGGGATTCAGGAGTCAGGCTGAGCAACAGCACAATCTGTTTTTAATGAGACTTTGAACGGGTAAGGTTGATGCTGTTGTGCACAGAGACAAAGCCACTGCTTTTACTTGCGGTGCAGAGTGATCTCATTAGAGGCTTGGTAATAAAGGAATACTGGAGTGATTAGAACAGGAGAAGGAAAAAAAAGAATGACATTATCAACGGTCTCACACTACTCACAGCAAAACCTGAGGTATTTATTTCACCGCAATCACACTTAATCCCTGTTGTTTTACTGCAGCTCTGACACAGTCTTGAGTCTATTCTGCTTGAGTTTGTTCAAGCAGTTCATCACATATTTAAAGTAAAAAGCAGGGGAGGCTTGATGTGTTTCCTGCCACACGTGGGTTGCAGCCTAAATATAAGCATGTGGAAGTAAGTGAGGTGGTGTTAAGGGTCCAGGTGATGTTGATAAGCATACCATAAACTCCCAGATAGCCAATTCATGCATTTATTTGTACACATTTTGAATCAAATCTCTACCTCTTTTTTTATTGTGTATTGTTTCCAGTACTGTTGTGTCATCACCAGCAGCTTTGTTTGAGTATGAAGAAGCTATTACAGTGAAGCTATTTCAAACTTGATAAATGTGTGACACCTAAATATCCGCATGAAAGAGCACCTTATCATATTTATTTATTTCATCTATTTCTTTCTTTAAGTCCACAGCACAACACTATGACAGGGCCAGTTAAGAACTGTAGTCATTCATGGATTACATGTTACTCCCTGGAAACAAATACATTAGTTTACTACTTACTACTACTAGTTATCAGTAAATGTGTTGGTTGCATTACTCATTACTTAATTTATTTACTCAGCACATCTGATCAAATATGCTTTCAAACACCACTGAATACTCCTCACATAAATGTCATACTGTATGTATTGTATTATTTATCACCTGTTATAGTTAATCAATGCCTTATGGCTTAATGAGCAGCCAGGCTTCGTTTAAGGAAGTATTCTGACCATCAACAGCTAACTTTATGTCAGCCTGTGACTGCGTACAGCACTCTTTAAGTCCCATGTTCACATTGTCTCTGATATTAATGACTATTATGTAATTACTGAACTTCAAAATGCATTTCCTTACACTATTAATTACTGTAACTCGTTAAGAAAATGTGTTACTTCCCAACAGTGACCATCTCAGATTAAATGAATGAAATTCCATCTGACAGCAATGCATTCAATATCTTAAGTGGCTTGCAGGCCTAGCAGTTGAGAAGAGAGGTGATTAGCGGTGTAACAATAGAGCATGATGACAAAGCATTGCGTGTCTCCCTGTGTGTGAGTGTCACCGCTACAATGAGAGAAAGGGAGGCTCGAGTCGCAGGGCTCTCACCCTGGAGTTGTCGCCTCAAACCTCTGCTGCATAGCCAGGGATTACTGTGCTCTTTATAGAGACCACTTCCCTCCACGGCCCTGCACGTCCCGTCCCCCCGCGCGGCACATGTTCACAGCATCAGACTACGTTTATGCTCTGTGAATTCACACATAGTCACATGCACATATCTGCTAAAACGGACTTTCTCATGTACCTCCAGACCAGTTGTCTGACATGAACTCTGCAGAGGACAGTGTACATTTTGAATTCTGTAAGTGTGTATGTGAAACCAATTTCAAATAGCAATGTCTAAAATTAGGGGAAAAAACATTTTTTACCGATTCCTGTGATTAAATAGCTTAATTATGTACTATTATTTTGGAGATTGTTGTATGTTTTCTTTAAAGTAGAGTATCATTATGTCATTTTGATTTTAGTTGTATTTTTTTTCCACTAGCATGAAAAATATCATTTTGTTCTGCTGTCTGAGTATACATGCTCCAAACTAATGTGTTGGTGTCTGCTGTTGTGCAGAGCTCAAATAATAAAGGGGGAGTGAAAGATGAATTCCTGGACGGTG
>NW_022990238.1:2093608-2131940 GCF_902827175.1 Gymnodraco acuticeps
TCTTTCCCCACCGTGACATATTGCACTCTTTTAACCAATACACTGCGCACGCTATACTGACTCTTCAACCCCCCCCCCCCTTCCATGCTTGTGAATGAAGCTGTGAATGTCAGATAAAAAAACAATAAAATCAATCAGGCCTCTGCCCTTCCTTTTATCTTGACTTTATTCACTTGATCCCCCGTTCCACTGGCTTGCAGAGCTGCTGTCTCTCTGATCCTTTCTCTCTTTCATGTTTTGCCTGTCTTCAGAGGAGGGAGACTTTCATGTCCCTTAGCCCTGGGATTAGGGTGAGCTGCTCAGGGAAAAGTAATAAAGCCCACAGCACCTACCGTCTGCTGCGAGTAGATCGTGGAGTAAAACCCAGCTCCTGCTCAGTCTTCAAGCTGCTAAAAGCTCACATTTCCTGTATAAAGCACCTTCACATCCAGCTTCTGTCGAGCCTCTTGCAGCACCAACACATGTGGATTACACTCTTTTTGACTCACATCATCTATATATGTTTTACATTCCTGAATAGTATCTGTTATTTGGATAAAACCTTTATAAAGTGTGTCACGAATAAAAACACAGGTATGGATTTGTTTATGCAGGGGGGTCGCTTAGTTGTTCGCTTTTCTTATGCTATACTGTTCAGTTTAAGATTATGCCCATATTTAATTCTTATTTCAAAACCCAATGTTGTGCTCTCAGTGTGTTTAGTGCTGCATGACATTTTGTTCTATACCTAAATGTAACTGTATTCACCATCCTTAGATACAACACATAGAAAGTATGGGACTCAACATTCAGTGAACAATTCCTTAGCCAGAAATATATTTATTGTTGAAAACATAAATATATAAATTATGATTATTGATGTCTTTATTCAAGGAAAGTCCTAAAAAAAAAGTAATGAATGCTTAGAGATAGGGGAATGGTATTGTCTTTAATCAAATAACTTTAAGCGTGGTCCCTTAACTGAGAACACTATCTTACAGTAATGTAAATGTGATGAAACATCAGCCTTATAAATATAGCACCAATAAACTGATAGCTAGTTAAGCTGTGTGTGTGTGTGAGAAATCTGCCATCTTTTCTTTTAAACGTTATCTTTTGACTTGCACTAATCACTCTCTCGCCTTTCATTTCCTCATTTGAACACTGTCTGACAGTTGTTGTACTGTGTTGGCCTGGTTACACATTTGTCACCGTTACAGGGAAATGTTAGGGAAGTTATTGTTTGCTCCGTAGGGGCACGGGTTCGGGCCAGCACTGTACTGTTTTCAGGCTGCTTCAGAGCACTCCTCATCATCTGTCCCCATGGTATGTGGCGGTATAAGGTGTGAGTACCTTCACAGGGTGTAACGATCTGAGATTTGTTCTCCTGTCAACAGAGGAGTAAGGCCTAACCAAACAAGGAACCCATTCATGCGCTTGTCGATTTGCTTTGCTTGCTCATTCCCTCTTTAAGGTGGACTTTGCTCATTGCGTGAAAAACATGTGTGGTTGCTAAGCAGAGGAATCTTTCTTATCAGTGTTCAGAGTGTAATGGATTAAATTAAGGCTTGTGTAAGAGGAAAAATATGTCTATCCTAACTCATTATTGGTTAGGATATGATTCAGGTGCACAATAATTGCTCCAGTTAAATGTGCTGTATTAAAGCTTTTGCGAAATGCCACTTGTAACATATTGCCATGTTTGTGTCTTCACGCCTCTGATGCAACAAACACTGGCAGACCCACTTCTATCTTACCCCCCTGCCAACACTTTTGCATCTCTTCCAATGGATTAAATACAGGCATTCAACCACAACAAAAGAAATAAGCATAATTCCTGCTCGGATATAAGTAAGCTTAATGTATTTCATAACAAAAATAAAGCATCTTCCTGTACTGACTCTCACATCTCCTCCTTTCATACATATATCCAAACCATTTACAAGACTTGACATCATTCAGATATACTGTAATATAATAAGAAACATGGATGACAACAATGACATTGACTAAAAAAAACAAATGACGTTGAGATTGTGAAACTGATGGTTACAAAAACCTGAATTCTTGCATGTCTTCAAAATCATTTTAAACATATTTTTTGTTATTTATTTTGTACTGGAAGAGATAGAAGGCAAACGGCCACACATATAAATAGTTTGTAAGTAGCGGCGCATCGTCCTTTTCAAATTTAACTGTACATAGCAGAGTGGGCAAAGTCACAGATCACAAGGGTCTCGGAGAAGATCTCCTCTTAAATCAGAGCAAACATTCAAATACTAAAACATGTTTGATAATCCATAGAGTCTTTTGAAAAAGCAAACACCTCCATGTGTCTCTCTCTTTCTCTCTTTCCAATGTTTTTTGTTCCTATATCTCTCTTTTTTTCTTACGATGTATGAAAAAAGTCATTTAAACAGGGTAGGGCACTTTAATGTTGCCCAGCTGGAGGTCATCCACCGCTGTTTTGGAGTCTGTGCACCAGATTCCCACGAAGGCTTGATCCAACAGTTTCATAGCCATTTCTGTTGTGTGTCTTCTTCAAAGAAAGTCTCACAAATCCCTTTCATCATCTCCCTTCGGCCTCTTCCTGCCTTTCCCGGGCTACAGCATCTTTCTCTCTTAATCAGCGGCAGGGTTCAGTTGTCGGTTAGGTGGCGTACCACAGAGGAAGTCATCATCACTGTTGGTTACTGTTTTTAACAAAGCACCTTTGGTATGGTTTATTTGTGTCTGTTGTCTTTTTTTCAGTCTGTTGTCTTAGCAGAAAAAAAATTGTTTTTTTAAAACAAAGGTTGCATGGCAATGGGGAAAAGGACAGAGCAGGTGTCCTGTTGGTGGCATCCACTATTTAGGTCCCTCCCACGCTGAAGTCCCTTGTTCTGATTGGTCTCACCTCACGTCCACTGTGAGAGAGAGAAAGCTGACGTTAGTACCCCAATTTTACACATAACAAGACAAGGGTTTCATCCGGACAAGACATCCAATTTAAATACGTATTGTGCCATAATTGTGTTCATGCATTTTGAATAACTTGACACAACAGACACAAAACCCACAATATTATGAATCATGATCCTCCACATTTCTGGTCAGTGATCAGACCAGACGTCATTATGTCAAGTAAAAATATGTGTCATCATGTTTAAAAGACAGAGAGATGGGCAAGAACACTTTTATGACAACAAAATAAAGCAAAAGTGATCTTTTAGCAGTGGAACAAACAATGACATACAGTGGGTGTTACTGTATAACAAAACCAAAACAGTGCACACAACCATTGCAAGCACAACACTGTGACAAAAACAATATGTTTGCGGTGGGCATGCTTAGCAGGCAACACAAAATCAGCATGCAGCATTTGGCCCTTTAGCCCTCCCTCTTCTCACACTGATTGGCTGTGATGTGATTGGTGAAGGTGATTGGCAGGCCCCCTTATGCCCTAATTGGGCCATTGCAGTGCCTAAAAGGTGAGAGGACTGGTGCTAAAGTCCTACCTGTTCACTTCACAGCTCTCCAGTGGACTTTGGGTATTGAGTGCAACTTTATTATGTCGCCAATAAATCCTTGCTGGGCCTTAGCTTTTTAGGTTTCCTTTTTTTACCTTTAGCCCTACGGTGGCCTGAAAACACAAAGTCAGAGAAGGGTGGATAGGAAGGAGGGTTAAGAGCAAGAAGCAGGGTTTATGATACAGAGAGAGGCACAACAGCCCTGGGACAGAAGCAGAGAGTGCAAAGATATGACACACTATAAATACTGCAGATGCCTTATCAGCACACATCAGCGCTTATCTGCTCCCAGGGAGAGAAAGGCTTCAGATCAAGGCACTGTCAGATTTACCTGCTGTCATGCCAAGCAGCCTTTGGACACACTCCCTTAAAACACACACACACACACACACACACACACACACACACACACACACACACACACACACACACACACACACACACACACACACACACACACACCACACACACACACACACACACACACACACACACACACACACACACACACACAACCTAACAAGGCACAAACGCACTAGCTTTACAGTTGTGCAATAGCAGACCAGTTCACAGGTGTGTCTGTCTGTTTGGAAGCTATCATAGAAAAAGGTCATCCAGTGCAAAGCCAAAGAGCCAGACAGAGAGAGAAACACCATCAGACAGACATGGGGAAGGCAGGTAAGCAGGATGATGCATGATGATATAGGGGTGACGGGGGTTCTCAGGCACCAAACTCAGCCTCAGTTTTTGTAATTACGTAACAAGGAGATATCATAACTTTGAGGGTCATATTTACCTGTTTCTGCATCTGAGTGCTCCACAACGTGATGTTGCGACGTGCACACACATTCCAGATGGTCTTCTAACCGCACAAAGACCTCTTTCAGCTTGGGTTTCCTCCTCACGTACTCCACCTTTGCTACCTGAAGGGAGGAAGAGAGATACGGTTAGCTACAGAGCCATCTCCAGCGCCATCATTACTCTTCGCTGTGTGTCCTCAATGAATGCACACACTCTTTGCCCATTCGCTAACATCGGGAGGCGTAGCACTGTAACTGATGACTCTTTCATTAACCGATTCATAAAAAAACACCAGCCATCACTTCGCCTTGTCGTGTTTGAAGTGTGACGGCAGCATTCCTCAGGGGCTGATGCATTGGGTTCCGCTCGCTGTGCTGTATGTGCTGTTGATCAGGTGTGTAAATACTGAATGGAGTGTATGACCCTGTCCAAGCAAGTTCAAACAATGGGAGAGGAGAGATGGAGGATAGGGGGGAGCGGTATACACCCTAAGGCCCAGGGAAGGTTTACCCTGGCAGGAGAAGAGAGGCTGGGAGATCCCCCCCTGCTCCAGGCCTGGAGCATCCACATCCAGACAGACACACACCTAAACTCCCTCGCCTTGTTCCGACATGTAGGCTGCTTTTAAACCACATTAACACATCTCATGGGCTAGGGAAAGTGTTGCTCAACATGTGCATGCAAGAAATACAGCTTACATAGTTTAATCTAAGCAGTAGAACCCCAGAAAGCAGCCCTTTGAATCTAACAAACACTAAAGCAATGCAGGAATTCCTATCCTTCAGTCCAGCTAACACCCTCTCAGTTTAACACAACAGGGCTGACCTCCACTTCCCACCCAATATCTAGAAATGAAAAGGACCTATCCTCGGAGGGGGTTTGAATAGGCTATGTTGATTAAAGCTTAGATGAAAGCTGAATAGGGAAGGTTGCGTGGAGGTTATGATGATCTTGTTGTGTAACTCAGGGGAGGTGGCTACATGCTTTTCCCTCTCTGATGTGAGTGCCAAGGGCAGGTAACCTTCCCATCCACCACTGAGGCCCTGGGGGCCACATGGAAACAATATCCCCTGCTTCACCCATCTTCCTGGTCGCTGCACGAGAGAGGATATTGGCCGACAATCTCCCAGCGCTCTCTGGTGTTATGAACACCACGATTTCGCAGACAGCATGAGGCTCACACATGAACAGACGAAGGCCAAAACTGATGAGAGGCTTTCTTCCTCTATCCTGTGATGGCACATCGCCAAGGCTGGCTCTCGGTGGTGAATTAGTCATGCAGACAAACGAACATACCAATCTCTGTCTGATAAAACAAAGTATATTGTTGACATTCGCACAGCTTGAGCTGCCTCATGTCAGCGCTGTAACTAAGGCTGGAGGGTCATCTGGGGAGTCTAAAACTGAAATCAGGGACGGGGGGAGGGTTCACCAGCCACTCCGTTGCAACAGTTTCTTTCCATGGGCAGAAGAGAAAGAGAAAGAAGAGAGGGAATATAAAAGAGGGTAAGCAAGCAGAGAAGGTATGCAGCGAGCAAACAGAGGACAATGGTGTCTGGGTTGCTGTTATCGGGCTCTGACAGAGAGAGAAAGAGAGAGAGGGAGGGAGAGCATGCAGGAACTCTGCGCAGGAAGGTGGACCATCACTCTCATTAGGAAAAAAGCGTGTGTCTGTGTGTGTGTGTGTGTGTGTGTGTGTGTGTGTGTGTGTGTGTGTGTGTGTGTGTGTGTGTGTGTGTGTGTGTGGTGTGTGTGTGTGTGTGTGTGTGTGTGTGTGTGTGTGTGTGTGTGTGTGTGTGTGTGTGTGTGTGTGTGTGTGTGTGCGTACAAACAGAGGGTGCTATTTAAGGAAGGGGGAGAACTGACCATGATCATGACCAGCATTAGATGACAATCATGTGTTACCTATTAACATTTAGTTTCTGGCCTACTAACTGAGGAACTTCATTACACTAAAGCTGACAGGACAGATAGAAAAGTTATCAAATGTTTGATGTTATCTACCAAATGTGCAGACAGTATCACGGAATGACAATAATTCCCAAGAAAATCCCAGGAAACCACTTATCTAATATTGAGTCAAATGCTTTGACTCAGAGATGGAACATGCAGCTGTCTCTTGGGACGACTCTGCTGTCACTGGTTTCGGGAATCTGTGAGCTGGGGGGGGGGTTCAGTAGCAGCCAGCGAGAAGCAAAAAGACTCAGCAATGTCTGACACTTACTACTGAGGCTGATCCTAATGACTAACACACACACGCATACCCAAACTCTTCTGGCCAAACAAACAGCTATTGACAGACGGATAAAGCGATGGGCCCCCTTGATGAGGGGCCCAGCGGTAGGCTTGTCTCCTTGCCCCTCACACAGCAGGGTTAGAAACACTCCCTGCAGGACACACACAAAAAAAACACACACTCTCCTGAATATGTATAACTGTGCTCTAATACTGCACTGCCCACTTTGTCAACACTCTCTCTTTCTCTTTCTATCCTGTTTCCTGTGCTAGGAGAAAATGTTGACGCTACATGAAAGGTTGTCTTTCCACTTTACATCCATATTTAACTCTCCCTTCCTCCATTTAGAGCCACTTTTCCGCCACACAGGCAGAACACTGGCTTCCTATCCTCTGCAGAGTCAATGACTTCAAAAATACATCAGAAAGAGACCCCATGCGACGACAAGGGGCCCCACATTCTCTTTGCATAAATCAAACCAAACTTAACTCCCTAGAAATCTGGGGCCCTGAGAAAGAGCCCCCCCCGAATGATATCCGATCCACAGGATTGGGGTGAGGCAGGGGGCTCTGGAAGGTGCACTCCCTTTGGTTTGTCCTCAGTGTCTACGCAGCGCTCCGCGTGGAGCCGATTGTCCCGGTCGGGCTAATTGGGAATTCCCTTAGCACCGAGCACTGATGAGAGCATGATGGAGGGGAAAGTTTTCCTCTGGCTTTCCAAGGAAAACACAACAGGGTTGGGGATGTGCACCGCAAGCCTTCATGAACTGGAACAGGCAACAATAAATAGGAATGCATGTGTGTTAATGGAGAATGGAGGGGTGAAATGAGGCAGAGTGGGGTGGCATTTCATTTATCAGGAGCAAGGAGCCCTAAGAGACTGTGCCCTGCAAACAAAGAGCTCTTGTTGAGATGTTACAACTCTGAGCAAGTTTGAGGAACGTAAAGAAACGTTCTGTATGTCTGTCTAAAATCAAGAACAGTCAAAAGGACACTTGGAAGAAGGTAGGATGAAGAGCAAACCCCAGACTGAACATCAGACAGCGGAGAAAACCTGCTGCTGCCCTCTGATTCAACCCCCACCCCCACAATACAAACACACTGCCGTGGACGGGGTTATCACAGGCCGTGTGTGGAGAAGAGAGGAAGCAAGGAGAGCATTTATCACATCACGCACTGGCCTGCAATGCCATAAAGACATTTCATGGAACCACTCTCCCCCCCACCTCTCTGGATGTGAGCATCTATCTTGCTCTGACCACATTGTGTGTTGTGCTTCCCTTCCCCTCAGAAACCAAAATAACCATCATTAAATATCAAAGAGCTCAAAGGTGTATAATCTTCCCAATTACTTTTCAGGATGAGTTTATAGAACAATAGCAGATGAGAAGACGTTACACTGAGCACATATTAGAGTAAATAAGAGTTTAATGAAAGAGAGCAAAGACGATGCAGTATATGTCAAAGACAGACAGACAGAGGGGTAAAATTAGAGAGTGGGAGATGGCTCTGTGGAGGAGGGAGTGAACAACTATTTCACATAACAGACAATCAGACTCCGAGACTGAGCGGAGAAGAGAGGTGGAGAGGGAGGATGAAGTCAGAGGGGAAGAGTGAAAGGGAGGACAGGAGAAGAGGAGTGAAAGAAAATACAGAAATGAACTAAAATATGATTAAAATAAGGCTGCTACTTTTCCTGCTAAAGCTGATACATTCCAGCCGCTGTGGCAGAAGCCAAACTCTCCAAATTCCGGTGTAGTCAGGACGCTCCCATGGTCTCTGACCCGCCCGGCAACCCCCGCCATGCACACCACACACACATGTATACACACACATACAAACTCACTCACCTCATGCTTCATCTAGTAGAAGAGCTGAGTGAATCAAAGGGGAAAATAATTCACAGCTGCAAAGGACTTCAAACAGGGGGCCTCCTTCATTCCCATATAACCCCCACTCACGTAATCCACAGGACCCCTCAGATGATCATAAATCATGCTCACTGTATCACCGTCACACTGTCTTTTATTTATGAAACACCCCGTAAGTCAGGGTCCCACATAACCGCAGGGCTACAGCTACTGCTTCCCCCAACACCCGGACCTGACCCACTGTCGCTGAGGTAGCTGTCAGTGTGTGTGTGTGTGTGTGTGTGTGTGTGTGTGTGTGTGGTGTGTGTGTGTGTGTGTGTGTGTGTGTGTGTGTGTGTGTGTGTGTGTGTGTGTGTGTGTGTGTGTGTGTGTGTGTGTGTGTGTGTGTCTGATGGGGTCGGGGCCAGGGCCAGTGCAGGGAGATGTGTGGACCCCCACACTCAGCACTGTGGCTATATCCGCCTGGCCTCTGTCAGCCTCCACTTTGATCCAGCAGCCATCAACACTTCATTACTCTGTGGCCCGTCTTCCTCTTGCTGCCGCTTCACACAAATGGCCTTGTCCCCGCACTGCGGTGGGCCAGTTTACGTACCATAACATAGAGAACTCTCTCTAACACACACACACACACACACACACACACACACACACACACACACACACACACACACACACACACACACAATCTCCTTCTTTGGTTTACACAGATGTGCACTCATGACCTTCCCTGACCCCTGAAAATACTTGTACATTTGCTTCAATGGCCATCAAAACTTTCCAGTAGCTAAACCAAACGAAATGAAATCAACTGCACATTATTGTTGGCAAATGATGCCATACTGATTAGATTTAGGCTGCCACATAAAGCCAATGAAAAGGGTTAGTTCTCATGTCTGGCTTTTTTCCTGGTAAATGTTAAATTAGAACATCTAAATGCCATTTACAACAAAAACACTTTAATAGTGCTTTATCAACTTTTCTTCTATCTTTCTTTTCATTTTCCATATTGTCAAGAACTCTCCTGATATCCTTGTAACTAAAAGATGACCTCCTGTACGTTTTGTGCAGCAGAAAACACAAGAGAACCTTAGGATTTCCTAGAAAACGTCATCTCAAATATAAAATGGGATAGTTTCTGTGTCTGCTCATGAGGGTTTGTGAATGAAGAAGGGGAATATAATGAACAGAGAGACCACATGTACTGCAGAAGCTTTAAGAGTTAATGAGTGAGAGGATGAGTGACAGCTCCATTATTTGCCCGTGTCATGGGCTGTTTAATCAGCCCCATAGCAAGAACAAACAGAGAGGCATTGAGATTCACACACAGACACTCACACACATTCATACGCACAAGGAATAATGTGCAAAAGAATGCACAGACACGTCAAATGTTGCTGCCTCACTCTCATTTTATCACAGAAACACCTTGTATACTAGTCTCTTAAGTCCTGACTTTCCAAAACCACATGTTGTTTTAGGAGTTTGTTCGTTTAGCAAGACTCTGGGCAAAAAGTGCCTGAAAAAACCTTTAGAAATACTAGACACAGCTGTAGCTGTCAGCAGACAGACAGGAAGATGTGAGGAGGAAGAACAAGGAATACAAGAGAAGGGAGATGAAAGATTAACAACCAACAGAGAAAAAGGGAGTTCAGAGAGGTTATGCCAGCAAAACACCAATAATATGCCAATTATGAAGTTTATTTTCATCTGATTTCTAGATTTGACCAAGATTTGACTAAGAAGACTAAGTCATAGAAACACTGGCAAAATGGCCAAAATGTTCTGCAAGCTTTCAAAGACAAAACACCAAAAATAAAAAGAGAAATGAGAAGAAATGTTGAGGAATTACTTCGATGGAAGAAAAAAGGGGAGCGCCAAGATGCTGCGCTTTGGGGAGTAAAAGTGCAAAAGGAGGTGGGATAAGGTTGAAGGAGGAGTTAAAGGAATGCTGGGATGATAGTCTGACTTCACAAAAACTCATTAAGAATTCTGGCTGCCTCTTCCCTCTGTTTCCCCAACGGTCTGTCTCTCCTTCCATCGTTAACTCTCCACTTAATCTTGATGAATACCAAACCTGCTATAAATGGCTTTTATCATTACACCATTCTCAGTTACTGTGACCTTCCCATGGTAAGACATGTGGAATAAACAAAAGCAACAATGTAAATGCCACCCACACATGCAAATCAAGATGTATATACAGACCTATGACAGTGTTGGACAAAATAGGTTTAATAGAAATGCAAAAGAATGAAAAGAGAGGGATATGGAGACCAAGAGTGTCTTTAAGATCTGCCCCTTCTCCTCCCTCAGGCTAGTCCTATTTAAAGTAGGCTTTTTTTATTACCCCAGCCACTGAACAGGACAGGCTTGTACAGTACAGGGCCTGCACAGACCCGTTCTCTTCTTTTGGGTCCATAAAAAAGGAAAGAGTGAGAGAAACAGAAGAGGGGGAATAAATAAATAAAGGTGAATTTGGACAAATGCATAGTGGCATGAGATGGAAAGAAACACACAGTGAATGTGTTCTTCTCCCATCCTTGGCTAGCAGAAGGAAAACAAGTCAGGCCGAGGGTACACGGGCAACATTTTTAGCTTTCTAATAAATGGAGGGAGAAGCCCAAACTGAACCCCTATTCAGACCACTGAGAGGACAGACAGGAAAAAAACTTGGCCTCAGACAATGTTTCTCTCACACAATGTGGTGAATGTCTCCTGACCGGGGAGAGCCCTGACCAATGACCTTTCCAGGGACGCCTCTCGGCCCCCACCCTTTGCCCGCGGCTGGAACCACATGGAAATCGCCCCTCATGAATCTCTGCCCAACACGCCTGAAGGACCCTCTCAAGTCTGTGAGCTCATTTTGTCCTCAGTGTCATGAGGGGGACACGGACAAAGTCGCATGGAACACAACATTCCATCAATAGCTGAAAGTAGCCTTATAGTGTCTTGTTCGGCGTCATCACTGTCTCTCCATCCATCCGAGTCACTGTAATAGCAGACAGAGCTCCTATTGACTGTCTGGCAGATGGAGAAAAAGACACGCTTGCATGCAGACAGACACACAAGGTTGTGCTGTATAACAGAGCTCTTGCACTGTGAGTCAGCATCTCTGACCATAAACCCTGTGCCCTGGATGCAGTGCCTGTGCCCTACAATAGCCTTCTTACTGTCTCTCTAAAACTAAAAGATTAAAAGAAAATAGATTCCTCCCATATTGAAATCTCCGTGACTTGTGCCAGTGTGCTGATAGGAAGAAGGCAGGCAGGGTTGGTATTTGTTGTATTACTCTGCCGGTATATATTGAGGCGGCATCTTCAAGACATGATGTCCCAGTGCCCATGGATCACAATGATTAAAGAGACAAAATGTCCAGAGATAGACTCAAAGAGAAACACAAATACAACCAGAGTGTTCCAGGCTATCCTGTTTATCCACCGGTTGTCTCTTACTCTTACAAAACAGAGCACATAACTCCCATACCTCCAAACAGAGCTGCGCACTGGCTAACAGTCTGTAGTGTAAATACTGCAGAAATACGACTCAGCTCCAGCCACGGTGTCTCTTCTGATCCTGAACAGAAGGACATGTTTTCAAACTAGCGATGCCAAAGAGCCTCTGAGAACAGTGCTACCCCCTTCAATCCCTCTCTCCTTCTCTTTGTCACCTTGTCTCCTCCAGGCTCTCTGCTTACAGAAAAGACAGAGGGCCAAATAAAACGGTGGGCAGAGGAATGGTTGAGAAATAGACGATGACACTCAGGTATTCTCAAGGAATAGGAAGTCTCTCTCATATCTGGAAGGAGCATCCCTATCTGGTCAACCCTTCCAACAGATGTCCTCGCTGAAGGTGCTAACAACCCTCCCTTCCTGTCCACTGTCTTTTCTTCTCCTTCTCCCTCCTGGCATAGCCGCTTTGGCTTCTCGCCAAACATGGGATAGAGTGATGAGGAGAGAGGGTGGTGATCGGCTGCAATGGAAGGAGAGAAGGGAGGGGGCAGCGGAGGTAAGGGGGACACCATTTGGGTATTCGCCAAGGAGGCTCAGAGGAGAGGGGTAGATTGAACTAAAGGGAGTCAGTGGAGGAAAGAGGGAGGAAAAGAGCGTGACAGAAGGCAGGTTAACCCAACCTTACCTCTCATATGATTTACTTACCTGGTGAGAGGGAAAGCAATGGAGGTTTGTGAGTACAAGTTTGTGAAATAAATGAGGTGACTGTGATACTGTGTGTTTAACTTTGCAATGCAGTATGTGGAGAGATAGTAAGGATATAGGCATGACAAGCTTGCATGAACTCGCCTGTTGGTGTGTGTGTGTGTGTGTGTGTGTGTGTGTGTGTGTGTGGTGTGTGGTGTGTGTGTGGTGTGTGTGTGTGTATGTGGGTGTGTGTGTGTATGGTGTGTGTGTGTGTGTGTGTGTGTGTGTATTGTGGTGTGTGTGTGTGTGTGTGTGTGTGTGTGTGTGTGTGTGGTGTGTGTGTGTGTGTGTGTGTGTGTGTGTGTGTGTGTGTGTGTGTGTGTGTGTGTGTGTGTGTGTCTTACCTTAACGGTGCGGTGGTGCTTACGGGAAGGGTGACAGCGCATGTTGCTTGTGTTGCAGCAGCCTGTGCAGCGCTTCACCTCCACACAGGGCGGCCATATCAGGAAGTTGGCAGACGTGGAATCCACCTGACTCCTGGGGATCTCGTAGATCACCGTCCGCGTCTTACACACCGCCGGGACCGCCTCCTCTGCTGGAAGAAAAACAGGCAGGAGGAGGAGTTAGTGCGTGGCCTGCATGACTGTTCGGTGACACATTTTCCGAACGCATGCTCGTGCTGATGTATCGTTTGAATCTCTCTTTTTCACTCCCAGCTGCTTTATGCATTCCTTCACTGATCATTATGTGATGACTCACTTGATGTGGGAGCTGTTTGTCTTACTTCAGATCACACCCAACCTCGTTCAAGGCTGTTAAGAAGACAAGCTATCCAAAAGCTGATCTCATATCAACTAAAGAGCTTTGGGATCAAGTCTGTGAGACAGAAAGAAACTGCTCCTTTGTTCAGATCCTTCACTGGGGTTAATGCAGCGTGACTAGGCCAGAAAACCTTTATGTCCGCCACTGGGAAATCTATGAATGACCTTTGACCCTGTTAGTCGTTGGGGAAAAGAGGAAGGCAGTAAGCATTCATTTCAGATGTAATGCTCTGACAGGCACTCAAACCTAAAGATGTGACAGAGAGCGTACAGTAAGATACCATTATATCGTAAAGATGATATGTGCATGCACAGAACGTGAGGGATTTTGTGAACAGCTGCCAAAATGGTATACGGTGTCATACACTTATGATATGGTGTACACACATGAAATACGAGCAGCCACGTTATCCTGCGTTGCTATTAAATGCTGAACTGCTGGGAGGGATATGAAACACACGCAGCCAGTCCTAACACACACACTGCAAACTACATGGTTCTCTCCACGCCTCGATCACATATCGTACCGCGTGGCGTTTTATGAAGAAATCTGACTGAGAGCCTAGGCGAGCTGCAACTTGAGCCCTGAATGCCTGGAATTTCCACGCTCAAGGATATATTTCTCTCCTGACGCGTGTGTCTTAGATCTGCAACCCTGTGGCCAATTAAAAGGCTTCGTGTCAGACGTCCTCTTCAACCTCACACATCAGGCTGGTTTCTCATGATTTCTTTATTGCCATAACTACTGGGTAGACATCTTCATTAGGGTTTCTTTTATCCACAAAAAGGCCATATAAAAGCCACTAACTATTAGCTTTGTTTGATCTAAGTGTAAAGTGATCGGTTTCATCTCGTGGGAACTCAAATGTCAGTTGGGAGATAGAGGTTATTTTTAGGCAGTATGACACTGCAATAAGTTGTGATGTATACAGTTCCAAATGTAATCATGATGCAAACTCTAAAGTGGCACAGTTAAGCATATAGTATTTATTCAGACTTACCAATGCTCCTCTTGCGTCGGCTGTGAAGCTGGGAGCTCTTCAGGTCATTGTAGTAACCATGTTGACGGGAGTAGTTCTTGTGGGGGTTGTGGTGCTTGTGGTGCTTGGGCTCCTCGATAACATTGTTTCCCGCACCTCATCAAAACAGAAGGCAGCCATGTTAATGATGACACACAAGAAGGAAGCAAACACAACACCATGAGCCTGTTGATCACCCCTGCAGCTTTAACAGTGTTATGTGGTGGGTGGCTTGCTAGGCCTCACCGGACAGGCTGGATGTAATCCAGTATTGATGTTTTATATACCCCATACACAGCTTAAAATGTGATGGTTAGTCACACGACCATAATGAGACGGTAACTTCCTGCTGGCTTCTTGTTTTATGTAACACATGCTTTGATTCCCTGAAAGGATAGGTTTCCTTTCAATGTGCTTGCTGGCTAACATTGCGGTTCATGATGATGTCAAAAATGGAGGTAAACAGTACAGAGTATGCACGGTACGGTTAGGAGACACATATTACACAGACCTGGATGTAATTGCAAGCTTTGTGTGTCAGCCTCACTGACTCATTTAGCTGAACTTTCCCAGCAGGAATAAAGTATGTAGACGCAGGTGAGTCAGCATGCTCCCTCGAAAACAACCAGCTTTCACAGACACACGGTGGACTAAAGTGGCCATTTGACAGGTGGTACTCAGCTGCCATTATCCCTGCACCTAATTAGTGGTTTTGTGTCTCTCATTTACCTAAAAATGTTTGCTTTTTCAATCTTTCAGCAGCTTGGAAAAGTACATGTTTTGTTATGCTACAGTGGTAGCTCCTTAAGGCTCCCTAACTCCAGTCTAATATAGCCAGCTCAGCTTATTCACAGTCATGGTCATCTGATAAAGTGTGCTTGTTTTGGTCCCCACCCAGAATATGAGGTGAATTACAGAAGAGTGCCAGAGGAGCTATAAAGCGATAAAGCATGTTCGCAGCACACTGCCCTTTCCCAAAGAGCAGAGTCTGAGAGTGTTTGCTAAGTGGGTGGGTCTGCTTGTCTGTAGGTACAGCATACCCACCCACCTGGCTGACACAATCCTACACCTGTACACTTAACATAAAGACACACTCACAACTCCTCTGATTATCCTTCAAAACCCAATGTACACCAGCACAACAAAGCTTAGCCACAGGCAAACACATTTCCCTCATCCAGCTCCTTTGTGCTCTGACCAGAGTCATCTGAAGGGATATCCTCTACCTATACATGATCCACCTCTGGGACTGGTTGTTTATTTGCTTTAGGTTGCCTTCTTGTTCCAGGTCTGACCCTCAGTGAGAGTGGACGGAATTGTCCTACTAGCCTGTGGTGCCGTCAGTCAGACAGCCAGCGACCCAGAACCAAAGGTCCACAGAAAGGAAGCGTTGACTCCATCTGAGGCGTTGTGTTAAGTAAAGGGCAGAGCTATCAGTCAGTCAGGCCAGTATATAGACACATACCCTTACTGTATGACTGTGCAAACACACCCACTGTCTGCACAGTCACATAGACTCATTGTTACAGCTGGATGATTTTCCTACCTAACGACCTTTTAACACTACGGGTCACAGACAAAACTCCCACTGTCCCTCTCTCCACCACACCTATCCCTCTTTTCATCTCCCCCTGTCAGAAGAGGATGGGAATGAGGGAGGGTGTCACACCAGTGACCACCCAGAGATAGGTTGTGTCAGAGCGGACAGGAGAAAGGGAGGGAGGGTATAAAGAAGTCCTTTATAGACTGCAGAGTCCTTTCTCAGCATAATAAAAGAAGCATTCTTTGAGTGTTTTCTTAACGTTCAAAGGAGGAACATGGGGGGAAAAGGCAATCAGAGTGATTAGGCAAGAAAAGACAAATAATGAGAGGTATCAATGGAAAGTCTGAGGGGATTGCTCCTCTGTTGGTTCCAGGTGATTTAGCAGTTATACATTTTCAAACTGAGACTAGAAAGACAGGAGACAGTCTTTTGCCATGAATCAGGCTTTTATGACTTTAAATGACTCTATCCATTTACTGAGGGCTTCGGCTCCATTGCTTCGTTCCTCTTCCTCTCTTTCTCTCTTCCTTCTTTCTTTCTTTCATTCTCGACTTGTACAACAAGCCAACATGTTGTTTACGTCTTGTGATAAGTGCCCCCATAGTTCTCTTACTCTGTCTCCCCTCCTTGTTTCTGAATTGTCAACAGTTACATGCTGCCAACTGTACTGGAGGTAAACACCTTGTGCCAGCTTGTCACAAAAAACAAAGGAGAATGCACAACAACGTGCAGACTTTCTGAGTGAAGTATAGCAGGAACACTACCTCCAGAATCCTCCCCCCTCCTCAATCTCTGCCCCCTGCCAAGAGTCAGGTTCCCTTTCTGTCAAAGTCCTTCACTCAGAGAGATAAGGGCAGGCAGGCAGGCAGGCCGGGGGGCCACTGAAGGAGTTAGACGGGGATATAGAGGAGAAAAAGTGAGGAGTGGAGCACCTCAGGGGCCAGACAGCCATCTGCAGACTTCAGTGGGGTCATCTCATCTGTCAGTCAAGCTGCAGACACCATCCTCGCCGGACGTGTGTATATAGACATGACTGAGCAAAGCAGCACTAAATGAAAGACACAGCCGTGAGATAAGCCCTGCAGGCCTAACAATGATCCCAACACGTATACTTCCTAACTGAATTATAAAGTCATCCTTCCAGGGACAGCAATATAAAATAATGAGAAAATAATATGATAGTGACTAAAACAAAAATAATTGAGGATTTCCTGTGTTAGTTCCTCCAGGTGCAAATGTTCAAAGGTTTAAAGTAACCAACACCTCATGTAAGCCTTTCCTTTCTCCTTCCCTAGTTGAAATGCTACCATGTACAGGTCAGCCTATACTGGTAGCTTTACTGTCCTGGCCATCTGCAACAAAAGCTCTGAAAATACCCCTTAGGCTGGCGTCAAAGGTCTTTTAATGGGCTGGCCTGGGCCGCCAAGCTGGCCGTCAGACAGATTTATGTCCTCGTAATAATAATCAGCCTACTACTGTTACCCTGCAAAACATTCCTCTGTTTGAAGAAAGACATGTTAATTCAATTATAAACACCTCTTCTCATGCTAGAGGCCCTGTGGAGATCTATTCTGGTCTCAGCATAAAGTGCTATGAACCCTGTTGTGGAGTACAGGTTGGTTTGATTGTGAATTAAATACATTAAAACACAGCTATTACTTGTCCTAATTGAATCGTCCATCAAAAAAGCAACAGGGTGGTTAAACAGGAGAACACTTGAGTGAAAGACTGGTCCTTTGCTGGATTTAAGTGTTGAGGCTACTAATGAGCTATGACCAGTAAGGTAGCTTACATCATTTGGGACGGTTAAAGCACATTTAGTAATTACCTATTTCCATCATCAAATCTTTAGGGAGAGCCCTGAATTTGATATATGGCCAGAGCCTGTGTAAATAGAGTCTCATGTGAACGCAAACAGCTTCTTCCAGCGCACCCTGTAACTTAATCTAAGACAGCCTGAGACAGACCGGACCCCCACCACAGATGAAGCAGCACCTCCAAGAACCTGAAGCTGGAGAAACCCGCCTGACCTGCAAGCCGCTGTCTCTGTTTACAGGGCAACATATGTGGCAGTCTCGCTACTTTAAAGCCAGTTTATTGCAGCAGCTGAAGAATATGCATAAAAAATGCTTGCCAGTGAAAGTCCATCTTTGTCACATGTGTACAGTAGACGCACCTATTGCAGTTATTGCTTTGTCACGCACGCCAGGGCTGCACTTGGCACATATCTCACCTGGGCAGTGCTTTGGAGTTATAACTTTCAGATTACATTTTAATGAATGTACATAGCAGAAAGTCCAAAACAACAAGTATTCCTGTTTGTTTTTGTAATCCACTAAACCTCCAGGATTGGAAGTCTCTACTTGCTAATACAATTTCACTCAAAGACTTGCTCCTACCTACTCTATTTCAGCTGTAAGGCACAAGTGGATTCATTAATGCTAGTAGCATATCGGTGGATTCTATGATTAATTATTACACATTATTCACCTATCCAGCCAGCCCATGTTCTATGCATAGTTTTTAAAAGCCACAAAGGTTCAATACTTTCCAGTCATTATTATTTTAGATTCGACCTTTGTATACATTTATGTAATAGTCATTTGGCATTCATCTTATGTTGCCTGACAAGGGCAAATATATATGGAAAGTCCCCATACCAGGGAGTATTAAAGTGTACTACAAAGAAGGCTATCTTTAAAAAGTTATTCAACAACAGATTATGATTCTACAGGCATAGCCTACCGCTTATTTGATCATGGTGCAGCTGTTTTTAGTACCGCCCTTTAGTGCGTGTTGTCACATCAACAATAGCATCTAAGGCATCAGGATTTAAAAAAAATAACGTGGTTATTTTAATCAAAGTATCAAGAGGCAGAATTTACCTACGGATTCAATGTCCAGTAGCCGCTGGAGGTCGCTGATGCTGTGGATTTCACTGTGGGACAGTCTGTCTATCAGCTCCTGGGGAAACTCCACTTCCTATGGGACGTGGGACGGGGGGCAGAAAAAATAAACAAGAGATGAAGGTTAGAGATGTCTCGGGTCAGTGGCCACACGTTTGTAGAATTGTTTGCCTGTATAAGTAAACGTGCTGAGTTTAAACAACTACCAGAAAGATCACTGTAGAACAACATTGCAACTATGTGCCAACTACAACGAGCAGATCTAACCCACTGTCAAACAATCTCCTCACACATGGAGAGAAGGTGGCGACTAACCCCCCCCAGAAACTGTTCAATTTAGGCTAATTATGCTATGCTTTTGAAATGAGAAAAGCTGTATGGCTGGGGGATATACATGTATATCATCTATTTTTTAATTAGGATTTACTTTGGCACCCAGATCAACCGGCGCTACATGCAGAGCAATGGTCATGTAAAATTAAACGTGTTTAATAAATCTCCTGCCTTGATCATTAATTGGATGCTGCATTAAAAAAAATACGCTAAAGGGATCGATCCCCAAGACGACATGACTTAGGCTATTGTTATACCAATGCTGTTCCATGCAGATAAGTGAAGCTACAGTAATCCGCCTGATTTCTAAGCAATTGGGAATGTTAAACGGATCGGGTTGACGTCAGCCCGTGTGAACAGTAGCTT
The DNA here is from genome assembly GCF_902827175.1 of Gymnodraco acuticeps. Taxonomy (NCBI): domain Eukaryota; kingdom Metazoa; phylum Chordata; class Actinopteri; order Perciformes; family Bathydraconidae; genus Gymnodraco; species Gymnodraco acuticeps. The sequence goes on from NW_022990238.1 coordinate 2,113,128, forward strand.
GACACTTTTGCACTTGTTGCGGTCTTGCAAGCACCTCAAGTTTAGCAAAGCGCTCTGCCTTACAGGAACAGTGGCTATTTATATCGCCCGGAGCGGTTCCCATGAAGGCGCTTAGCCCAACCAAAACGTTTGCCGAGTTGGCTCAGGCTACAAACAGATTTGGCAGAAAAGCCAAAAATAACTGCGATATGCTTCCAAGTGCAGGAGCGATTTGGTTCTCAAAAGCGCGTTTTCTCTGACCCTCATGTTCTCTAGAAATAAATCAATATCTTACACTGTTCTTATAATAGCCTTAGTCTAAACTACCCTTTCATTATCTTAGAAAAGACAGCTTGAAACGGTTAAAGGTTCATTCAAATAAAGAAATGCTGCGTTCAGGCCCATAATCCTAGCATTAATACACAGGATTTCGACCAAACCTATTGCTCAGGAGTTTCCCTCTCTTCACACCGAGTTGTGTGTGTAGCTGTTGTTAAAATGCACGCTCTGTGGGAACTTTAGACCCTCCCGGGAATAAAACCCCGCACCACTGTGTGTGACCAGGGATCAGAAAGTATACCCGGCCCCGCACCTCTCTGACTCTGCTAACTTTACCTCAGAGCTGGCCAGCAGCAGGTACGTCGTCCACAGCAGGAAGTAACAAAGTGCGGGTCTCATCTCCCTGTAATTTAGATCTAACCACGAACAAGAAAAATGTGCTGTTCTGTAGGAGCCGCAGAATCGCTCCTGGCCCCACAGGATCCACAACCATCCCCTCGGGGGCAGAAATCAGGGTGTCAGCGGGCTCAGTCAGACTCCGTGCTGCACTTGCTTGAAGCTGTGAAAATCTGAAGAGGCTGGAAGTTGACTCTTGTTATTCACATTGGACTGCGTCCTCTTGAACAAGATCAGTGCGGCAGATCGACATAGCTCCTTAGGCGAAAGTGGGACAATCCCAAGAGACAAGTCTGAAGCGCATTGCACTTGTCCTTCACCATCTACAAAACAGGTTTAAAACTTAAGTCCGATTCACTGAAATATCAAAAAAGACGCGCAGCTGTTATAATTAAACCAACGACTGTTTCTAAAATAGCGTTTAATAGTCCTAGAAGAATATAATCCAAACGAGCAAATCCTCTTAGAAAACCACAAGGGAGAAAGTTGTCCGGGTAGTGCTGCTATTCAGAGCGTGTCTTGCAGCAGTCTGCACAGGTCCTTGAGTGTGTGGGACTCTGAAGTGAATGGAGACAGAGCGCCTCTGAGCCGCTGGATATAGAGAGCCAGCAGCTCCGTGCCCGTTGCGCCTCCCCTCGCGTTTCTGCGATGCTGCGTCTATTCAGCGAGGGGAGCTGGTTGGCTGGGTGGATGACTTAAGACTCCAGAGCATGTCCCCATCCCCCCTCAGCCAGTGTGTGTGTGTGTGTGTGTGTGTGTGTGTGTGTGTGTGTGTGTGTGTGTGTGTGTGTGTGTGTGTGTGTGTGTGTGTGTGTGTGTGTGTGTGTGTGTGTGTGTGTGTGTGTGTGTGTGTGTGTGTGTGTCCTTTTGCAAGTTAAATATATTGATTACCACTTTTTGGAGAGGATGCACAAGTGGCCAATGATTATGGGCAAAATGAGACAAAAAAGTGAGGATGAGGATGTGTCACTGTTCTCATAGTTGTTGCTAACACTGAGCTCTGATTGAATAAAAAATGAGGGGCAGCTAATACATTTGTATTAGTGTAAATCATGGTTATTTTCAGGAAGTAATCACATTTGGAAAATATAATGATAATCTTTATCATGGAAGTGATGATGGGATGACTCATGATTAGATAGTAACTCAAGCTCTCTTTGTGCCTTAAGGCAGAATAACCCATGTATGTATCATGTCGGAACATTTAGTAGGCTACTTACAAAGAAATATGTATACACGTCTGAAACTGAATGGATTATGACATGGATGATAACCATTTAAAGGCCATGTGTGTGGGCATGATTTTGGGACACAGGAAATGGCTAGTTAACAGCAGGTTAACAACACTCTGGTCTTAACTTGTTGTGAGGAAGCTGGAGGCTGTGCTGTGCTGGGAGGTCTGGGAGGGGAGCCTGAGGGCCTGATAAACGAGACATACCAACAGGAGCAGAGACTCAGACAGAGACAGCGCGCACGCACATTATCAGCAAGAGGTGACAATCAGCAGGGAGCCAGGTCAGGGACCAGGTGGTCTGCCCTGCACCTTGTCCATTCAACTGGATCACACACTGTAGCACGAGGCCCGCCTGAGGCCGCTCGGGATGGAAACGCTGCATGCAGAAAACACACCACCAGCTGGTTGAGTAATTCATGTAACTATTTTTAATGCGCCTGTGAAGTTCATTTTAGGATGGTACGAGTCCTGTAAAATGAATTATATTTTAATAACAAATGTCCCTACTAAAGCCCTTTATGTTAAACATTGTTCCTAGCTTTAACTTTCCTGCACTAATCGCTCATTCCTCCCCTGTATGAGTAACTGTGTGCATTAAGGTATATGATGCTATGGCAAAATGACTAAAACACACCACTGACTGCAGATGCATCACGTCCCACAGTGTGGTTACATCACAGGTCAGCCGCCTTGCCTGGATGAGCATCCCTACTGTCTGAATAAACGAATCATGCGTCTTGTAGGTGTGCACTTTGCATCATGGTGGGAAACTGGGGGTCAGAAGAAGAGATGAGAGAGCAGGCCACACAGTGGGAGAGAGTGATTTCCTTTTTATGAGATGAGTAAGAGAGGAAAACTAGCGAGGGAGGATGATGCTGCATCTTTCCCTTTCTTTCATTTTATTGTGTATTTGGTGATAATGCTTATAAATGGTCCTTTCAAACTGATTATTCAGAAGAAAATCATCTTAAACTTAAGCTTGAAACACATGAGAGTCATGCGAATAATATACTGTAAGAGGGTGAGAATGTTAGATTTGGGGAAAACAAGCGAGAGAAAACTGAACTACGAAAAGGGGATAATAATCATTGGACTGACATTTCAGGGGGAAGAAGAAGAAATAAAAAACCAACAAGACTTTAAAATCATTCTCTCTCTCTCTCTCCCTCCTGCATTTCTGCATAAGCTATTAGCAAAATGTTTACTGGCAACTGAGGTCTGTGTACCTAACAACATTAACCTCGTTAAATAGGTTTATAGATGCTGGTGCACAGTAAATCCAGCCATAAAAGATTCTGCGGAGAGGACTTCTCCGAGTGAGGCGATGACTCCCGTTTCCCCCTAAGGCCGCACATAGTTCCCAATGAGAGAAGCATAGGAAAAAGGGGAGCATTTTTAAGAATGGATATGAGTTGAGTTGTCTTTGGGGAATTTGAGTGGGCCTCTTAGTCCGTCTGTCCATGATAGGAAGGTAGTGGTCATTTGAGGAGTCTTGACCTTGTGAGCAAAAATATCTTCATGCTGGGACAGTTTTATTTTACTAAAACACATTTTAAGTTTCAGATCAGCTTAATGGTCTTTATAAAGATTACTTTTTAGTTATGATGTTGGAAAGAAAAGATGTTAAGCATGATCATTTGTCCCATATTATATAAAGTACATTTTTCGCATACTCCCATCCATATCACTGTATCATTTGGTTTGGCTTATTGACCACATAGTACATTGCAACAAACAATAATATATTAAATAAATATAATACAATAAAAAAATTGAAATGCTTGTTCTATATTGTCCTTGAATATACCCTTCATCTTGCTTTACCTGAATGGGCCTGAAAATGTGCTTTTTTCTTTGATATTCTTGTAATATAAATAGTATAACACAGTCCTGCCACCTATTGGATCAAAGCTAAACAATTTAGTATCACTGTACAGTAAGTGTAATAAACCACATATAATATCATCAACAACTCAATCTCAACTTAAACCCAGTGTTGCTGAACTCTGACCCTGCAACAAAAGCAAAGAATCTCAAACTTCAGTGAACTGGGGAACCATAAAAAGATAGCAGTGCTGACAATAGAAACTCACCATACTGATAGCTTCATACTCACAAAGGTTACAGTACTTACAACTGCTATATTTCCTTTTTACAATGACAGCCATTACATAGTTTACACTGGGCATTCCTGTTCTATGACACCTCATAATGTCAAAAATGGATTGGATTGCCTTGAGACAGAGAAACAAACACAGGTCTAACCTGGTGTCTTCCCCAGCACCACCCAGTCATATCATGAGCATGCATGAGTCACGGACACAAGGAGCAAGTCCTTTGCCGACTTCACAGTGATCTCCTCCCTCCTCCTCAGGGTAGAATTAGGCCCCCCTAACTAAAGCCCTAACTAGCTCATCAGTGTCTATGATGACAAAGTTGATTCCATTAGCGGGTTGTGTGCTGATGTTTTAAGTGAGGAACTGTGTGTTATTTGACACAAGCTTGTGCCTTGTAATAGGCCCATTAGAAACAGGGTAACATTTATGGTTGGGTTACTCATGTACGCACACTCACAAAAACACACATGGGTAGGTAATTCAGGTGAAATTTCCCAGGAGCAAAGGTGCATTCCAGAGGCTAGTAGCGATATAGATTGGACCTGGAAATGATCCAGAGCAGAGTGCATATCCAGGGCAACCTCCACACATAAACAAGCACCCGCTCATAGACACATTAACGCTGAGAAAGACTTGCCCTTGCTGCTTGTTCACCTGAATATTAAGCAGGGAGGGAGGCCAAATACAGCAGCCGTACTTACAACTGGACGCAGCTGCTCTTTTATAGAGACGATTACTGGCAGCCATTTACAGGCCTTCATCTCTCTAACATGCATAGCAACCTGAATGAAGTGCTCTGTGGGGCCTCCCAGCACCCCTCTGGACCCCTTTTTATTTCAGGCACTATAGGTGTGCAGGCATTCCAGGGGCACAATGCCCAAATTGCTCTTTCATTAGTCACAACTGCGTAGTCGAGTCCACCTCTGGGATCAAAATGAACGCCCCAGGCACACATAAATGCACAAAGCTGGTGGTACAAGGCATGCAAGGCAAACTTCCAGCTGCAACACATTATACATTACAACAGCACACTTCAGTTGTTAAGGGACCGCGGCATCCTCTCCGTGTGATCTCCAGATCTGTCAAACTGCGGTCTGCTCTTGTCATAACTCTGCCTTGACTTTTTCACTCTGCACTCCTCCATGAAAGCCATCCTTAGAGAGCTAGAAATAGGTGTTCGGTGTGAAGGATAAATGACACCAAAGAGAGAAAATACTAGGAACACGCTGGAAGAAATCCGAGTGTGTTTGTATGTGTGTGTTTTTGCAACCTCAGCATCCAGTTCCTGCAGTCTCCAAAGTCTGACCCCGTCATTTAGGTCAGAGATGGACTCCTGACCGCAGCCTCCCACCACAACAGCACGGTCAGTATAGAAAACAGCCAGGTAAAGCTCCAGGTTTGAGAGGAAATCAGATTTAGAAAACACAAAATCAGACTTGCAGTTCAGGTCAGAACAGACTTACACTTACACTCACACAAAAACTGTTTCGGTGGGAAACTAAAAAGCACAGACCAACTTAAGAACCAACACCTACACACCTGCACTCTCTCATGCGCATTCTTCAATTTCCACAAATGAGCAGACAGACAGACATGAAGCAATACGGGCACAAGTCCTTACATGCAGTTCCCCCTGTCCCAGCTCCGTTTCCCCTTAAAACACTGCCTCTTTATTCTCTATGAACAAAAAAAACACTCTCTCTTTCTACACACACACACTCACAAAAAAAACGGGGGACTTCCAGCCACTGAGAAATAGCAGCGTAATTGCCGGTGCTCTGTTGTCTATCAAGACCTGACCTTTTCAACATGTGTGTGCCGTGTTGGGAGCGGTGGGAACCGGCGAGGAGGAAGACAGGGGTCTCCCCAGCTCTGTGGTGGTCTGACCCAACCTCCCCCCTTCTTTTCTCTACTCCAACTCCTCAAAACATTGGGAACTCCCACTGCGTCCCCATGTTCTGTGGATTCGGAGGCTAGGAGGGGAGGACACGGCCAACCCACAAATCAGACTCTTGGCAGGGGGACATCAAAGTCGAAACAGGACGACATGGAAAGGACAGGGGGACACAGAGCTGCCCTGTCTCACTGTGGCCCCTAGGGAAGGAGGAAAATTCAAGGTCCATGTGTAGAGCCCAGACATTATAGCGGCACAAATGTACGTTTTCTGTTGGTGCCAATGGGAAAAGAGCTTACTGGAATTGCCTTACGTGAATCTGGCCATGAAATAAGGTCATTAAAGAACTAAACATATACAGGGACCGACTCATAGACATTTGAGAGTTTATAGGATTAATCATCAATGGTAAGCGGAAAGAAATGGCTTTGACTAGCAGCAAAAAAACAAATAACGAGAAACTAATATCAAGAAGATGTGGGGTCCATCTTAGAGCCTTATATGAAAACTAATTATCAAACATCATAAGAAAAATGGATCACTCATGGGTCCAATGACAAGTTGCCTTTATGACATGACAGACAAGCTCAGCTCTCAGAGGGGGCACACAAAGCTGTCCTCAGAAATGTATTAGGAGCCTATAAGCCCATAATTACACCAATTGGCATGTCAGATGGGGCTTTCACTTCGTTATTTACCCTTCCTTCTCCACTTGTCTTTCACTAGCCCTGGGCCGCCCCACTCACGGTGTAGGGACCATGAGATGGGGGAACTAGTGGCGGCCTTGAGATGCTGGTGGTGATTAGGCATGGGGTGGGGGCAGGGTTCTGTATCAGGGGGATTATGGGGAGATTTTTCTTCTTGACTTGAGTGACTTTAGATATCTATGACAGAGATGAAAGACGAAATGCTTGGATTGGAAGGAGGAGGAGAAAGGGAGTAAGGAGACAAGGAAGGGTTGCAAGGGTTTGAAGGAAAGAGACCACTCAAAGAAAACCCCTGGATTAAAGGGTGATTACGACCAGTTAGAGAATCCACTTTGGTGCACCTGGTAATTCAGCGGTTTACATGCGGTATCAGCCCCAGGGCCCGATGCGGCTTGAGGTGTGCTGCGACATGGAACAGGGCTCTCAATTGTGTTTTACATTTTCCTCAAAACAGCGCCATTCCTATAGCAACCACTCTTAACTGAGCAAGGCATTTAACCTCCAGGAGAGAAGCCTCACATTGTTTATTGGCAGAACCGTGATGCTATTTTGCACGAATCATGGTCCCGATTAATGCTGGTTTATGTGAGCCCTCTGCAGGTAGCTCCTCTGAAAGAAACACTACAGATGCTTTAAAAAAATAATTACAACATTATTTTTGCTCTTCTATTGTTCAGTAGTGATGGATGTTTTTCAGCAAGGGGGAGAGAGAAAGAGATTAAAGAAACATTTGAAGAAAATATTAGCTTAGTTAGAAAAACCTCCATCATTTTTTTAAGAGAAGCAAGTAACATGAAAAAGTCCCTGCCAGAATTGAACATTGCAGTCTGCTGGCCCTAAAAGAGGCCCAGAAAGCCACATACTTGTTTGATTTCATGCAATATATGCCCTGATTCAAAGAATGAGAAATTGGGCAATGTTTGCATGCATGAACGTGTGTGTGCATATGTGCATACACAGCGGTTTCTGTAAGCTCTAGGACCTACATTAGAAAAATAACTTTTTTTGGTCCCCAAGTCTTTGATGCCAGCCCATACTGTCATTATGGTACACAGACCAGAACCATAATAACACCTCTCCTCCTCCTCCTCCTCCTCCTCCTCCTCCTCCTCCTCCTCCTCCTCTCCTTCCTCCTCCTCCTCCTCCTCCTCCTCCTCCTCCTCCCCTCTCCTCCTCGCTCCTCCTCCTCCTCCTCCTTCCTCCTCCTCCTCCTCTCTTAGGGACTCTAAGATGAAGTGTCAAAATCCCAGGCAGAGGGAGATCACAACAAAACTGATATCAACAGGAGTGGCTCCATTATGGGCTTAAGATAGGAGAGAGTGCTCTCTGGTTCTGCGCTCACTCAAATCCACACATTCCTGCAGGGTTTAGGGAGAGCCAGGTCACCCCTGTGGACTCTTCTCCCCAGCCACTGCCTCAGCCCGGGGGGCATTGCTCAGGGTACAGCTGGGACATTGAAGGGATTTGGGGGTCCTTAAGGAGGGGTGTTGGGTGGTCTGGGGTGGCCTGGAAATCAGAAGGCACTTGACGCCTTTGTCTTGTGACTTTGCACACCTGCAGTGAATGGCTGTCTCTTTGGGGATGAGGTGAGTTTTCTGAGATGTGAGAGAAGACTTAGTGAAGCACTCACATCTAACAGACCCCGACAACTTGTTCATTACTTGGGAATATGCCACGTTTTATCAAGGTATTTTAAGAATGTCTATACACCCAAACCAAATTGGAGCATTGACCTTCTAAAAAACTGACAATTTATTTAGAAACAATAGATGCTTGTAGAACCTGGAGCAAATCAGCCATTAAATGTCTCAAAGCTAAACATTATCTGAGACGATTTTTTTAACAGTTAAACAGGGACCTTTCCCTGACTGCATTCCTCCATCTTCCTAATTTGATTAGAAAAGAGTTTGACTATTTTTATGATCTGCACTCAAAGCCCTAACGATTCCTCAGAGAGTAGGAGAAACTGAAAAAAAGAAACAATTGAGAAGATTGCCAAGCTGCCTCCCCGGGGTATGAAGTCGAAGTGAAGAGATGGATTGTGCTGGGTCGAGATCAACGTAGGCAGAAACTGCAGTCATGTGCATGATGGAATATCTCAGATGGAAAATGCTACTGACCCATTCTCTCTTGAGCATGCAGAATATTTGGAGAACATTTCAGTCTTTTGTTTATTTGTTCTACACGTCGTTTGGAGGCGAGTCGCCAAGGCTCCGTTTGCTGGGAATAGCTTTGAAACTGAGGCCAAACATCGAGGCGAGTCAGGGAGGCCTAGTCTCAGTGTTGGTACATGTATACATGTGAATTATTTACTTGTCGTCCAGCAGGAAATGAGGAACGATAACAAGCTTGGGAAAGAAAAGCAGAAAAACAAACAGATGCTATCTCAACCCCTCGTTCATTTCTTTCTTTCTCCTCTCTTTAATCTGAGGCAGTCGGCCGTGTCCGACCTCAGACCAACGACAGAGAACCTGTCCCTAAAACAGCGGCAGGAAGTGGAACAATCATTATGTTAGTTAATTACTGTTAATCTAAAAGATGGTGAACAAATTAAAGGGGAAGTGTGTACATTGCCTGCAGGTACAGTACATATGTGAAGAAAGTGTAGGCTACAATAAACCCACCAGCTGGGCCAAAGACTACGAATAAACTAGATAGACTACTGAAACTCCGATCAAACTGTTGATGATTCAGTTGTTGTTGTTGTTGTTGTTGTTGAGCGCCACGTTTTAACAAGAAAGAACAATGTGTAGAATAAGACATCCTGTTTTTTCTGTTTCTGCCTCACATTTTTTTGACTGTCCATTGCGAGTCCTAGAATGGTATTAAAGAGCAATGCTAAATTGGTATTTTTTATTTTGTTCCCATTAAGTGAAACCAGATCTGACCACCAGGTTACTGTGTCGTCACTACCTGAGCCGGACCTTGTGATGATCTCCTGACCCAATTTCTGACTCTCCGTCTCCCCCTGACCTAGGCCCGACACCCCCTCTCATCCCTAACCTTTCAATCCCATCAGCCTCACCATTGCTCAATCACCTGTGACCAGGCCTGGGTGGGTGACCTTTGACCCGAGAAGGTCACGATTAGAGCTGAGAATCAGAGCAGCAGAATTGGGGACCAGGCAGAGAGGAGATGGCCCTGGACCGAGAGCTTCGACCCAGCGAGGCTGAACTCTGGAAGAGTCAGGTCGCCACACCCAATACATCTAGAAAAGAGAAGAGCTGCGTATCAAAGGCTCTGGTCATTAGCGCGGGAGGTTTGGGGGGGATTTTTATTTCCACCAGGGTGTAGGGATCATGGAGGTGGGAGAAGGCATTAAGAAATGTTGGCAGGCATTTTAATTAGCTTGATCTCGCCAGACAAGGGATAGGAGGCAGCAGACAGAGATGGTGACTATGGGAACACAGAGCACAAGAGAGGAGGACAGGAAACAAAAGAGAGAGAATCACGGAGAAAGAGAGAGGGATAACGTGGGGTGAGGGTCGCACGCCCAGGGGCTACTCTAACTGTGCCAGATCTAAATATGCAGCACCAAATAAAACATCCTCTCATGAGATCATGGGTGGCTGTGACTGGTTAGGGGATGCAACAAACACACACAAACCAAATCGCTCCCAGCCATCCTATCTTGTAAATTGTTGGCGATCTCTATATAAACTTGGAATTTGGAGGAATGTACTTAAAAAGTCGTCCTGTAAATGAGGAGGCAACAGTTCCCATGCTGGGATAAATTCTTTAAAATGTATCTCAGTGGTGTTCAGTACATTTCACACCACTCAGGAGTGCACAAAAAAAGGAGAGCCTATTAGAGGTCATACTCCTCCTCCTCCATGTCCATTGCCTCCTCCACCTCCGTCTGCTTCCTTTCTGTCTCCTCCTTCCCACTGGCTCTTATTTGTTTGGACAACAACATACACAGGAGCCTTGCATCAAACATACTTAGCTGTGGGAGTAGCTGCAAGTTGTACAAGAGCCAAGAGGCAGCAGCAAAAAAGGGTGGAGGTCATTCATCCATCCATCCAACACCCTGCTACTGTAACTCTCCTCCTCTCCTGTTTGGCACTGAATGAGAATGGGGAGGAACAGAGCAAAAACAAGCTGGCTGCGAAAAAAAAAACATGTTTGCATTCGTGATAACAACGATAAAACACAATGTGTAGCCACAAAGCAATTGCGTCACATAAGAACAATAGCAATGTTTTTTTTAAATATATATATATCCTTGTTTTGAGTTTTAAGTTCTGCAGTGGACATTCCTCACCATCACCCGAAAAATTGGACGCTCTCCAAGCTTTTCTTTTGCGGGGGATCAAGTGAACGTAAATACAACCGAGACCTTTTAAGTCACTCGGGTAGAATTATAAATTGAAAAAAAACATCCTTTTAAATTGGCTGTTGTTGACCGTCTGAGTGCTGATGGCTGAGTTTATCCTAACATGGTGATCATGTTTCTTTCAATGTGAAAGTGTGGTTACCTGAACCGATGATTGCTTAGCTGGCGAAAGGTTTTTGGCTTCAGCGTTACAGGCACAGTGGGACTGCAGGAGCTGTAGCACAGATTATGGGACTATGAGAGCATAAAGGGCCCAAACACAGAACTGAGTGACCTAAATTAAAAGTTGGTAAAAGAGTGTGTGAACGTGTGTGTTTGGTCGTGCTCTTGTATTTGAACATTGGCAGAGTGCCACGTTATCAAGGCTTCATCTTACTGCTCATGCGACAGTGCCAAGTTTTGTCCTCGGCTTGCCCACCCAGGATGGCCCAGTAATGGCCCTGCCTAATCAGGTGCTGTGGACACACACGCACACACACACGCACACACACACACACACATAAAACAAAACAGGCCAGCTCTGGTTTTCTTTCTGATGTTACGAGTGTTATATAAAGAGGCTTTCTTAATTGTTTTTTGACAAAGCAAACGCAACTCAAGGTCTTCTTACTATCTTTTTAGTGAACAGAGATCATCCATCCATACAAAATCCATCCATTGACAACACACTGTTGTCATGGAGATGCATATGATGAAATTGGGAGCTCAGTACCTGTTATGCTTGCATCCAAAGCACTTTCAGGAACTCTTTGTTGGACTCAAATTGCAGCCTTGATATGAAACAACAATTTTAATAACCAATGCTAACTCAAGGTCCACTTAATCGATATTATCTGGAACTTGTAGATTATGTTTTCATATACATGGCATGCATGCAACTGCTATTTCTCTCTCTAGTAAGCATGTCAATAAGAAGAGAGAAAGAGTACTAATGTTCGGCATTAATTCATAACATTTTCTGATATGTTAATCATAGTAAACGGCCATGATTAGACATGTGGACACCAAAACTGAAATCCTTGCAGATCGTAAAGCATTACATTTTTCACTCGAGATCTACAAACCCCAAATGAGTGTATTTCCTTTTTTTTTGTGTGTGTGTTTGTTTGTGTTTTGTCAAATGGATTGTGTGAGCTTGTGTGTATTTGTATTTGTGGGGAGGGGAGGTACTAAACTCAATGTCGGCAATAAGGGGCACATTCCTAAGTTGATTTAGTGGGCATTAAGATGAAGAGGAATGTGTCAAAGCTGTAGAGGCTTTAGTCCACTGTGGGGTAAACTGGCTGGGAGGAGCTCTGACGGCTCAGACTGACGGATGATTGACACTTGACTTAATGTGAGGACGCTGAAGAGCAAATAGTGGAGGGAAGCCGGGATGGAGAGGAGGTACCTGGAGGAAGAGGACAGTTAGTACTTTGGAGAAAGACAATGGAGGCTTGAGATATGACGCTTGAGAGACGTAGGGTGTTAGATGAGTTAAATGAGAGAGAAGTAAGTCTAGTCAGGAGAGGAGGAGAGGTTGCCAAGAGTTAGGATGAGAAAGCGGAAAAAAGTGAAGAGTTACATTTACACAGGGTCAAGGAGGGGCCGATTAAGGGATAATAACGACTCAAATCGAGAGGATTTCAGAAGCTAATCTTTATTTGCCCAAGAGGGTTGATAGTTGAAAGAAAGACATAAAATATTCTTTTCATAAGGTCCCATTGTATACAACATTGGTCACTAGGTCAGTTGTGCATCTTTGACAGATAACATTAGATCAAAGGAAAGCAACACAAATACATATTTTTTTACATATTTATTTTATATAATTATATCATATAAGTAATGTCTTAAAAAGTGCTAAATCAAACATCAGTATTGAACCAACATTACAAACTCTTAAGTGGTGCAAAAGCTGTCATCTAGCAATTTACTGTAACATAAAACAAAAACAGCGTAAGAAAGCAACAGGAAAGACGTGTGTGTGTGTGTGTGTGTGTGTGTGTGTGTGTGTGTGTGTGTGTGTGTGTTTTGAGGATTGACCTAGTCCTGAGACAGTGCAAGCATATAGAGAACAGTTGTGTGTTTCATGTCAGGTTGTTTGTGTTTTTGTGGACCGGACTGATAACATTTACTGCTCATAGATCAGACTGAGAACAGAAAGGATTATTTGAGAAAAAGCTAACTGTTATTGGCTGACATAATATTAAAATCTTAATTCAACATATCACTGCCTTTAATAAATCCCCCAACTGATAATAGCAGTAAAAGCACACATAAGAAGCACTAAAAATGAAACAGCCACATTTTATTTTTTTTCACACTGTGAAAAAAATAGGCAAACAACAGCCAGCTGGACGTAAACATGACTTCACTTCCTTCGTTTTTCCTGAATTCGACTGTACCCTTCATAAATTCATGAAAGTGCAAACACCCTTCTCTGTCAGTTTAGAAGCATGCATCATATACAGTTGCCACACTGTACAAATGACTCATTTACCTGTATTAAGTTGAATGATCTCGGCCCTTGATCTGATTTTTACACTCCTGCATGTTGATTTTGACATAAAGCTACGTGACAGCACAGGTCAAGTCAAAGTGCACAAGATCAAAAGAAAATAAACGAGCAACATGGAAAAAAGGCAGGAAATGAGCGCCCTGTAGTTGTGGATGTAAAACCCATGTCCTTTACCCCTTCTCCTAACCTCACCCCACCCACAGACCCAAACTCTGATGCTGATGCTGCCCACCCCTGCTGGTGGAGCCCAGAGGGGCTGAGGTGTCACACTGTGAGGGAGATGAAGCTGTTGTATCTCTGGATGTTCCTCTTGAGGATCTCTGAGCACGGACCCAGCACACGCTCAAAGCGAGGCCGGTCCAGCTTCACACACTTCAGCGGACCACGAGCGACTACGGTGGCTGCCCTGGGACGGTTCAACAGGAGGGCGATCTCACCTGGAGGAGGAAGAGGTACACAGGACAAACAACAGTTTTGAGTCAATGAAAACATTACATTTTGTTTATCGCAGTAATAACCTGTGATTAATCAATAGTTGGGATGTTTTAATAATGAATGCATGAGAAAGAGAAAGCTGATTTAAACTTTGTTATTTTAGTGATTTCAGAATTTCTGGCATGATTTTCCGACTCTAAGCAAAAGCATCCACAAAGCCGCTGTCACAAAAAGCTGCTTTGATTTCCCTCTGTATACTTTATGCTATATATTTCATATGGTAGTATTCTCCCTGCCACTATCATATTGCATATATCTAGACTAGAATTACATTACAAAGTTAGGGCTGAATTTGGCAATGTAATTTTCTTTTTCACAAATTAAGATTTTCCGGATGAATCACAAGTTAACATTGACAGCCCTAATGAATACAAATGTCTTAATGTGTATGCTTTGTGTAGGAGTGCAATGTATGTCTTAGCATTCATTTTAGCATTCGTTCAACCAAGTGCAATTTAAATGCAAAACTGAAATATTAAGACCAATTACAAATACCACACATCAGTGCAATTTAACCAACCTTTGACCTTTCTCAGATATGCGACAAGCCAGGGTTGCATGCACAATTTATGTTTCTATATGCTAACTTTAAGGTATAACTTGAACCAGTTTCAACAGCTGATTGTATGTGGTGCGAAACTCACCAAAGTAGTCAGAGGGTCCGAGGCGTCCGACCTCCACATACTCCTCGTTATCGGACCTACGCTGCAGAACAGAGGCTATTCCCTGGAGACAGAAAAGGAGAGGTGGAGGAAAGAGAGAAAAGGAAGAGACAAGAGAAAGAACAGGATGAGAGGGGGTGTGGGTGTAGAAGAGAGAGATGGAGGAAAGGAGGGGGTGGGAGAGAAAAGGAGGAGTTATTTAACAAATGGGTTGAAAATCGGCAGGAGGATTAAGCCAAGGAGAAATTCCTTTGCTTCATAGGAACGCAGGTGCACAGGATTTAGCCCACTTTCCAGTGGGACTGACACCTGTTCAGCGGGATGCTTATGAACAACACAACTAAAAGCCACACACTCACATATTCCAACTGGATGGGTTATAGAAATTCAGATTGGTTCTGCTTCCTCCAGAGTGTAATAAATACAAACATCTAAGCCTTATGAGAGACTGACTGACTCCTCAGTGTCTCCATCACTTAATCCACTTGATCAGTATTGACCCACAAAGTGGAAATAATGATATTTTCCAAGACTGAGCTCCAATACAGTGTTTCTAAAGGACCCTAAAACAACACACACTTCATGTACACACTTTCGTACGCTCCACTAGACTGTGGGTTAGAATGTCTCAAACCCACAGTCTACTCTGCATATGCAAACACGCACAGTCAGGCATTAATCACAAGAAACATAGACCCAGATGGACACAGATTGAAACACAAACCAGCACGCAATTACCCATACACACATACAGTGAGAAAATCAACAGCTGATGTCTGCTGGACAGACTGACTGGGCTCTGAGCGGCTTGGATACGCTTATTACCGTCACCCGCTGGTTGCTGTTGTGTGACTGAATGTGTGAGTCATCTAAAAAGTATAATGCAGGAAATTTGATTTCCGTTTACTCTGCCCAACAGATGATGACAGTTCAAGCAGCCGTATCTTGCAGCTGTTGGTTTACTCAGTGTGTGTGTGAATGAGAACATGTTTGATTGTTTATCAGTGCTATGAGCTCAAATCTTGGAGTGTTCGATGCAGACAGTGAGCTTGACAACGTTTTTCTCCAAAGTATTGCTGTGTTTCTGTGATGGAGCATACGTTTGGCATGCGTATGTTTTGACTGAGGTAAAATATGTGTTTTTAACGATGATGTCTAGACATTTACATGTACTCAAGTTCAACTGTAAATTGGTAGCAGGTAAGAAATCAGCAGGGGAACTTCCCAGCTTGTCTTGGACCGTGTTGTAAAACAGACTTGACCGTTCCAGCACTCTAATCCTTTTTTCTGCCCTCTCTGCTCCTTCTGATGACCAGGATTATAATGCTTAATATGAATATAATGAGCTTTAATGAGAACCCCAAAACGGTCAGCTCACACAAAGGTGAGACTGTATTTTAGTGAAAGGGATATGTGTGTGAGTTTGTAATGAACTGTGGCGAAGTGGGGGATAATGTTCAGGTAAGCGGGGCATAGTGTGTGTGTGTGTGTGTGTGTGTGTGTGTGTGTGTGTGTGTGTGTGTGTGTGTGTGTGTGTGTGTGTGTGTGTGAGAGAGGTGACCAACTGTCCCGTGATGCCATGACCACACACACACGATACAGCAGGGTGAATCAAGCTGAGGGGCGGGGAACGAGGGCAGTCATGGTGTGGCTGAGCCTGGCTGGAGGTAAGGTTAAGTGTTGTGGACAAGATACATCATGTTTAGTTTAAAAACGGTCCTTTATGTTGACTTTGACACTGCAAAACATGCACGATGCAGTAACAGTGATATTTAATTCCTCCAAAAGCAATTTTGCTTTTTGATGAGTCGATCGAGCAATAGCTGGACTGAAGAATAAGTCACATGACTCATGTATATATAATATATGTATCGACTATGTCTGTTCTTATTTTTTGTTTATTGAAGCGTTTATGCCTCATTGCAGATGTGAACTCAATACAGATACTTCACTATGGTAGTTGAATGGAGGTTATTGAATTACATTTTCATAAAGACCAAAGAAAGAAAATCCCATAAAGTTATACCACTTCATTTGAGAATCACCCATGAATAAATGAATGTGCAAACACTGCAACAATCAGTGATTTAACTTCATCCTGTGCACCCGAGTGTAAAAGTGTTTTAAAACAGAGAGAGGATGTGAATGGGGGAGAGAACGACTGTTTACAACCAGTTGATTCCTTTCCTTTCCATTCATGTCCAAACAAAAAGAGTGAGACAGTGCAGCACCGTCATGTACAGTAGTTCATTGGTGAGCAGGCCTCTCCCAGTGTGGTCCAGATAACCATCATGTACTGTACCACCCCAGGGCAGCGCTCTGCTCCACAGATATTTCTTTTATAAACGTCCAAGATCCTCGTCACCATGCTTCCCAACGCAGAGTGCCAACAAAAAAAAGGAAACAACACTAAATGAAAAAAGACAAACAGGGAAGACAAACAAAAAGCATGAATAAGTAAAGTTGCAAATAAAGATAGTGGGAAACGGTTTGAGTCAACATAAAGGGCAGCGGTTCTAAATGATCACTTATATGTGTTATAACCGGTCGGATACAAATCTTAAATTGCATAACCCAAAATGCCCTTTCACACCCACTTGTACGCATACCTACATACACATACCACACGCAGAGCATAGCAAGTCGGCTCGTGGTGACATGTCAAAATGTAGCATCCTGCATGCAGGAAGTTACAACCGTTAGATATTCAACAGGCACAGAGAGGGAGAGGCACCAGCAGAGATGGAAGAGGAAAGGTGATATCCTGAGTAGCCTGTTCACGAGGCCACCCAGCACCGTGTCTGCACCTTCTCACTGAGACGTCGACGTGCACACAAAGTTTCCGCTCTTGCACGGCCTAAAGGCTGATTTAACAAAGAGAAATAACGAGACAAAAATGATTTCTAACAAATAGGACCTGTTAACATTTAGCTTTGTTCTTGTGACTGCATGCTCACACTCACAAATGTCTTCATTAATTAACGGCATTGATCTTCAGTCTATGAAAGTGGTGTGGAGCTCCATTAGCTTAATTGCATTTCATAGGTTACAGTGGCAGTATATGTAGACAACCCACAGAGGATTTCTCTTCTGTGTGACCCGGGGGGACAATTTACATCCCCTCAGTGTGATTACTTTTGTGTTGGGTCAAAGGACAAATATGAAAAACACATTGAGTTGAAATTTAGATTGATGACTGGAGGAGATGAAAGTGAATGCACAAGCTGGGGAACAACAGCTCTGATTTTACTCAAATTCATCCAGAGGCTAACAGGCATAGCACACGAGTCATATGACTTGGAGTTGAGTAAGACTCAAGTCATGAGTCTAAATGACTCACTTTATTTTTATCAAAAAAGACTTGTTAGTACACTCACTGTGACATTTATGTTTCACCAGTGAACTGAAGATTACAAATAGGACCATAATGATTGAGCCAAATTGCCGTCACATTGTCGTACAGAGAGGTTTGAAAGGGTTTACTTGTGACCTGCAAAAAAGTGACTTTGACACATCACTGCAAAAAAGTTACAACTAAATAAAAAAACTGAAAGGGATCGCCTATGAAGCAGCGTAGCTTTTTTTCTTTTCACCACTCTCACTGAAGTCTCTGATATTCATCAAGTTTCCTAATCCCTCCGTCTTACTCTTTTATTAGATGCAGCATTTTAGGTGGCAGTGGTGACAGCATGGATGACAGGGTGCTGGGTGGTGGTGTACAAGCATGAGGAAGAAAGAGAGAGTTAAGGTAATAAGCCACGAAGAAGGGAGGAAATAGAGGGAAGAAAGGAAGGAGAGGACACGAGGAAAGGTGCGGCCAAGTCTTTGCGGCCCTGGCGTTCTTTAAAGGCTTGTTTGTACAATATGAGAAAAAAATGTAAACATGTCACTTTTCATTAGGGCCCCATTCCCAACGAAAGTGATGTCTCTATACCTCCCTTTTGTTAATCCTCCCCATCAGCAGCATGTAATTAGTGATTGAGGGGTTTGTCTTTGGCCGATGCTCCAAAACCGCAGAAACAACAAGAGTGAGAAGAAACCGAATTAGTGGGAGGCGGGGGACAGAGAAATAAAACAAATAACCAGTTCTGACTGAGCAAAACGCTGATATTTTCATCTCAGAAGAAAGGTATGCAGGTAAAAAAGAGAAGAGGATGACGAGTGAGGAAAGTTGTTGCGAGACTGACAACATCCTCGTCTCCCGCCTACTTGTG